>NC_085141.1:106253046-106578822 GCF_024139115.2 Armigeres subalbatus | reverse complement strand
TTTTTAAAATTATATTATTTAAAGTTAAATTCTGTTTTCTTGCACTTCCTAAATTTAAGGGACTATCAATGCCCTAATTGAAGGGAAAATGTAATGTTACATTTGTTTAAAATAAAATTTCTGATCAATCTGTGAACAGTGGTTTGTTAAAGGGATGATAAAACTACACCCATAGCATTTTATGGAGATTTTTAAATGGTAAGGAGCAGTGTTGCTAAAACCATTCATCGATCCTAATCATCCAGTCATCCTGCACGACCAAAAGCGATTAAAAACAATTTTTGGGGCAATGTTTTGTCTACACACGCACGGGTATCCTTTGTTCTATGCAACACCGGGCAATATCACAAACACTCATTCAAAAAATACGGATCTATGTAGTGGTGTGTTGCCAACCTTCATTCCCCCTTAATTATTTTCAACGAAGGAGAACAAAAGATTGATTTGAATCGTTCATGAGTTTGTCCATGAGTCAAAACCCCCCTTAGAGCAAAAATTTTAAGATGAGAATTTTTGTTAATCCAAATTTCGGCTGCGCCGCTAAATAGAACATATAATAAATACATAATTTTTCCTTGAAATTCAAGAGACTAACGAGTAAAGACTTCCAATCACAGTCCGGAAATACTTTAAGCATTTTTGAAGGTGCAGGCATTTCATGGACTTTTAGTGGGCAAATGCAGGCATGACTGGTATCTGAGTGGGAAATACTACTCACCAGTGGCGTAGCCAAGGGGGTGGTTTTGGGCATAACCCCCCCCCAGAGACAACATTTTTAGAAGAAATTTTTTTTTTCGAAAAAAAAAATTGTTCAGAAAACCCCCCCCTGACCAATTTTCTGGCTACGCCACTGCTATTCACGACATCCCAAAAAGCCAATGTTTCCAAATATTCATGCATTCATCTGTTTGGTTCTGATCTATAAATAAGGTACACTGGGGGAAGTGGAAAAAGGGGGTAAGTGTAAAAATCGACTCGAAAAATTGGAATTGTACATACTTTACAGTTTTTACCACATCATAGCATCATGCAATGTTATACTTTGATGCTCACACTAATACTATGTTGAAATTTGTATAACACATACACTAGCACGGTTAACGCTTGAACTGTAATTTTAGATTTCGCGAAAAATTGATATTGGCATTCATAAAATTAATTCTTATTTGCACCAAATGTTCTTTTTTCAAGTGAATTTATATCACAGGTGACCATTACAATACAATTAAACTAATCCCATTCAATTGGTAGTGGTTTGTACCAAGAAAGCAAATAATTCAAAGATTTTACACTTACCCCAGGTATCAAACACTGCGGGGAAGTGGATAATGTTCTAATTACGCAATTTTGTTCTTCCTTCCAGGGTTTATTTCGATAGCTGTGAATCTTAATATGTTCCTTCTTTGTTATCATGGTGATTCCCGTGGTGATTGGACTCATATAAATGAGAAAATGCCTGATTAATCCACCTATCGGTACTGATGCCTTTCACATGTGTTCCATTTGAAAAAAATATATAAGAAAGTTAAAAATAGCACTGATAGGTAAATATATTGTTTAATTCACATTAATTTTTATTCCTAACAAGTTTCGCCGTTGAATGCAATTTTTTGCGAACAAATCGGTTAAGGACAAGTGCTTAAGAATAGCTGATAATTTTGTACGTGCTTTGCGAACACACATACATACAAATACGCACATACACACATCATCTCAATTCGTTAAACTAAGTTGATTAGTTTATAACCCTGTAAGTCCAATTTTTCCTTTAAAATATTCATCTTTGGGGCGAACATATAGACTTTACGTACACTTAGTGTCCGAGAAGGCAAAACCAGCCTACCAGCTATTACGAGAATTCCTTGAGGATCTATTCCGTTAAGGTAATGAAATTATTCCACAAAAGATACTCAGAGTAATTATCGTATTGATTTTAGTTATATGTAACTACTCATCACTATTGAAGGTCAAGGCAACATGGGTTTTCCACTTACCCCATCCCACTAGGAAAAGTGGAAAAACAACTCCTAATTTTAAAATCTATTTCCATAAATTTCAAGCGACCAAAATGGTATGAATTACCGCACAGTTGGTGCAAAATTGACTGTTTTTGATAGTCCATTTTGATTGAACGCATTTAAATCATTTAAACTGGTTTTACACTAATTCAAACATGCACTATCGATTTTTCCTTTTCCACTTCCCCCAGTGTACCTTATAACAGTTGCGACCATACTAAAACGAGTTTATCTCAATGTGATAATAACATTTAACACTTTGAATCATTGTCCAGAATCAGATAAAAAAACAGATTTTTTTTAATCAAATTTTATGGTAAAAAAAAACTAGATGTTGTGGCTGTGATTTAAAATAACAAAATCACTCGCGCATCATGTAACAGCAGAATGAAGAGCATTATTATTATTCTGTTTAGTAGAATGTTGGATTGCAATCCGATTTGTCGAGTCAAATACGAGAAACTTAGAACAAGCATACCTTTGAAGAATATTTTTGAAAAATACGGATCTGTAAAGTTACAGTCAGGTTGGGGTATAAAATGAACTAATTTGATATTTATAAAAGGTATTTTTAGTACATACTGTCAAAATTTAAATTGTGACCAATTTTTATCCTAATTTGATCATGCGAATTTGACTCTTCCGGAACTCGTATGATGTCATGTTGATTACAAAAAACGTGCTTTTTCGATGATGTACTTTTTACAACGGTTAAGTTAGTTTTAGTTTAAAATCACGCTTTATTTTTCATGTCTCAAACATTTTTTGCTGAGCGTTGGATTGTGTCGATAAATACGAAAGAATTAATACCATTTTGTTTAAGAATAGCTTTCTCTGATTGCTTGGAAAACATTTCTCAAATGCAACTGTAGTTAAGAAATAATTAAATATATTCATCAAATTTTAAAAAATACCAATACTCCAGAAAAGAAGAAGATTATATGACGTGACTCATTCAAGCTTTCTAATAAATCGGCGATGATCACCAGCACTATATCGGACTAGGCTGTTCTGAATATTCGGGACAACAGGAGTTCGTGTTCCTGTTCCACTACGCTTATTATTTTACTTGCTAGAAAGAAGGTGAGAAAATGCAAAGGTTCTGGATCGACGTGGTGGTGGTTGAACGACGCGCGACGCAAAATCTACCTCTACCACAGTTGGCAATACCACCCCAAGGCGACAAATTTCTCAAGTTTGCTTCTATCGATTATATTGAATTAAACCTAATCGATTTTTAGTGGGGGTAGACTATCAGGCATATATAAGCTTTCGTTGATATTATTTTTTTAATAAAACGAATGATTTTTATACCTAATTAAAACCTTAAATTCAGTGGTCAAGGAAATTGAAAAGAAAGGTGGTTTTAAACATATCCAATTTTTAATGAATTATTCGACTCTCGCCTCTCGATGCTCTGCCGACCAGCTCCTGAATGTTCCGTAAGCTCCTCCTGGATTCCTGCTGACCAGTCAGCATCCTACCGAACGTTCCAACCTCCTGATGAATTCTGCCCGGCGCTACCCAAGACTTATGTGGCATTTTTCATTTTCATTACCCTTTGACAGGGGCCCTCCTTAGCCGTGCGGTAAGACGCGCGGCTACAAAGCAAGACCATGCTGAGGGTGGCTGGGTTCGATTCCCGGTGTCGGTCTAGACAATTTTCGGATTGGAATTGTCTCGACTTCCTGGGCATAAAAGTATCATCGTGTTAGCCTCATGATATACGAATGCAAAAATGGTAACCTGGCTTAGAAACCTCGCAGTTAATAACTGTGGAAGTGCTTTATGAACACTAAGCTGCGAGGCGGCTCTGTCCCAGTGTGGGGATCTTCTTCTTCTTCTTCTTCTTATTGGCATTTTTTTTTTTTTTTTCATGGTTAGGGATTATCTTACAAACTAAATGGGGTAATATAGAGTTATATCAATAGGGTAAGATTCGACTCTAACAATCAATGGGTTTGAACACGGCCCATCCTCTTGGCAAATTCTCCAACAGTCCCTGGCCGGACATCTTTTATCTGTGACCACCTATCATAGGCAACCGCTCTCATTCTATCTGGAATGGCTCCTCTACAATGCTTAAAAATATAGGTGTACCAGTCGATAGCATTTCTACTTCGGGGTTCCTCGGAGTATAAATCATCAAAGTCTCCTGCGTCATCGACATTGTCCAAGTCTCCTGCACCTCGCTCTCCAATGGACTCTACTTCTGGATTTCCATTGCCAATGTCACCATTTTCAGATTCAGTTTCCTCCGATGCTAAAGTTCTCAACTGCTGCCGTAGTTGTTCAATTTGACGACGAGCTTCTTCCTCCACTTTCTTCACCTCCGCTGTTTCTGTCCTCTTGAAGAATTGTAGCTGTAACGAACTTGTACATGAATGTGCGTATATAAATAATATTGCATTATCAATTATGGCACTCAACCCACTCGGCTGAAAGAATATCGCATTTATTGACCGGGTAGACAATACCGCGCAACCTATCAAATGCGAAAACATGTGTAGACCACTGTTCAGAGCGGCCGAATAGGGGCTTTTATCCACTAATCCTAATCCTGCCAAATAGGGTCCATAAGAATAGGGAAGAGTGATTTCTTGGCCCGGAATATTCATCCGGTTAAAATCCTGTCTCAGTGTCGGCGTCATAAGCCAGCGTGTGAAAATCCTCGTACTGTGGCTCATGAGCTCACATCCGTGTCCAATTGCGGCAACCCCTGTACAGTCCTTGTACGAAAGAATCAGAGTTCCAAAGCGGAGTTTTGTTAATCGATGTTTTGGGAACATCGCAAAAAACATATCGATTGCGCACAAGAGCTTGATAAATTCTGTATCAGCATACACTGCTGCCAGATTTACAATGGCGACCTCAATTGAGTCCCTCAAGACGGGTGTCGTCAGTTGATTTTTGAGCGCATCCCTCAATTTATCAGTATAGATTTGATTTGTTGCATGATGGACCCGGAAGCCACCTAGGATCAACATCGCCAGATCAATTGTTTCTTCCAATGTGATATTATTCGAATGTTCTCCTATTTGGGGAGCGGATGATGTTCTTGCAACCGTCAAAAGCGACAGGGGGGAGATTATCTGATCTATTGCACCAATAGCCACACCGAGACTGACCCAGTCAAACCGAAGTGTATCTGTGATCAAGGTACATAGGAGTTCGATAAAGGCTAGAACTGAGCCAATAGAAGGAGCGTCGCGTCGAATGGTAGTTCGAATATGGGTATAATATCCTACAATAGTGGCATTTGGACGAGTCATGGGAAGGGTAACGATAGGTTTGGTCCATCCATTTGCTTCAAAATACTCTAATGGGTAGGTAGGTATAATTCCCTTGGAGAGTATTAACTCTCTGACCGGGTTGTCACCGATTCCCCGAACAACAATCTCTTCGCCATCGTCTGCATCGATCTCCTGAACTTGAGCAGCACTTAGACCTCCCGTGTTCAATTTTGCTATCGCACTTTTCATCGGAGCAACAAAGTCCCGTCCAGCCCTGCCGTCCTTCTTAGTCACACTTGGTCGACAACTAAGAAGCTTTGCCCAAATCCAAAAATTTCTATTAGTCTCTTTAGGCTATAAAAAATGTACAAAAAATAGTGTGCCGTACGGCCGAACACCTTTACAGTCTCTTTAAAATGCTCCCACTGGTGCTCCCACTGGTGCGGATTCGCACATTGCTTCCGCCCACATGGGTCTCAATTATGCACTGTTGGTTACTATCAACTCCCCCCAAAGCCAACATTTTGCGCTCTCGCAGGTGCGGATTCGCACTGCTACCGCCCACATGGGTCTCAATTATGCACTGTTGGTTACTATCAACTCCCCCCAAAGCCAACATTTTGCGCTCTCGCAGGTGCGGATTCGCACTGCTACCGCCCACATGGGTCTCAATTATGCACTGTTGGTTACTATCAACTCCCCAAAGCCAACATTTTGCGCTCTCGCAGGTGCGGATTCGCACTGCTTCCGCCCACATGGGTCTCAATTATGCACTGTTGGTTACTATCAACTCCCCCCAAAGCCAACATTTTGCGCTCTCGCAGGTGCGGATTCGCACTGCTACCGCCCACATGGGTCTCAATTATGCACTGTTGGTTATCATCAACTCCCCCCCAAAGCCAACATTTTGCGCTCTCGCAGGTGCGGATTCGCACTGCTACCGCCCACATGGGTCTCAATTATGCACTGTTGGTTACTATCAACTCCCCTCAAAGCCAACGTTCTGCGCTCCCCCTGGTGCGGATTCGCACTGCTACCGCCCACATGGGTCTCAATTATGCACTGTTGGTTACTATCAACTCCCCTCAAAGCTCCCCGTTCTGCGCTCCCCCTGATGCGGATTCGCTATACCAGCACCCAGACTGGTCCCAGTTTCGTGTTGGAAGTATTGATTTGTTCCCCTAAAATCGCATTTTCACATCGCATGAAAAAATAGTTTATTTTGGGATACTTGGGTCATTCAGCCCTGCCGTCCTTCTTAGTCACACTTGGTCGACAACTGAAGCTTTGCCCAAATCCAAAATTTCTATTAGTCTCTTTAGGCTATAAAAATGTACAAAAATAGTGTGCCGTACGGCTGAACACCTTACAGTCTCTTTAAAATGCTCCCACTGGTGCTCCCACTGGTGCGGATTCGCACATTGCTTCCGCCCACATGGGTCTCAATTATGCACTGTTGGTTACTATCAACTCCCTCAAAGCCAACGTTCTGCGCTCCCCTGGTGCGGATTCGCACTGCTACCGCCCACATGGGTCTCAATTATGCACTGTTGGTTACTATCAACTCCCCTCAAAGCTTCCCGTTCTGCGCTCCCCCTGATGCGGATTCGCTATACCAGCACCCAGACTGGTCCCAGTTTCGTGTTGAAGTATTGATTTGTTCCCCTAAAATCGCATTTTCACATCGCATGAAAAATAGTTTATTTTGGGATACTTGGGTCATTCAGCCCTGCCGTCCTTCTTAGTCACACTTGGTCGACAACTAAGAAGCTTTGCCCAAATCCAAAAATTTCTATTAGTCTCTTTAGGCTATAAAAAATGTACAAAAAATAGTGTGCCGTACGGCCGAACACCTTTACAGTCTCTTTAAAATGCTCCCACTGGTGCTCCCACTGGTGCGGATTCGCACATTGCTTCCGCCCACATGGGTCTCAATTATGCACTGTTGGTTACTATCAACTCCCCTCAAAGCTCCCCGTTCTGCGCTCCCCCTGATGCGGATTCGCTATACCAGCACCCAGACTGGTCCCAGTTTCGTGTTGGAAGTATTGATTTGTTCCCCTAAAATCGCATTTTCACATCGCATGAAAAAATAGTTTATTTTGGGATACTTGGGTCATTCAGCCCTGCCGTCCTTCTTAGTCACACTTGGTCGACAACTAAGAAGCTTTGCCCAAGTCCAAAATTTCTATTAGTCTCTTTAGGCTATAAAAATGTACAAAAATAGTGTGCCGTACGGCCGAACACCTTTACAGTCTCTTTAAAATGCTCCCACTGGTGCTCCCACTGGTGCGGATTCGCACATTGCTTCCGCCCACATGGGTCTCAATTATGCACTGTTGGTTACTATCAACTCCCCCCAAAGCCAACATTTTGCGCTCTCGCAGGTGCGGATTCGCACTGCTACCGCCCACATGGGTCTCAATTATGCACTGTTGGTTACTATCAACTCCCCTCAAAACCAACGTTCTGCGCTCTCCCTGGTGCGGATTCGCACTGCTACCGCCCACATGGGTCTCAATTATGCACTGTTGGTTACTATCAACTCCCCTCAAAGCCAACGTTCTGCGCTCTCCTGGTCCGGATTCGCACTGCTACCGCCCACATGGGTCTCAATTATGCACTGTTGGTTACTATCAACTCCCTCAAAGCTCCCCGTTCTGCGCTCCCCTGATGCGGATTCGCTATACCAGCACCCAGACTGGTCCCAGTTTCGTGTTGGAAGTATTGATTTGTTCCCCTAAAATCGCATTTTCACATCGCATGAAAAAATAGTTTATTTTGGGATACTTGGGTCATTCAGCCCTGCCGTCCTTCTTAGTCACACTTGGTCGACAACTAAGAAGCTTTGCCCAAATCCAAAATTTCTATTAGTCTCTTTAGGCTATAAAAATGTACAAAAATAGTGTGCCGTACGGCCGAACACCTTTACAGTCTCTTTAAAATGCTCCCACTGGTGCTCCCACTGGTGCGGATTCG
Source organism: Armigeres subalbatus (assembly GCF_024139115.2). NCBI lineage: Eukaryota > Metazoa > Arthropoda > Insecta > Diptera > Culicidae > Armigeres > Armigeres subalbatus. The sequence goes on along the minus strand of NC_085141.1, from coordinate 106,570,592 downwards.
CACATTGCTTCCGCCCACATGGGTCTCAATTATGCACTGTTGGTTACTATCAACTCCCCCCAAAGCCAACATTTTGCGCTCTCGCAGGTGCAGATTCGCACTGCTACCGCCCACATGGGTCTCAATTATGCACTGTTGGTTACTATCAACTCCCCCCAAAGCCAACATTTTGCGCTCTCGCAGGTGCGGATTCGCACTGCTACCGCCCACATGGGGCTCAATTATGCACCGTTGGTTACCAGCAGCTCCCCCGTGAGCCAACATTTTGCGCTCTCGCAGGTGCGGATTCGCACTGCTACCGCCCACATGGGTCTCAATTATGCACTGTTGGTTACTATCAACTCCCCCAAAGCCAACATTTTGCGCTCTCGCAGGTGCGATTCGCACTGCTACCGCCCACATGGGTCTCAATTATGCACTGTTGGTTACTATCAACTCCCCTCAAAGCCAACGTTCTGCGCTCTCCCTGGTGCGGATTCGCACTGCTACCGCCCCCATGAGTCGCAGTTGAGCACTGATAGTTACTATCAACTCCCCCAAAGCTCCCTGTTCTGCGCTCCCCTGATGCGGATTCGCTATACCAGCACCCAGACTGGTCCCAGTTTCGTGTTGGAAGTATTGATTTGTTCCCTAAAATCGCATTTTCACATCGCATGAAAAATAGTTTATTTTGGGATACTTGGGTCATTCAGCCCTGCCGTCCTTCTTAGTCACACTTGGTCGACAACTAAGAAGCTTTGCCCAAATCAAAAATTTCTATTAGTCTCTTTAGGCTATAAAAATGTACAAAAAATAGTGTGCCCGTACGGCCGAACACCTTTACAGTCTCTTTAAATGCTCCCACTGGTGCTCCCACTGGTGCGGATTCGCACATTGCTTCCGCCCACATGGGTCTCAATTATGCACTGTTGGTTACTATCAACTCCCCCCAAAGCCAACATTTTGCGCTCTCGCAGGTGCGGATTCGCACTGCTACCGCCCACATGGGTCTCAATTATGCACTGTTGGTTACTATCAACTCCCCCCAAAGCCAACATTTTGCGCTCTCGCAGGTGCGGATTCGCACTGCTACCGCCCACATGGGTCTCAATTATGCACTGTTGGTTACTATCAACTCCCCCCAAAGCCAACATTTTGCGCTCTCGCAGGTGCGGATTCGCACTGCTACCGCCCACATGGGTCTCAATTATGCACTGTTGGTTACTATCAACTCCCCCCAAAGCCAACATTTTGCGCTCTCGCAGGTGCGGATTCGCACTGCTACCGCCCACATGGGTCTCAATTATGCACTGTTGGTTACTATCAACTCCCCCCAAAGCCAACATTTTGCGCTCTCGCAGGTGCGGATTCGCACTGCTACCGCCCACATGGGTCTCAATTATGCACTGTTGGTTACTATCAACTCCCCTCAAAGCTCCCCGTTCTGCGCTCCCCCTGATGCGGATTCGCTATATACCAGCACCCAGACTGGTCCCAGTTTCGTGTTGGAAGTATTGATTTGTTCCCCTAAAATCGCATTTTCACATCGCATGAAAAAATAGTTTATTTTGGGATACTTGGGTCATCCCGTCCATGTTGACAAGCGATCATCAATCGAGTAATTTCTTGAGGAGTGTATTGAGCCATGATTGGTCAAATCAGTGGAGAGTTCGAAGAAAACCAATTAAACAAGAGGAAACGAACTTGTAGAATCCTGTTCATCCCATTACATCCCAACACTGGGACAGAGCCGCCTCGCAGCTTAGTGTTCATTAAGCACTTCCACAGTTATTAACTGCGAGGTTTCTAAGCCAGGTTACCATTTTTGCACTCGTATATCATGAGGCTAGCACGATGATACTTTTATGCCCAGGGAAGTCGAGACAATTTCCAATCCGAAAATTGCCTAGACCGGCACCGGGAATCGAACCCAGCCACCCTCAGCATGGTCTTGCTTGGTAGCCGCGCGTCTTACCGCATGGCTACCCAGTGTGGGGATGTAATGCCAATAAGAAGAAGAAGAACCCTTTCACATTATAGTGCATCTTCCCTCGTATTAATAATGTGAATATGATACTTACTGATGCTACAATTGTTATTGGCTATCTTGCACAATATGGCGATTTTGTCCTACTTTCCCCTACATTGATTTCAGAGACAAAAAGATGTAAAGGGCAAATTCCGTCTTGGGAACGTTTTTTTTTTAGAAAAGAACAATACAAAACAAAATTTTCAAAACGACTCATCTGCTTTTGTAATCAAAGATTCAAACGTCGATTTGAGGAATTTGATACCACTTCGACGCAAACCAACACCATCAACAGGTAGCCGAAACCTTCACTTACCTACTGATAGTGTTGGTTTTCGTGGGAGTGCTATCACTGCTATCAGCTTTGTCAAATCGACGTTCAAATTTTTGTTAACAAAACCAAATAAGTTGTTTTGAAAATTTTGTCTTGAATAGATGTTCCATTCTCCATTCCAAGTTGTAATACACAAACCCATTATAAATATTAGATAGCAGCATTATAAATATTAGATTAAGCATCTATTGAATCCATTTGGTTATTATATGAGGTAGCCCATGTTTATTTATTACCAGACTATGGCCGGAGTGGCCTGTGCAATACATAAAAGTCTTCTCCATTCAGCTCGGTCCATGGCTGCACTTCGCCAACCACACAGTCGGCGGAGGGTCCGCAAATCGTCCTCCACCCATGACAATGTGCGACTTCCAATATGGCATCGAAAGAAACGTTGTCAAAAATACCATCAATATCTAAGAAATCACCCGAGCATAATTGTTTTTGAGCAAATCTCGCGCTTATTTTCATAGGGGCGTAACTGTATAGATCGATTTCTCTTCGTCGATGCTTTCTTTGTATTATTGTACCGAGTTGCGCTAGTTTGTCAACGATTTAATGGTTTGGTGTGATAAAGGATGATTGTATCTTGGACCAGAATCAACAATCACGGTTGTAGCTTTTGAAATAATTTAGTTATTAACAATCGATTAAGAGAAATCGATCAATACAGTTACGCCGATATGAAACTAAGCGCGAGAAATGCTTTCTCGATGTCGTAATATCAACTTTTGTTATTGCATGCACTTTATTTTTTGCAATGACAAAGTTTATCTACACACTAATATGATTGTCAACAGTTTCAAGATGTCGAGCTGTTTTGCATCGCTTGACGAACTAAGAAATATCTGCTGAATCTACTTTCCGAGGATTTCAAGGTGATACACACTTAAATTATTTGGCTTACCTAAGCAATTTTTTTGCCGATGTTGCAACAACTGGCAAAGGTCGTTTTGATACTCAAACACAAACTGAACGGAACGAAATAAATATATTCTTCAATTTGGAAAATACTTTCGAAATCTTTCTGAGAGACTGACTCCGTAATCGATGAGATTCTGGTAGGTGCGATTGACCGTGAACCAAACCGCGGGCTGTTATGGCAGCCTATAACCATGGAGCATCTAAACGACTTCGAATTGGCTGATGACGTTGCACTCCTCGCGCAACGGCGCTCTGATATGCAGAGTAAGCTCAACGACCTTGCCGAGCGCTCCTCTTCGGCAGGTTTAGTCATCAACGTCAACAAAACCAAATCGTTGGATGTAAACACGGCGACTCCTTCCAGTTTCACAGTAGCCGGGCAACCAGTGGAGAATGTTGAAAGCTTCCAATATCTTGGTAGCCAATTGGCGTCGGACGGCGGTACCAAGATCGACATAGGCGCACGGATCAAGAAAGCAAGGGCTGCCTTTGCGAGTTTAAGAAATATCTGGAAAAACAGGCAGATAAGTGAACGCACCAAAATACGAATTTTCAACTCTAACGTGAAATCTGTGCTGTTATACGCTAGCGAAACATGGTGTGTATCAGTGGAGAACACTCAACGGCTGCAGGTGTTCATTAACAGATGCCTGCGGTATATAATTCGGGCCTGGTGGCCTCACAACTGGATCTCAAACAATGAGCTCCATCGTCGTTGTCACCAGAGGCCGATAGCAACAGAAATTCAGGATCGGAAGTGAGGCTGAGTCGACCACACCTTACGTAGAGGCAGAAACGAAATCTGTAAACAAGCATTAGACTGGAACCCAGCGGGACATCGCAGCAGAGGCAGACCCAGAGGCTCATGGTGGCGAAGCCTCAATAAAGAAAAAGAAGTCGACCGAAATCTAACATGGCAACAGGTTAAAGCGATAGCCGGGCAACGCTCAGGATGGAGATCTTTCAAATCGGCCCTTTGCACCACCGGAGGTGTACAGGATCCGTAAGTAAGTAAAAAAGTAAGACTGCGTTGAAATAAATAAATTTGATCGAAAATTAGACATTCTAACATGAACTTGCAAATGGGACTAGATGGGTCAGCACATACTGAAGGACATAGTTCGTATCCAAAACATATTTTCCATTGCTGATTTAATAATTTTAAAGCTACTGTTGAGCATAGTGGTGTTAATTTTTATTTAATAAAATCATTGACAATAAAGCTGTGTGCAGTTTAATATTAAGAATAAAAACAATATTTATTGTGGAATTTAAAGGTGACTCATTCTACCTCGGCAATTTTTTGATTAACAAAAAAATAGAAAATTATTTTAAACTTTTTAGTGGAATGTCTTTCCTTGTCATAAGACGAGTTTGAACAATCCCATTTAATTCCACCACTTAATTGTACCTTGACAGATACGTATTGCGACCTCAACAGTAAGGTCGTCGACTAGTCGAGTCAAGTACGAGACACTGAAGACGTCCTTACCGTTGAGGTCGAAATACGTTTCTGTAAAGGTACAATCAAGTGTTGGAATTAAATGGGATGGTAAAAACTCCTCTTATGACAAGTAAATTAAAATGTTTCTGTTTTGAGGCATTCATGGTATTCCTACCCTACATAAATACGTCGAATACGAAGATTATAGTTTATTTAGTTAAGGACCGCCACGGCATAGTCCAAAGAGTCACCTCTCGTTTTTGGGGGAAGGGGGAGAAATCATAAAATAATAGAAGGTCAATAAAACTGATAAGTATGCTTTATACATGCAGTAACGCCGAAAAACTGAAATGAAATTTTGAAGTACTCGCGTTTTCAAGGACACACCACTCAATCCGGAAGCAACTAACAACTGTCGCAACGACGGAGCAAAGCTGGAATAATAAAATTGACAGTTGTGCGTTTCTTCCGTCTTGAGTGGTGTGCCCTTGAAAACGCGAGTACTTCAAAATTTGGATTCCTTGAGCATCCGGAAGATATTCAATTTGCAAAAAAGAGCTAACCGCGGTGGAGGGTGGTACTCGGATTCTGATGGCTTTTCCGCAAACTTGACCTTTAAGTGGTCTTGTTGTGTAGGGATTATCACGCCTATCTAGAGAGTAGGAGGTTGAGGTTCTGAGTCCTCCAAGACACGTGGATTCTTTTTCGCAAATTTCATATCAATTTGTCCATTTCGAAACATGTGCAGTGCATATGCACAGCCAAGATATTTAACGTTTTATTGTCTGAATCGGTTAGTCAACCTAATTAGGGTCAACTTTCCCAAGGAACCAATTTTTTATGCCTCTAACTATTTTAAAAATCGACAGCAAAAAATTATAAAAGTCCTGTAGTGTGAACCGGCTTGAAAAATTGACTTGATGCTCTCTCCAAATCTGGTAAATATCAGTCCAAAATTAGATTTCAGAACTTGTTTCGATTTGCTAATTAGTAAGTAAAAAAATAGACGCACCAAAAAATAAAGGTTCCTTAAAAAGTTGATCTGAAATTAGTCAAATAGTCCAAATGTTGATTGTTAGTGTTAAAAGCCAATAAAAAATGTCGACGCGAGAGTTCAATTCAACATTTTATGTTTCGTTATGACGAATTTCAAATGCTTTCGGAGCTCGTATTTTTATTCTAGCTCAGTATCTTTTGATTAGTCACAACTCTGGAGATTTTGGGGCCATTGGCACGAAATTAGATTACTAATATCTTTCAATAAGATGTGGATTGTTAAGGGGAGTGCACAAGGTTTACTCATGCACGTCTTGTTCATTCGATTATATTTCCGAAACTACTGGATATTTCGCAATTAAGCTCACCCAGTGTAATTAACACATGCTGGAGCCGCCTTACTCAAAATTTCGTTATAATACATCGTATATCTTTGCAAAATTGGTCATGTTTAGTACTATAAATATGAGTAAAATTGTGATTGATTGTTAAATATTTTAATATCTGCTTATATTTGCACAATTATATAAACGTGAATAAGTGATTCGAGCTAGATGGCACCATTTACGACAAAGAACTATGATACTCTTTCAGTTCTTGCAGAATTTAATACAGAATGTTATGCTGAAAGCCGTTTTTCGATATTTCTCCATTGTTTCATATCAACTTCCAATTAATTCAGCACCACATAAACGTTGACCGATTTGGCTGAAATGTTATCCAGAGATTCAGGGCATCAAACAGAGCGGAATGAGCGGGCGGCCTATCAAATAAGTTACTTCCATACTAATTTGAGCTACCCTATAGTATCTGTGGTAACACTTTTAATCTTCATATTAAACATTAAAGTAAGTTTTCTTCAAGTTGTATTGATCAATTTCTTGTTGAAGCAAAACATAACATGTCTGAGTTACGTAATACAAGGTTAACACTTTTGATGGAAGGGTAGAAGTTGATCTATGCGGTGATGTTCATATAGTCTATATAAATGAACTGAGGTTTCTTTTGTCACAAACTAACTTCTACAAGATTTACCTATGCTATCGTTTCGTTTTGCAGTTTGCAATTTGCAATTTATATAGAAAAAAAAAAATTAAAATATGAAATTTTCCTCTTTGAAAGTTAGAAAAACGAAGAACCGTCTTCGGGGGTGAAAATGGGTCAAATGGTGGTGAGAATTGGTCACTGTTTCAACTACTTAGAATGCTCGTGGAATGGATTGAATGTATCTGAGGGCAAGAAGACTAAAATATAAGAGACCTTTTTGAACGATTGGAATGGCAAGAAGATGGCAGAATGGAATGTTTTGATGAGTTGAGTGCTGTGCTGCAAACATGCATTTGACATTTAAACGGCAAAATCTCTAGCAGGCATAGAGGCCCCATGCGCGAGATAGCTTGCTTGCGATTCTGTAGGGAGAGCACCGCCCTCGAGTTTGTCGGACAAAATCGTAGGGGAAGGTGAGGAGACTTGATCCCTAGGAAGACTTGACCTCAACCCCCCTCCCCGGTTTACCAAGAACCAAGGTAGTTTTGTTCTAGCGTATTTATCAGTACACAATATACATCCTCTATACAAATGATCGTTTTCTGGTGGATTATATTTTGAATTGACAACCGTATTGATTCTGCAGGACGTTTTGTTTGTTTTAGTTTTGACCCTCCTAAATATTTTTTAGTGGCTATACCAAATTTGAACAACTCCTCCTAACAATACCCGAATGCTATATTTTTTCGCTACACAAAGCCAAACTGTTCCATAAATTATAGGCACACTTAAAAATATTTGGCAAATTTAATTGCATGTTATGTCCATTAACAATTGCGATGCATCCTATGCCAATATCGATTATATAAACTTGATGTATTTTTTCCGAATATTTTGCGTCAAGTTTAGAAAATATTTAGCTTCTATTTTGGGACAGAAAAATGATTTGCACAAATTGACAAAAATCACCTTGTTAAAAACGTAGAACTCTTAGATCAGTCAAACTTTCATTGGAAGTGTATAGGAATGTAAGTCTTGTCGTCGAGAAGTGGTTGCAAATATGTTGCGAAGGTTAGAAAACCTCGTGCAAAACTTTATCTAGGTAAATAATAATAAATTGATAGCAGTGTGCTTGGCAGTGTGGCATAAAAACCAAACTACTTTGGCGTTTGGTATATGTTGGGGTTCATTAAGAATCCTAGTCATAAGCCAACACTGATTAAATAAAGCAAAAAACATGTTAAATGAGTGAAACGAGGGCTGGACATTTATTTAACGTTTTTTGGTGCGGCAGCCTGTGATTTTCAAATGTCTCTATTTCTCCTTCGGTTGAAATATTTTAAGTTTTGATACCTGGAATACGCACAGCAAGTCGAAAAATCTGCGTATCTAGGAGGAAAAATATTTAAAAAATCAAAGAGAATATTTTCGCTCCAAAATACGTGAAAGCTCAATCGAGACGTAATTTTTTGGTTATATTTTGATTTATAGTTTCCATAGTTTTAAGCGACGAAAAAATAAAACAATGATGCAAATCGGGCCATGGGTATGTTAGGAATAGACTCACGCATGAGATTCAAGGATTTGGCAAGCATTGTTGAACTAGTCGTCTTTTTTATGTTTATATGAAATTGAATAAATATTTCCCGTAATGAATTGTATCTCGTTTCAATGTCTCCTTTAATTGTATTATTTGTTGAAGGTCAACTTTCTTGGAAACATCATAAGCCTCTAACTATTTTAAACATTGAAAAACTAACAAGGTGCTACACATGTTGATTGGCTTGAAGAATTTTATTAAAAACAGTCCTCAAAATACCTATTTAAGAAGCGGGGTATCTGTTAATAAAAATAAAAACAGTATTCTTATTACGTTCGTAAATCACAATTTTGTCACTATTTCCATTGGTATGGTCACTGACATCAATATTACGAATACATTGCGCGCTACCAGCTTGGGACTCACCTTCAAATCCGACCCTGAATAAAAAGGTATGCTTATGCTTTGGCTTCTGTTACACACCGTTAGGTATACCGGCGTGCATTGACAAGATGATGAATGTTGGCAGAATGGGTTTCCGAGATTTATGTAATGCTACATCCGATTGGAAAAGCTAAAGATGCTGCCTCACACCGTACCTACCGCCGCCATCGCATCGGGCTACCTGTTCCAGGATCCAATATCAATCGGCAGGCAGCCGTGAAGTGTTACGGCGCGATGTGGTGCGGTTGTATTTCTGTGCCGGGAATTGGTTGGAATTCCGAGGATGTTCTCAAATGGCATTCCAAATTGCAGCGTTTGTATCAATCAATGTGGCAATGCAGGCTTTGCAACTAATTGAATTTCTGAAGAGCAGCGGTGTGGGATGTGATGAGTGGTAGATTCATCATCCGATTACCAGTTGAGATTTTGGAGTCGTTTGCAATGGTGATACCCACTTCAGATCATATACTGTGGTATATTCAAAGACTCGCTTCAGCTAAATTTAGTATTTATCAGATTTTTTCGCTAAGCTGTGGAGGCCAACGGCGGTAGTCATAGCTTAGTATACTATAGGGAAAGCACATGACTAGCGTACTGGGGTCATAAGTTTAAATCGCATCCAAGGTTTTTTTTTGAGTCTTTCAAACATGATTATAATAATTTCTATTCTGGGTCTCAAGAGTCAATAGGGTGAACATAGTCACTAACTTTGATTTTTTTTTTCTTGAGAATTCATCCTACCACACTTTACGTATATAGTTAAAAATGATGTAGTTGTAGATGCTCCATAATGCCCAACACCACCCTTCCTCAATAAATAGAATTTCTCCTTGTCTATTTGTTTATTTGTTGGTCCTAGATAATGGTTCTAATGCTTTGGTATTTGTTTGCTACCATTATTAGTTATACGTAACCATCGCATCGTAAGTTTCCGTATTTACTTCCGAACCTAACTCCAGAACAAATAATTTATGTATCCTTTGCATCGTGTGTAAAAAAATGGTTACACAATTTATAAAAAGAAGTATTAGCAATTGTTTTCTGCCTGATGTGAATAATTTTATTGAGTCCAACACTGCATCTACAAAAAATACTGTTTATTACCTCTTCATTGGTCATGCGGGTCGCAAAACACAAACAAATCTCTTACATAATTAGTGTATCAGCCCATATACGTTTCTAGGCGATAAACATATTATTCAACCACTCCGAACACATTCATTCCTACCAATAAGCACACGTCCTAACCTTCAATGCCACTTGAAGTTTCATCCACTGCCGATAGTATCACCGATGATGTCCATTTGATCCGCCGATCCAAGAAACATATGTGACCGTGTGATAATAGTATCGTTCCTGTGAACGCCAACTCTCCTGACCGCAATACTCTAGCTGCACACGGTTTATTTTATCCATTTACAACAAATAGCATTTTGAAACCCTGAAAAAATGCGTAGTTCGGATTCCTTCACTGGATACAAACCACCAGTATTTGCATGAAGCTTATGTGTTTGTGATGTGAAGCTTTCGCAAGTTGGGTTGCTTCCTGTAAATTCGAAAATGACGTACTCTTTAAAACTTGTTTAGTAAAGTAGACTGCTTCCGGAAACTATCTTATAATTAGGAATACTGATCTATAACAGACATGAATTTTAAAAATAGACTCGAGTCGAAAAACAAAAGAAATGAAATTTCCTTCCAACTGGAACTTGGAGTATCTTTCGCTGGGGTACATTGAGATCCAACTGCTCGTCCTGGAAGAATATTTGTAGAATATATTACAATAAACTCATGTAGGAATATAAGCAACTCTCATACTGCTGGAGAGAATACGTATACATATGACACACTTGTAGATCTATCAGTAGGTATGTTTTAAAATATAGATGATGACAAACAAATTTGTAAAATTGGAGATGAATAGCCTAACGTTGAAAATCTGAATGCTAATAAAAAATGAATGATTTTATAAAAAAAAGTTTTCCATTTTTTTATTTCTTTTCCGAAGTCTTCCTCAGTTTATGCTTTATCGAACAAGCGGTGTATGTGCTTTAGTAAATAATATCCTAGACAACAAATTCTACCTGTAAATCAGTATCCTCTTTAAAAGAAAGCCTTAAAAACTGAATTTAGTCTGAGAGTCTTTGATTTGTTTACAAAATCACATTCATTTTAATTGCTGATTGGGAATGATTGCTATATGCGTCTCATTAAATCGAAAATTATTGTGTTCCTATTTATGTATTAGTTTTTTTTCTATTATTTTCCCACAGACATCTTAGGTAAACTTAATGCAAGGTAAATGTTGACTGAGTACCGTAAAACTATTATTGGAGGAGCCGACAAATGTCCTTGATCTGAATTCTGAACGAAAGAAAACACTGCTCATTCAAATGCACAATGATCCCGTTATTTTCAGAATTAGGCTGAGTAATAAATTTATTATGACTTACAGAAATGGTTAATCGTGAAGATGTTGGAAATCGATTTTGAACTAAAAAAACCATAATAACAACCTGTTTTCAAAACAAAACAACGCCGGATGCTGTTTTGCAGGTGTCTTTCTAATTAAATTTCGTATTATTATACAGAAGGTAGGTCCTAGATTATCCGTAGGCTTCAACATCATATTATCACATATAGAGGATAACTGATTAGACATATACCATTCACCTTTCCAGTCAAAATTCTTATCTCGTTTTATTGTCTCAGTTAGTGCAGTTAACTATTTCAAAAATCTAAAATAAGAAAACATAATGAAAAAGTGCTGAAGTGTAAGCCGGGATAAAGAATTGGCATGATGTTGGACCATATCAGATGAAAACCAAATTGAAAACATAATTAGAGGCGTCAACAAATAAAGGAAAGTTGATGATCTGGGGGCAGTTTATAATCAGCAGCAGCGGTTGTCTTGGAAGCTGCTTTTCGGAAAACTCATTCGGATGCTCTTCCCGAGTAAGGTATTCTGTTTTACACTTTGTCCAAAAGTATATCAATTTAATTAATCAAAATCAGCGATTCTTCAACATCAAAATAAATTATCGATTTGATCTCCAGCTTTACTCGGGTAACCATTATTTGACGTACCCTACCATAAGCCCCAAATAACCTTCTCTACTATAATCCAGGTCCTCCGATTAATTCCGTTCACAATGTAGAACAACTGAATAACTATCCTAGATCTTGTTCTGTGAACTCTGTTTGGTCCAATGATTGATCGTGGGAATGTAGGTTCTTTTTCAATCATCTTTTTCATAGAATATCCTATGTTTGTAGATGATATGTTGTGCTTCTACTGCACTAGTCGTCAGGTTGATTTTTTCGTGTTCTTTATATGGAAATTTGCGTAAAGAAATAGTTCGAAGTTAGGGCTCCTAATACCGCTGATTCCGTTGGCACATACCTCAACTCAAGATAATTTTCTGGACTTATTATTTACTCGCAGCCTGGAAGTTTTGGAAATAACTTAAAAATATTTAACGATAATATTCACTAACTAACACTATGGCCTGTTGATCGGACGTCCAGCAACAAACTCTAAACCTCTCTTTAGATTCCTCAAAGTGGAAGATAGTTTTTTTTAAGGCTAGCTTGGCGGTGGACCTTATTCGTTTGAGTGTTCATCAATCATCATTGTCTGGATGAATTTGTTCTAAGACTGCAAAGTTTTAGATATTGTTTTTACCTTCTAGGGTAGCCCTCCTGGACCAACCCGCTGCATCTTTCTAGTCGAGGATCGCTGTCGCTTAATTACCTTAGAGCCATTGCATATCCGCCGGGATGTGGGCAGAGCCCAATGTGTAGCTAAAACAATAAACAATAAACAATAAACAATAAACAATAAACAATAAACAATAAACAATAAACAATAAACAATAAACAATAAACAATAAACAATAAACAATAAACAATAAACAATAAACATTAAACAATAAACAATAAACACAATAAACAATAAACAATAAACAATAAACAATAAACAATAAACAATAAACAATAAACAATAAACAATAAACAACAAACATTAAATAATAATTACTAAACAATAAATAATAAATAATAAACAATAAACAATAAACCATAAACAATAAACAATAAACCATAAACAATCAACCATAAACAATAAAACAATAAACAATAAACAATAAACAATAAACAATAAATAATAAACAATAAATAATAACAATAAACAATAAACAATAAACAATAAACAATAAAACAATAAAACAATAAACAATAAACAATAAAATACAATAAACAATAATAAATAAACAATAAACAATAAACAATAAACAATAAACAATAAACAATAAACAATAAATAATAAAACAATAAACAATAAACAATAAACAAATAAAACAATAAAATAATAAACAATAAAACAAATAAACAATAAACAATAAACAACAATAAACAATAAACAATAATAAACAATAAAACAATAAAATAATAAATAATAAACAATAAAATAATAAACAACAATAAACAATAAAATAATAAATAATAAATAATAAACAATAAAATAATAAACAATAAACAAATAAATAATAAACAATAAATAATAAAATAATAAACAATAAACAATAAAACAATAAAAATAAACAAAATAAATAAACAATAAAATAATAAACAATAAACACAAACAATAAATAATAAATAATAAAATAATAAACAATAAACAATAAACAATAAACAATAAACAATAAAATAAATAATAAACAATAAAACAATAAACAATAAATAAACAATAAATAAACAATAAAATAATAAAACAATAAACAATAAAACAATAAACAATAAACAATAAAAACAATAAACAATAAATAATAAACAATAAACAATAATAAACAATAAACAATAAACAATAAACAATAAACAATAAACAATAAACAATAAACAATAAACAATAAACAATAAACAATAAACAATAAAACAATAAACAATAAACAATAAACAATAAACAATAAACAATAAACAATAAACAATAAACAATAAATAAATAAAACAATAAACAATAAACAATAAACAATAAACAATAAACAATAAACAATAAACAATAAACAATAAACAATAAACAATAAACAATAAATACAATAAACAATAAAACAATAAACAATAAACAATAAACAATAAAACAATAAACAATAAACAATCAACGATAAACAAAAAACAACAAACAATAAAAAATAAACAATAAACAATAAACAAGAAACAAAAAACACTAAACAAGAACCAACAAATAATAAACAATAAACAATAAACAATAAACAATAAACAATAAACAATAAACAATAAACAATAAACAATAAACAATAAACAATAAACAATAAGCAATAAACAATAAACAACAAAAACAATAAACAATAAACAATAAACAATAAACAATAAACAATAAACAATAAACAATAAACAATAAACAATAAACAATAAACAATAAACAATAAACAATAAACAACATGTCGTTTTCGATTACGGGATCAACTGTTTGCTTGTAGACAGCCGGAAGACAACTCGTCAGCTATGATTTCCAAATGCTCCTGAGAAGTCGGCTGAAGTAAATTAAATTAAGGCTGCTCGCTCGTATGCCAACTGACAGCATCTCAATGCGGACTTTACTTATGGATCCTGTACACCTCCGGTGGTGCAAAGGGCCGACTTGAAAGATTTCCATCCTGAGCGTTGCCCAGCTATCGCTTTAACCTGTTGCCAGGTTAGATTTCGGTCGACTTCTTTTATTTCTTTATTGAGGCTTCGCCGCCATGAGCCTCTGGGTCTGCCTCTGCTGCGATGTGACAACGACGATGGAGCTCGTTGTTTGAGATCCAGTTGTGAGGCCACCAGGCCCGAATTATATACCGCAGGCATCTGTTAATTAGCACCTGCAGCCGTTGATTGTTCTCCACTGATACACATCATGTTTCGCTAGCGCATAACAGCACAGATTTCACGTTAGAGTTGAAAATTCGTATTTTGGTGCGTTCACTTATCTGCCTGTTTTTCCAGATATTTCTTAACCTCGCTAAGGCAGCCCTTGCTTTCTTGATCCGTGCGCCTATGTCGATCTTGGTACCGTCGTCTGACGCCATTTAGCTACCAATATATTGGAAGTTTTCAACATTCTCCACTGGTTGCCCGGCTACTGTGCAACTGGAAGGAGTCACCGTGTTTACATCCAACGATTTGGTTTTGTAGACGTTGATGACTAAACCTGCCGAAGAGGAGCGCTCGACAAGGTCGTTGAGCTTACTCTGCATATCAGAGCGCCGTTGCGCGAGGAGTGCAACGTCATCAGCCAATTCGAAGTCGTTTAGGTGCTTCATGGTTATAGGCTGCCATAACAGTCCGCGGTTTGGCTCACGGTCTATCGCACCTACCAGAATCCCGTCGATTACGATGAGGAACATTAACGGTGATAGAATACATCCTTGCCTTACACCAGCTACGACCCGGATAGGGTCGGACAGGACTCCATTGTGCAGCACTCTACACGAAAAGGCCTCGTATTGTGCCTCGATGAGGCCGATAATTTTCTCAGTAACCCCTTTGCGTCTCAGGGCGCCCCACATATTCTCGTGATTGAGACGGTCGAAAGTTTTTTCGTAGTCAATAAATACCGAGTAAAGAGACTCTTGAAATTCGTTGACCTGCTCCAGAATGATACGGAGCGTGACAATATGGTCCACACAGGATATTCCGGCACGGAATCCGGCCTGCTACCGCCGGAGAGTCGCATCGATCTTCTCCTGAATCCGGGCTAGGATAATTTTGCATAGAACGTTGAGAACGGTACACAGCAACATAATGCCTCGCCAGTTATCGCATACAGACAAGTCACCCTTTTTGGACACCTTCACTAAGATACCTTGCATCCAGTCGACCGGGAAAGTTGCGTTGTCCCAGATATTACGAAATAAACGATGCAGTAGTTGAGTGGATGTTATGGGGTCAGCTATGAGCATCTCGGCTGATATGCTATCGACCCCTGGGGCTTTATTCGATTTCATGCTTTGGATGGCTGTTTGAATCTCTAGCAGTGAGGGAGCTTCGGTATTGACGCGTGTTATACGTCGGATCCTAGGCAGATCATGCCGAGGTGGTGATGGCTTGGCTGGCACTTCAAAAAGTTGTTCGAAGTGCTCGAACCAGCGTTTCAGCTGGTCAGTTGGGTCGGTCAATAACTGATCATTCGCGTCTTTCACAGGCATCGTTACATTCATCTTCGCCCCGCTTAAGCGTCGTGAGATATCGTAGAGGAGGCGAATGTCCCCGGTTACAGCGGCTCTCTCTCCTTCGTCGGCCAGAGAGTCTGCCCACACTCGCTTTTACTTCCTTCTCAAGAGCCGAGTATCGTTGACGTGCTAAGACTTTGGCTCCTCTGGTTTTTGATCGCTCTATGGCGGCTTTGGCTTCTCTTCGCTCCTCTATCTTCCTCCAGGTCTCATCGGTGATCCAGTTCGCCCAGATTGTTCTCGCTGGTGGCGATGAAGGCATTCTTGATGGCGGTCCATTGGTCTTCCGCGCTGCTATATTCCGGAATATCTGCAGCACGCGTCTCCAGTTCTTCAACGAATTTCCTCCTGCCGACGAATTCGCGCAATGCGCAGGCGTATTTCGCCGATGAGGAGATGATGATCAGATGCGATATCGGCACTACGTTTATTCCGTACATCATGAAGGCTCCGTTTCCTTTTTCTTCTGATGCAGATGTCTTCGATTTGATTTACTCTAAAACCGTCACGGGAGACCCACGTGACCTTGTGAACTGATCGATGGGGGACGAGCGATCCCCCGATCACCATGTCGTTATTACCACATAATTCTGCGAACAGCTCTTCGTTTTCGCTCATTTCTCCGAGTCCATGGCGTCCCATAATGCGCTCATGGTTCGAGTTGTCGGATTCGATCTTCGCATTTAAGTCGCCCAAACAGATCTTGATATCACCCTTCGGAATTCTATCTACGACGGCAATGAGTTGACTGTAGAAGTTCTCTTTGTCTTGCAGATCGGCAGCATCGGTTGGCGCATAGCATTGGGTTATACCCGATTCGGACCCGTGTTCTAAATCTGGCAACGATTATCCTTTCACTTGTAGGTTCCCACTTCATAAGCGCAGAGTGTGCCTGAGCGTTTAGTGGAAG
This sequence comes from Armigeres subalbatus, assembly GCF_024139115.2. NCBI lineage: Eukaryota > Metazoa > Arthropoda > Insecta > Diptera > Culicidae > Armigeres > Armigeres subalbatus. The sequence continues at coordinate 106,553,776 of NC_085141.1, read as the reverse complement.
CCAACTCCGCTATGCCGGGGAGCGTGTTCACCTCGTAAACCAGAGTATAGCAGAACTTGTCGAGACGGCGTTCTATGTTCTCCAAAGTTTGGCCAACGGACTTCACTCAGTCCCAGGATCTCAAGCTGGCAAGTTGTGCCAATTTACCATGCTGGGCTAGGGTTAAAACGTTCCATGTTCCTATTCGTGTCCGTTGTTTCGCGCTAAGAGTCGTCGCAGTAAAATCAGTCCGTATTCTTTCATTATTGGATTAATATTTTCATTTTGTTGTATTTAATTTAATTGTTATAATTTTGTCCAACTTAATTGAAGTTATATCAAAGCATATATCATATATCTATCCTATAAAAGTAATAAAGAATAAACGAGTCGATGCTTTCTTTTCCCTCTAAATGAGAATTATTCGGTATAGTGGGATAGGAAATGGAACTTATGTAAAAATTGCTATAATAAAGATAATAGATACTGTTCCCGGCACAGACGCAAAACTCAATGTTCGCAACAAATATTATTTCGCTAAAACTCCACAGCAATTACATGTACTTACTCGAGAATTCATGATGCATGCAGTTAGTGTGAACTGAATTGACATTAATGATGTTTTGGGGAGAGTGTTCTGAAGCACAATAGTTTTTCCGAGAATACCAATCGGGTGTCTATTTAGTAACGCAAAAAAAAGATATTACTGAATGTAAGTTTTCAGCAATTGGAAAAGAACATCACAGAAGTGTGCCCCATGGATTCTTCGTGACGGTTCCTGCCGTGAGCTACCCAGCATGAATTTCCGAGCGCTTTTTTGTTGGCACAAATCGAAAACGAAATTGTATGTGCCCACCTTTCATGCATCGATACAAATATGATGGAATCCATTGTATACGTACACCGGAATTCTTTGCCCAACATGTGCGAATCCAATCAGTTGGAAAATGCTTCTCAACAACAATATCGCAAATATTGCCATACCATTCAAAATCCAAAACGAGCAACGTACGTACGTACCCTCATATATCCTGTCGTGTGCGGCACAGACGGATGGGAGCAGACCGTCTTCGGTTCATTGCGTTCCTTCCGTGCGTCGTCGTCGGTCGGTTCAATACAATCACATGACTTGGATAAATTTCCGGAATCCGCGAAGCAGCCGGTAGTTGGCTGTTTCTTTCTGGAAGCACCCACTAAACGCAACCACTTAATTTCAATCAACCTTTCAATGGTAACAAAAGCTGTAGGAAATCCAACTGCTTTGTCATGATTTGCTGGCGAAGGTCTACCGAGAATAGGCCTCTCACACCCCTTGGGATTTGTTTTTCATTGGGACGAAAAAGTAGGGCCACTATAGGTACCGAGAGGCCACACAAAAAATGTATATGTAATGATGAAAAATTGCTTTTGCTACGCACCAAAATAGAGGAAAAATCATTTCCGCTTACTTTTGCCGCTACGTGGAAGTCGTTTTTGTCGTTTTTCTCAGAACCGGATGAATTCAATCTCGAATCGGCTTAGCGTCTTTCACCTCCTTATCCAATATGATATCCGGTCAGCTTTCTACTTCTGACCGTTCTGAGGGAGGGACAGTTGAATCTCGTTTTGGTAACCTGAAGTTTGAGTGGTTGCCCATTTAGTTGTTTTTACAGAGAATTTGCATATTTGCAAGTTAAACAAGATCAAGGAGCGATATTTGTGAAGGCGACGAAATTTATCGTGAATACGTTGGACTAATAACAAAAATAAGAATAATTCATTACTATTATTGTCATTATTTGAGGTCTCCAGTAGCCTTGCGAGCAAAGGCGTAAGATTACCAATCCGGAGAGTGCGAGTTCGATCTCGGTCCGGTCTAGGATGTTTTCGGGTTGGAAACATTCTCGACTCCCTGGGCATAGTGTATCCATTGTAATTCCCAAGACAAGATACATACTCATGCAATGGCGGGCATAGAAAAGCTTTCAAGTAATAACTGAGAAAATGCTATTAGAATACTAAGTTGAAAAACAGGCCAAGTTCTAGCTGGAATGTAGAGTCATTGAAGAAGATTGCCGTTATTTAAGAAACTTGTAGCCCTAGGCTGGCTCCTCTCTAAAAATAATATGTTTCTCGTCACCGATAAGGGAATTCTTATACATACAGCAGGTCAAGCAGTTTGTCCAACATTGATTCCACCCCTAGTTTAGTCTAGCATCAATCATGTTCCACAAACAGCGACACGAACACTCAATTTATTTGACGAACAATAGCACACACGAACTACCGAAGCAACAACTTGAACACCAACCATCAAAAAATGTATGGGGGTTCGTGGAACTTCACTACAAACGCTCAAGCATGTTCGGCGAACCTTGGTCCTTGACTCCGCCCCCGACAGCTCAAACCAAAATCAAAGCTGTTTTTATTTTCAACCAAGCCGTCAACTAATTAATTAATCCGCTAGATTGGTTTTTCTCGGTGTCAAACTGTCAAATAGTTGTTCGGACAACTTCACACACGATCAAACAAAGCAGCAATCGAATGATTTTCTTGGGGGCGGAGTCGATGTTAGTCCAGCGTTTTTGAACGTAATTATGCTACATTAGCCAGATCTCGAACTGCGGCGTGCGATTTCCGTTTAAAGGCCCCACACACGCGTTTGTGATCGTTGACCCGACGGCTTGTTTTCGAATTTTAGCTTCCGATCGACAGTCAGAAATTATTCGAACCCTTTTTATGATACCAGATGGCACGATGTGACAGATCCTTATTCTCAAAGTAGGGGAGAACAGTACAAAATGCACCCCTCAAGCTTTTTCGGTGTTTTCACCAGTATAAACAAGAATATCAAACCATTTCAACGTGTAGATGCAAAGTTTACAAAACTAGCTTCATTTCACAATGATCCCCTTTTAGAAAAAAAAATGTTTTATAATATATTAAAATATGTTTTTGAAATGGGCCTGGTGCCAAACGCTTTAATGGTGGTGTAGCATTTTGTACAATAGAATTTCAACTGCATGTGAAAAAATGGTGAACGCATGGTTGTTTTTTTCTTCTTTATTGGGTTTTTTAATCACTGCGACAACCACGCATGGTTGTTTGTTTTGTTTTTATGGATTGAACGTTAATCTTACGGGTGAGGTGAATGATTCGCAAATCGTTAAATTTAGGTGAAAATTAAAGGATTTTGCATATGTTTTGCATTGAAACTCAATAATGAATAACTAATATTGAATTGTAATGGTAATATTCGTGCAGAAATTTCCTACAAAAGATTATAAGCGTGATTTTATGAGTAAGGACATTTTGCCCCGTGGGTTGTAGCAAAATTGGACATCAAACAGTGTTGAATAGGAAATAGTTTGGACATAAATCACTTTGAATAGGATATAGTTTGTCACAATTTCTTATCCATACCAATAATTTTTGTTTTTTTTAAATGTGATGAAAGTAGGGGACGAGGTTTGAGTTTTGTCCATAACTTTGGTTCTAATTGGTATTATGTCTATATTTTTATACCAATCGAAACTAGACGCACAAGCTTACTACTAGAGAAGTAATTAGTTTGATTCCGTCGAGTGAAAACAGTTTATTAACAATTTCGCAAATTTGGCATTTTGGGACATTTGAGACATTTCAGTTTTGTGGTTCGGTTGTGGGCACCTTTGAAAATCAGGCTTATAATGAAGTATGCCACCCAGTTTCAAAGAAAAAGAATATTTTATTAGTTTTAATTGTCATGCAACAATAAAAAAACCTATGTAGATTAATCCCCATAGCAGTAATGATGCTTTTCTCATGCATTGAAGAAGGTATCTCTCACTCTCACGGTACATCTCTCACTGAATTTCTTATTATGCTATTTTGAATAAAAAATTACATTAAATGAATTAAATGTCCCTAAAATCCCCTACATTCAATGTCAAAAACAAAAACGGGCTTGGTAGTCATATGGCTACTGCTTCTGCCTCATATGCAGGAGGTCGTGGGTTCAATCCCAGGTCCGTTCCATTCTCCTACTTTGTATCTTTCTCTATATTTCTCATGTTCTAGCAATCGCTAGAACTGGAAATGGACTTCCATACCGTTTCCATTACTATTCCTATACCTTCAACTTGAGTATTCTAACAGTAATCTGCTAGAATTGGGAATGAACTATAGAGCTCGTTTCCTACATCCAATTAGAAATTCCATCAGTTGCCTTCTCCTATCTATCACATTGGCAGCTCGTTAACCAAGACGGACCCCTGCCTCTCAAACCTAACCCAAAAATTTCAACAAATTCCGCATGAACTCGTGGCAAGTGCAGAGGTATATTCGGCTTACAGTGGGCGAGTGATTGCATCATCATTTCCTCCCCCTTCCCTACATTGACTTGCATTCTGACGTGGCAGGCGCCAGTATGACCTAACAAATGAGATCACCAGTATTTGTACATTGAAGATGTGTGCTAGTCCCAAGCAAACATCTGTTGGTTCCCTGCGCAAGAACAGCTGATCTGGTCATAATGGAGTAGCAACCACGAGCAGTCAATCAAGCTCAAGCTCAAGCTCAAGCTTAATAAACAACCAAATAAAACATTTGCGAAACGATTTATTTCATCCTTTTTTGCTCGAGAAACATTTATCAATATCTGTTCAACACTTTGGGACAATACTATCTGTAAATATTACTATTTTTTACAGAATACATGAAAATTGAACATGAAATGCACTTTGATGCTTATTTGACACCAAAATCCCTTAAATTTCCAACTTTTACCAGCAAAATATATTTGGTGCCCTTCTGTGGATCCACAGTGAAGAGATAAACATAATTTTAGAACAATGTCTTACAGATAAAATGACAAAAAAATTGGAACCTCGTGATAAATGGGACATTGGGTCAGAACGAGCTCAATACCTACATACAGAAACGTTACACGTCCATGAAACAGCACTCACTGAATTCCTTGCAAAATTCCCTTTCGAATAAGCTCTTGATCTCTTCTGTAAGTTGTTTGTGAAGAAAGTTATCAATCTTTTCCACCTTTGAAATCGGATTTTCCCAGTGTGCAATGTCTAGAAGGTCCAATTTTTTATGGCAAACAATAAGACTGAATTCCCCGTCGAATGCAACTGGTTGCGTGTAAATCGGTCAATGCTTAGTTCCAAAAAGTGCACTAATAAAACTTATTATTCCAAGAAATTATGTCTAAATAATTCGGAGAAAATGAATATACATATGTTTGTTGATAACTTCAGTGATATTGAAGGATTTGTCGATAAAAAGAAGGTGCCCACAACCGAATTTAGCAGCGTTTCAGGAAAGTGATGAAAACAATTTTCGAGCAGAAATTTTGATGGAAATTGTTATTGAACCACATAATAGACTAAAATAACCGTATGAATACGCATCAGAACTCACTTTTTCAATTCAATTACACCCAATATTTTTTTACACGGTTGGTATTTTTCAATTTCCCGGTTAACCTGATTTTTCACAGCTTTTGAAATACCACCTGAATTTTCTTTGATTTTTTGTGAATTTTTTCATGGGATTAACTCATAGTTTAATCATCGCTAAAGGTCGTAATCAACTAAAACCCACCCGTGTAAAAAAGAACCGGGTGTACACCACTTTATGACACTTTGAAAAAGGCCAAACAAAATTTCGTGTTGATTTTCATGTAGAAAACAATTGATTCGTTCATAGTTCAAAGTAGAGGTGTTTATCTAGTGTGGTATTCTGCACAAAACATCGTGTCTCGATAGCAAATAAATGACAGATGTCAGAATGACAGTATCTGCTTCCTTTCAAAAAATACGTGGGGAACCACTTCCCCTATTATTGGTGCTTATAATCTGTTCAGATTACGAGCTTTATAACTTGACATAATAACTACAATAAAATGTGTGAGCTCTGACATCAAGATACTCCTTATCAAGTAATAAATCATGTAGTCTTAATAGGCTTTCAAAATGGCGTTAAATGCATTCACAATATTTTGAAAGTACTGTGGATTTTGTTCAGATTTCAAAACAATAAATAATTTAAATTTATCACGCTTTTAATGTATCAAAAATAAACGGCTTCTGATTAATTATTTTTTTACAATTTTATTTGAAAAAATGTTATCTATATACACTATATATATTATACAGTCATTTTTTTGGAAGGAGTGGATGGAAGGTGTCGTGTGTCCCATCTACAAAAAGGGCGATAAGCTGGATTGTAGCAACTACCGCGCAATCACATTGCTGAACGCCGCCTACAAGGTACTCTCCCAAATTTTATGCCGTCGACTAGCACCAACTGCAAGGGAGTTCGTGGGGCAGTACCAGGCGGGTTTTATGGGCGAACGCTCCACCACGGACCAGGTGTTCGCCATTCGCCAAGTACTGCAGAAGTGCCGCGAATACAACGTGCCCACACATCATCTATTCACTGACTTCAAAGCCGCATATGATACAATCGATCGGGACCAGCTATGGCAGCTAATGCATGAACACGGATTTCCGGATAAACTGACACAGTCGATCAAAGCGACGATGGATCGGGTGATGTGCGTAGTTCGAGTTTCAGGGCATTCTCGAGTCCCTTCGAAACCCTCAGAGGGTTACGGCAAGGTGATGGTCTTCGTGTCTGCTATTCAACATCGCTTTGGAAAAGGGTAATACGAAGAGCAGGGATTAACACAGAGTGGTACAATTTTCAATAAGTCCATCCAGCTATTTGGCTTCGCCGACGACATAGATATTATGGCACGTAACTTTGAGAAGATGGAGGAAGCCTACATCAGACTGAAGAGGGAAGCCAAGCGGATCGGACTAGTCATCAACACGTCGAAGACGAAGTACATGATAGGAAGAGGTTCAAGAGAAGAAAATGTGAGCCACCCACCGCGAGTTGGCATCGGTGGTGACGAAATCGAGGTGGTAGAAGAATTTGTGTACTTGAGCTCACTGGTGACTGCCTAAAATGATACTAGCAGAGAAATTCGGAGACGTATAGTGGCTGGAAATCGTACATACTTTTGACTCCACAAGACGCTCCGATCGAATAGAGTTCGCCGCCGTACCAAACTGACAATCTACAAAACGCTCATTAGACCGGTAGTCCTCTACGGACATGAGACCTGGACAATGCTCGTGGAGGACCAACGCGCACTTGGAGTTTTCGAAAGGAAAGTGCTGCGTACCATCTATGGTGGGGTGCAGATGGCGGACGGTACGTGGAGGAGGCGAATGAACCACGAGTTGCATCAGCTGTTGGGAGAACCATCCATCGTTCACACCGCGACAATCGGACGACTGCGGTGGGCCGGGCACGTAGCCAGAATGTCGCACAATAACCCGGTGAAAATGGTTCTCGACAACGATCCGACGGGCACAAGAAGGCGAGGTGCGCAGCGGGCAAGGTGGATCGATCAGGTGGAATATGACTTGCGGACTCTCCGTAGACTGCGTGGCTGGCGACGTGTAGCCATGGACCGAGCCGAATGGAGAAGACTCTTATATACCGCACAGGCCACTTCGGCCTTAGTCTGAATAAGTAATAATAATAATAAATAGAAAAAGGCGCTTTGCTCTCTGTCTTATGACGATGACGACCTTTCCCAGTTCTGGACAGGACAGGCGGGCATGGGTGGACTTTCTGACCGATTGGCTCAATTACTATTTGAATTGGACAACTGAAATGTTGGTTCGAGAACTTCGAACAGCGTCTTCAAGTCTCAGCCAGTGGCTCTCATCCGAGACATAAAATTTGAAGTTGTATTGGCCAATGATCATGAAACGATATTAGTACTGCGACGAAAAAATATAAGTACTGCTACGCTCATTTATGCGAGGTGGGCTCAAAGAGCTGACCGTTTGCTTTGTTTGCGGCGTCTCACCATACACGTCAGCAGGACCAGATGGTTGAGTGTCAATGGGTGCAGCCCCTCAAAACTTTGCAGTAGCCGGACGATCGAAAGATTTCAATATCTTGACAGTCTGATATCATCAGATAGCGAAATTGGGATCGAACCACGATTCATAAAGGCTGGGGATAACTTTGCTAGTTATCGAAATATTTGGAAACCCAGCCGAATTTATCCACGTACCAAAGTTCGAATATGCCACTCGATGATTAAAATTTACAATTCGGACGACCTTTCAGCTGAATAGCGTGTGTCAAGCAATATAAAAGCCATCAGATACCGATAACAATATGTAGATGTTCGAGAACATGGATGGAAATGATTGCAAGAGAGCTTGCACGGAATCTGTAAGTAAGAGTCCTCTTAATAGCGTGACCTGATAGGATAAAGAATTTTTATGCCTATAGATATACATGCAGTTATTTTGAAATACTCTATATGTTAAATTGAAAAATAAAAATCCCCCAAAAAAATTTTTTTTTCGCCCCTTTCATATTTTTGGAAAGTTGAAAGAGGGGGGGAGGCGGTCATATAAAATAAATTTAATATTTAAATCGGCCTAAGTAAGATAAATGTTGTGATAAAACTGTAAAAAAATTGAAATTGTTCTGAAGAACCGATTTGATTTTAGATAAATTGTGTACGCAAAAAGATGTACTAGAAAATTTATCAATATTTGACAAGAGTTCGCCGGGGCAGCTAGCTGTTAATATTTTGCAATGTAATTGTCATAGAATCAATCCATAAACAAATGTCCGCGGTTCTGTCAAATCGCACCAAGCGCCAACAAAAAATTACCCATTTTTCTGCCCAAGCTTTCGCTTAGCAGATTCATTTAATTAAAAATCTTGTTGGATTTCCCACTACCCCCCATAGCTAAGGATACCCTACAACAAATGTGTGGATGAATTGATATGAAATCGTTTTACTTTTACAATCAAAATATCACAATCAGCTTATAAGCCGCTTGGTGCGTTTTGGCAGAACTCCGACCAAATATGTACAAGCTATGTTGATGATCCGATTTTTAATATATCTATGCCCTGGAATGATTTTTGAAAGTCTATAGAGGAAGAAGATTATTCCAATTTGTGCTGTCGAGACCTCCCAAATGATTTTTTCTCGATTTGTTAATGAACGAGAAAGGCATCATCACCCCTAGGTGGATTAATCTGGATTTTTTGTTTGCACTGTAAACAGAAAAATATTTCATGCGTTCTTGCGGAAGATAATTTTCAGAGTGTAGAATACACAACGAAACTAAAGATATAAAACGGTATCTGAATCAGATCCAAATGATATAATGAATGTCGAAGTTATTTTATACAGCATAGATTGTTAAAACAGTTATAATGGCTCTATAAAAATGTCCCACTTGCCCCAGTAAAACTCAAGGTCAAGTGAAAATTGCAGATTTTTCCTTTAATAAAAACTTTTAAATCGTTTTCGATTATTTAACTGCTCAAAATATTCACTTTCCACATTAATTTAGAAACTTTTAGATTTAGAAACGGATTTTTTGTTGGAAATTTATTGAATTAAAAAAAGTAATAGTTTTTCCTGGTAGATTAAAAGTCATGATCAAGCAATAGCATTAGTATGGTGCCTCAAATGGTTTTGATTCCAAATATTTTTGTGTCGGGTGAATTCGTAGATAGTTTCGCTTTATCTTTCTAGAACATTGATACCATTGAAAACGTTCATCGATTTATAGGCAGCCAAAGTACACACTTACCCCGTATCTTCACGTAAATTAATATTGAGTTTATGACCATCTGTATGAACTATTTTGTTATCTTTATCTATCACTATATGTCTCATATTTCACTTCAATTTGCTTTTTTTTAACTGTTGATAATAAGGATCTAACTTTTTGTTTTTAACCCTCTCGTTTGTGCAACGAGAATAAAACATAAATAAAAAAATATATTTGAAAACGGTATTGAACGATTTAAAAAGACAAAGATAAATATTATAATAAAAATTATATCTACCAGACATGCTTCAAATCCAACCTCCCTCTGTAACAGCAACGCAACAGTGCGCGTCCTTGACGGGTACAACCGGGAGGTCACAGATTAACCTCACAGGCAGTAACAAATTGCTTGGACATGCTGGATGCTTCCCCCAGAACCCCAGGACATCCAAAGACCAATGAAGGCCATCAATCGCACGGGTAGCGGTCAAATCTCGAAGGGCGGCAGTGGCACTGTTGGAGCATTATTCTTCCATTCAAGAGCTCGGTTTGCTGAGGCTACGGCTGCTGCTTCGGTGACGTTCGACCCTCTTCCTCTCGGCAACACCGGCGCGTTATCGCAACGAAATAAAAGGAAAATATAAGAAAGATATTACAAACATTCGCCTCGGTCAGGAAAATTAAATTTTTCCAAACGATTGATTTTTTATGGCAGCTGCCCCTTGAACTCTCCGGGAGGGACAAGTCCCTCCGGGATTGAGCCTCCTAGAGAGGCTTGCTGCTCTAGCCGGTGCCGAGCGAAATCTTTCTTTACAGCGAACGTCCTTTGTTGGTTGGTCGACGTCGTCGTGGTAGGTACGTCAAGGCAATTTAGTTGAGTTACGGTTTTGAGCTGCTGCTGACTATAACCTTGTGCTTCGCGATGGGGCTGGACTTTGGATTCGAAAGCCCCTAACGAGCTGGTAGCGCGCGACTGGATCATCGTAATCGAATTGTCCCTTGTGGGATTCGTGTTTTTTTTTGTGCCCGGAGCAACTGGACTGCTCGGAGTAAATCTAACGTCACGATAAAAGAAAATCGAAATCATATTTTGAAGTTAGCATCAAATAAAATTACGCCTTCATTTTGTCGGGCCTTCAAAATGATGTTGTCACCATAACACATTTCGGGCTAATTTTGTCATGATCGTGGCAAAGCATTTTAATCGTCGATTATGGAATTGGATATACAATAAAGTCCCCATTTACATAAAAATGTTTGCAATTTGATTGGTGGACTTATTGATATCAAATCAAATAATAATAGTTTTATGTAAGATAATTTACGCACATCAATTCACTTGATTTTAATTTCCAGATGAATGAATGAAAATTTCATCAGATCAGCGCAATGAAATGAATCAAACATATTGAAATTTTTGAAACCTTTCTAGAGAACTAATGTGGCAGAACTCCACATTATTGGCATTTACAAGTGTCGCAAGGCTAGGCGATTGAGATTGAGTGATTGAGATTTAAAACAGATTTACTGAATATGCTTATAAAATCTTTACATCGCTTCATCTGAAATCGCAGTATCTAAAACATCTTCGATGAATCGCTCATTCTCCAATGCGATCGATAAAAATGTGTTTCGGGCGCAACCCCCAAGAATCTTCACGTCCCATTCAATTGAAATATTTGGTTTTTCCTTTCTTTCGGTCTACTTTATTGTTTCCACGAGGCTTAAAGCCAGAATTCGTAATTCGTGACACGTTTTCGAACTGTTAGCCAGTTCCCAGTCCTATCTTTTTTCCTTTAACTGCGCCGATATTCTCTTCCAGTTTGGTGGGTCGCTTTTTTATTTGGGGATCGTCATCTTTCGTGGGCGGGAAAAATGAAACCACATAATGGCGTTGCTGTTTCTGCTGAGAATGCTAAAGCTTGCGGCTTCCGGAGCTTTAAAATTGCGGCACAGATTGCGGATTACGGGTGCAGAAGTGGGACAGGCGTGGCGGCGCCGGAGGATGTCGGTCTCATCTTTAAGCCTTTGAATGTCGATGTTACGCAACAAGCCCCTGGCCGTGCTGGGAGGCCGGCCAGCCTTCGTTAATGTGTAAGCACGGCGATGGTAGGTGGCTGCTGGGGGTGGATAGACCCTTTGGGGATGCTATTTTCAGAAGTGCCGTAATGAGCGAACGGACACATGTCGGGTTCAATTTAGGATTTTCCGAAAGGTCATTTAGCTTAAGCGGGGGTAAGAACTCTCGCTGGTGGAAACCGAAATGGTTGTATATTTATAACCGCCTGGAGAAATCGTACTGAAACCTAAACGGGAATTAATTTTAGATGGGCTGTAAATATTGGTGGCGTGTGGATTACTGAACAGCAAATGGATTCATAGAGGGAGGAGATTGTGTTCTTGAAAATCTAACAAGGTCGTGTGATTTGATTTAATACCAGACAGCAGATTGCGTGAAACTTTGTACAACATAAAACCATAACCGTCCGACATACAACCAGCAAGTAGTACAAGTAGCAAAAATGTATGTAATGGATTGACGAGTGTGGTTTGCACGCATACATTGCATCGGTAAAAGCTTTGGTGACAGTGAATGCTCGAGCCATTCCAATGCAATGTACGGAAAATACGGAAACTTCGATAGTTCTATTCTCTAATGGCTCTCGCGTACTTCGACACCTTCAAATTAATTCCACACTCATCGCAACTAGAGTGAGAAATAGGCGGAAACGCCATCTGGTTAACTATTGACCCATCAATAGCGGTTTCAATCCGACATGTTTTCATTTGTTATGCATAAGAAGCAAGCCATTTTTTTACGTAGGACTACGCCTGTCTTTTCTATATTGGGGTACACTTTACGATTGCAAAAATCAGGGACCGTCACGAAAATATGATAGACTTTAAACTTTAATATCTAAGCCGTTTCTCGATGGATTTTCATTTTTTTTTTGGACCATTCGATCAAGGATGAGTCAACGCTTCTTTGAAGCGTTGATTTTTAACTATTCATTATCGAAAATTGATAAAAAGTTTAGAAATAAGTAAACCAACTAATCACGTACATGCATCACTAGCACAGACATCGAAAATCAATCACTTGCAGGTTTGGATCTAATCCTCAGTTTGAACAAGATATCACGCAGAGCGGACGCATCAAAGCGATTGCAGCGGAGCGAACACAGCATCACGGAGGCGCTGGTAACATTTTCAACGAAAATCCATTGGTGGAGGTCCTCGGTGTGTTGCTACAAATCGTTTAACCTCAACGAACCAGCATTTTATATGAAGAAAGGGCTGACTATTAAAAAAAGCACTGTTGCGATTATTGAATACAAGAAAGCAGCTTTCCGGCGCGCGACTCATTTTGATCGGGATTCCGCAAAGAGGGGTTTAACCATTTATAAGGCTCTTCTTATTATTTACAAGAGCATTTGCAAGAGCTCTACTTATTATTTCCTATGTAGTGGCTATATTTACTACCTAGTAATCCCCCAGATGAATTTGAACCATAAAAATTGAATTGTCAATTTGAGAACGGTTTTTTTACGAACAGATCGTAAGTTTCGAGTGGAAGATGGATTTTCAGTTATAATTCGTTGAAAAATGACGACAAAGATATACTTTTTCCCATTGGTAATAATTATTTTGAATCTCATGTGTTAGATTAAGGCGTGATTAGCGTGAAAAATACTTCGCCTTTCTTGTATATTTGGTTTTTGAATTTTTGACAAAATTGCTTGGGAAAAAAAGTGCAAAACAATTTTTTTCACTTGTGATGCGTTTTCCAACTAGGACTCTTCGCTCATTTTCCGATCAAAATGGCTCATGCCAGTTCATGAAATCATGATTATAATTCATGATTTCAGGAGCATTATTCATGGTACTGCGCAATCTAATTTTTTAAAATCTCTAATTTTTTAAAATCTCTTATTTATTTTTGTTGCATTATTACCGCTTGCAAAGCAGTGGCAAATAACATTCTCCGACATTGCCTGCGGAATACCCATCGAAATGGCTCGGGCGCGCCGAAAACCAGCTTTCTTATATCGCAACAATACGCATCTTAGATAACCAACATCTCGTAACCAAATTCAGAATATTGCGAGAAAACTGCATAAGATTCTTAGAATTTGTCATTCTCCGAATGGATCGTTGTCTGCTGCGGAATCCGGATCAAAATGGCTCGCGCGCGCCGGAAAGCCGTTTCCTTATATCTAATGAAGAAATTCCATTAGCCCCGCCCCTTCATTAATCATTATGAGTGCACATTTTATTTATACCCATATCAGATCACAAAGGGGCGGGGCTAACGGGATTAATTTATGAAATACAAGAAAGCTGCTGTTCGGCGCGCGCGAGCCATTTTGATCGGGATTTCACAAAGAGCGGTTCGACATTCGATGCAGCGGAGCGGACACAGTAGCACGAAGGCATGGGTGGCAGTGGCAATGTGGAAAATTTATTCCAAATTTTGGAGGCTTAGCAAAACATCATCAAGTGGCGGTCGGACAGTTTCAACGCAAGAGGTCGACAAGCGATTGGATGCAGTTAGTTATTGGAAAGGCGCATTGGGAAAAGAAAATTGGTTCTTCTCAGGACCAACATTTTATGGAAAGATAGAGTTTATTGCTAAAATGGATTGTTTCGGTGGCATCGGGTTTGGCGTGGTAGCTTGGTTGCTGTTAGTGATTCCATCCATTAAAATTTACTGCATCATCTCCCTCCGACGCGCTATCCAATTCGCTATTTACGATTGGGCCCTCCTTAGCCGTGCGGTAAGACGCGTGGCTACAAAGCAAGATCATGCTGAGGGTGGCTGGGTTCGATTCCCGGTGCCGGTCTAGGCAATTTTTGGATTGGAAATTGTCTCGACTTCCCTGGGCATAAAAGTATCATCGTGCTAGCCTCATGATATACGAAAGCTGCTGTCCGACGCGCGCGGACAAAGGACAACCATCATTCGGATCATTAATGGCTGGTTGTTGCCTAAAATGTTCTATGGTGTAGGACTTTTTAGTAGAGGCGGTGATCTCATTACCAAAAAACTTCGCCCATTGTACAACAAAGCCTTCCGCTATGCCTCTTGCGTGCAGGGTTGCCACTACTTTTTGGGAAAAGTCTGGCATGCTACAAATTAAAAATCTGGCAAAATCTGGCAAAGAAATTCGTCTTTATCATTTTTTTAGTTTTTATTTAGGTGTTTTTTTAAGTTTCTAATATTAATTTATATTTTTTTTAAATTTAAGAGATTTTAACTAAAATTGTGATCTAATACTAATTATTATTACCAATATTAGAAAATTCTGTTCTGACCCTCTTTTTGCTTTTGCTCTATGTTTATCATTTTTTTTGTCTTGAAAAGAATTTCTTTTCCCGCCTAAGATATTCGTTTAAGCAATACGATATTTGTTAAAATGAGATTCTTAGAAATCAAACCATTTTAAAAAAAATCAAAAAAATTAGATTGAATTGATTGCTAGATTTTAGATTAGCTCTGAAATATCTGAAAATTATAAAAAGAATATACATAATTATGGGAACGGCTTCTGAACTTCATCTCATGGCTTCCGGAGCGTAACAAGTCCATGAGAAGGGGCTAAGACAAGCGTTTGTTACTCAGAGTATAATAATGAAAAGATTTGTACAAAATTGCACTCTGAGTATCGTGAATTTACCACTTTTACAGAGGTTCCGGATTTTCCGGAGGAATTTTGGTGGTCACTCAGACTCATGAGAACGGACCACGTCAATCATTCGCTTTTCGGAGACGGATGAGTTTTATAAATTTTTCACTTTTACGTATGCCCCAAATCTTACGTAGGACCTCCGGTGGCCAATAAGGTCCATTAAAAGAAGTTTAATGATGTTTCGGATCTTCCAGAAGGACGCCGAATTGACGAATAATCAGGAAATGTGATAAATCATGGAACTAGACAATGATTACATTCATTGGGATCATTGTTACAGAATGTTGTAAGCATTTCCAGAACACGAAACGCAAGAAATTACGCCAAAAATTAGTCTTGAAAGATTCCTTCAAAACCGATTTCT
Source organism: Armigeres subalbatus (assembly GCF_024139115.2). Classification (NCBI taxonomy): domain Eukaryota; kingdom Metazoa; phylum Arthropoda; class Insecta; order Diptera; family Culicidae; genus Armigeres; species Armigeres subalbatus. The sequence goes on along the minus strand of NC_085141.1, from coordinate 106,538,159 downwards.
GGAAAACAGCATGGCCAAACCGCAATCCGAAAAAAACCATACCTTCACTTTATCTATCAGTTATTGAATGAATATGAAAATAATAACTGAATAGCTCATTAGAAATGTTTGAAAATGTTCACGCAGGTTATAATTAAAAAAAAAAAATCTGTTTGAAATTGTAAAAGTCTGGCATTTTGAGTGGTTTCTCTTTTTCTCTTTTTGCTGCCAAAAAGTCTGGCAGTGCCAGATATATCTGGCATAATGGCAACCCTGCTTGCGTGTTCATCACCAGTCCCACATGGAAACAAATGCATACCCACAATCATGAATAAAAAATCATGAAATCATGAATCATGCCAGTTCATGAAATCATGATTATAATTCATGATTTCAGGAGCATTATTCATGGTACTGCGCAATCTTCAAAAGTCGACAAAATGCATAACCGGTTATACTTCGAACACTCCCTTCCCAAGAAGTGAGAACGGCTGAAAGGTATCACGCCGGACTCTCACTCGGTGTACTCGAGTTCAAAATCCCTGTTGAACTTTTTTTTTATTTTTCGATCTCAACAACCAAATCGTAACGCATTGGTTGCGTTACGCGAAAATAAATCATGAAATCATGATTTATATTCATGGTGTATTTTCATAACATGAAAACACGTTGGATTCATGAAATCATGAATTATGTTCTCATTTTCGGGAACGGATTTTTACCCGTGCACCTCTGCCATTATATCTGAATGTGGTCAACTTACTCTCGAGCACTTCCTGACGGTCGGCGTGATGAGGAGGGCCATCAGATGGCTCAGCCTTGGTGGTGGCCAGGAAATCCCGTTAGTCAATAGAGCAAATAACCTACTTAAATCCCTTACAAACAATGAAATCCCACCAATAACCATCCTCCCTAGTGCCAAAAATAGACCATGGAACCAGTCTCCCCCCAAAATCGATCTCTCACTTCTCAAACAAGTAAAAGCCGGTGACCTCCCTGCCATTATACAATCGCATTTCCACAAACTCCGAACCGAAAAATACCCCAACCACCAATACATCTACACTGACGGCTCAGTGTGCAACGGCAAAGTTGGCTATGGAATCTCCAGCAAAACAACTCTCCCCAATATAAGTTCTTCCATCCCCCCTCTCTGTTCCATATTCAGTGCTGAAGCTTATGCGTTAATGATAGCCTCTAACCTAACCACCCACATTACCGACCCCCCCACTATCATATTTAGCGACTCTGCCAGCTGTCTCCAAGAGATGAAATCCTCCTCCTCAAAGCATCCCTGGCTTCAGGAGGCAGAAAGACTGGCTGTGGCCAATAACGTCGCGTTCTGCTGGTTGCCCGGACACTCCGGTATCCATGGCAACGAGGAGGCCGACCGTTTGGCTGGTGCCGGTCGGGAAGCCAGCCCTGAGGCTGTCTCTGTCCCCTCCATGGACACTGTAAGATAGGTCAAGGGAACAATTCGAGAACATTGGGAATCCAAATGGTTCTCAAACAGAGACGTTGCTTTGAGAAGAATCAAACCATCCACTTTACCCTGGCCAGATAACAAAAACCCGAAATATCGTCGCACTCTCTCCCGTCTACGAATCGGCCATACTCGCCTTACCCATAGCTACATACTCGATAAAACCGAACCCCCAATATGCACCACTTGCAATATCCCCCTCACTGTCCCCCATATCCTATCAGAATGTAACGCTTATGCAACGCAACGCTTGGCTTTAAATTTGAATAGCAAGCCTGAGGAGATTTTATCGCCACCCAACGAAGAGAAACTGATCGAATTCCTGAAGGACACCAACTTGATCGACCAACTGTAAACACCAACCGTTAGGGATGAATGACCGCCTGAGTTTTTTTTTTTTTTTTTTTTTTTAACTAATTTTATTTGCTAATTATCTAATACATGCATTCATCTCTTAGACTAGGTGTTCCGTGTTTTCTTAACACTATCATCCTTATTTGCTATGTTACGCTTTTAGTTATTATTAATACATTTCAGTTGCCTCTGGCAGTTAGAATTTTTTCCTCTGGTTGAATTGAACCATGTAGGAATTACAATGTTTTCAACTTAAACTAAACTTAACCTATTTTATACTAAGGGTACAAGGAGTTAATCGTTGCAATAGAAGATTGCAACGATTTTTAATCTAAAATTGGAAATTATTTTGTTGGACATTTGTTGCAATGTCTCAATATTAGAAATTCTATGAAGTTCATTGGTACTATACCACGGAGGCAACTTCAGAATCATTTTCAAAATTTTATTTTGAATCCTCTGGAGTGCCTTCTTTCTGGTATTGCAGCAACTAGTCCATATTGGCACAGCATACAACATGGCAGGTCTAAAAATTTGTTTGTAAATCAAAAGTTTGTTCTTAAGACAAAGTTTTGATTTTCTGTTTATAAGTGGATATAGACACTTAATATATTTGTTACATAAGAAAATTATTTTGAGCTTTTTAGTGGAATGTCTTCACTTGTCATAAGACGAGTTAGTACAATAATATTTGTTACATTTGGCTTGAAGGCCTTCAATGTGATTTTTAAAAGTTAATTTTTGATCTAGCAGAAGTCCTAAATATTTAGCTTCGCTAGACCAATTAATTGGAACCCCATTCATAGTGACAATATGTCTGCTAGAAGGTTTCAAATAAGAAGCTCTCGGCTTATGTGGGAAAATTATAAGCTGAGTTTTGGAAGCATTCGGTGAAATTTTCCATTTTTGCAAGTAAGTGGAGAAAATATCCAAACTTTTTTGCAATCTACTACAAATGACACGAAGGCTACGCCCTTTGGCTGAGAGACCTGTGTCATCTGCAAACAAAGATTTTTGACACCCTGGTGGTAAATCAGGTAAGTCAGAAGTAAAAATGTTATACAAAATGGGTCCCAGTATGCTGCCTTGGGGGACACCAGCCCTTACAGGTAATCTATCAGATTTAGAATTCTGATAGTTTACCTGCAGTGAGCGATCTGATAAATAATTTTGGATCAGCAATTAAATTTGTCAAAGATACGAGAGCATTATCAATATCACTTTTGGTATCGAGAGGAATATCAACATCAAAATTCCTATCGATATACGTTTTAAATCCCAATCAGCTCTAAGATAATTAAAAGTAGAGCTGATTGGATTATAAATGGCTTCTTGTGAGATTTCAAATGTCACAGGAAGGTGATCAGAGTCAAAGTCAGCATGAGTTACCAATTGGCCACACAGCTGACTTGAATCCGTTAAAACTAAATCAATTGTAGAAGGATTTCGACTGGAAGAAAAACAAGTTGGTCCATTGGGATATTGAATAGTATAATATCCCGCAGAACAATCTTCAAATAAAATTTTACCATTGAATTGCTTTGAGCATTATTCCATGAACGGTGTTTAGCATTGAAGTCACCAATTACGAAGAATTTTGATTCGTTGCGAGTCAGAATTTGAAGATCAGCTTTCAACAAATTCTTTTGCTGCCCATTGCATTGAAAAGGCAAGTAGGCTGCAATGAAGGAAAATTGTCCAAATTTTGTTTCAACAGAAACTCCCAAGGTTTCAAAAACTTTGGTTTCGAACGAAGAAAATAATTTATGTTTGATACGTCTATTAATGACAATGGCGACCCCACCACAGGCGCTGTCAAGACGATCATTTCTGTAGATAAAATAATTTGGATCTTTTTTAATGGAGAGTCCTGGTTTTAAATACGTTTCAGTTATAATGGCAACATGCACATTATGAACTGAAAGGAAGTTGGATAATTCATCTTCTTTACGCTTTAGAGAGCAGGGCATTCCAATTTAGAACTTTCACACAATTATTTGGATCCATTGAAACGGAGTCCGATAACAATTTTTTGTGTGTACTTTATACCAACCTGAACAGCTTCAGGAATGGTACTTACTTTGAACATTGCATCAATCATGTGATGCAATTGTTCAGTTAAAAATCAAAATCGGAAGCAGTCATGCTACCTGAATCAACAATATGACCGTTATTTTCCATTGGGACATGGGTATAAACCTCATTTTGAGAAGAGAAATTTGGTCTACCAGCAGCGATGTTTGCATACGTAGGTACATTGGAAAAATTGGAATTTACTGAAGTGCTTGCTACCCGTTGACGAGCAGCAAAATTTGTTTGTGAATTGTGGTGGGTATGAATTGCTCGACCGGTAACCGGTTTCGAAATTTGAGCGTTTGAAAATTTCTACCCGTCGAATCTGGGATCCGATTGGAATTTCCGTCATCAATTTTGCACGGGAATTCAAAACTTTTGCGTGAAGGGCATTCCCAGAAATTGGATTTATGATTGCCCCCACAGTTTGCGCACTTAAATTTATTGGAATCTTCTCTCACAGGACATGCGTCCTTGGCGTGAGAGGTTCCACCACAAATCATGCATTTAGCATCCATGTGACAATGTTTGGTTCCATGACCCCACTTTTGGCACTTACGGCACTGGGTAGGGTTTGGAAATTTCCCCAGGCCTGCGGAAATGTTCCCATGTAACACGGACATGAGACATAATACAGGCCTTTTCCAAACTTTTCATATTATTTAGTTCACTTTTGTTAAAATGAACTAAATAAAATTCTTGAGAAATGCCCCTCTGGGAAGTACCAGAATGGGATTTCTTTTTCATCTTAATTGCTTGGACTGGTGAAAATCCAAGTAATTGAGAAATTTCAATTTTAATCTCATCCAGTGATTTGTCATCACTGGGGAGACCTTTCAAGACGACTTTGAACAATCGCTCAGTTTTGTCGTCGTATGTGAAGAATTTATGGCGCTTCTCAGTTAAATAGTGAAGAAGACGTTTGCGATCGTCAAAGGATCCCGGCAAAACGCGGCAGTCACCCTTCCTAGCAATCTGAAATGAAACCTTGATCCCTGAAGGTTACTCAAAATCTCATTCCGGAAGCCAGAAAACTCGGCAACAGATACCACAATTGGCGGAATCCTTTGCTTTTCGCATGAATCGAATCACCTGGGCTAGAGGTAGATTCGATTTGCTCAATTCATCATTAATCAAATCGAACTGATTGCTCAGTTCGATTGGAAGAATTATTCCCGATATTTGAGTTAAAAGGAATATCTGAAGTCTTCCTTCTATTTTTTCCGCGCTTTGACAGGACGGTTTTGAAACCTTGTTTCTTAGTGGAGAATTCAGAGACTCACCCTTCCTCTTGTTTTTATTAATGCTCATTGCTGAGCATGGAGACGTGACCTTCTAAGAGGTTTTTTCCCAGAACGGTGTCCCTGCAGGATTACCACCGCTTGTCGGAATTTTACTTCCGCAAACGGGTCCAACGTAAAACGAAGGCACGGGTCCTTGCAAAGATCGTAACGGGATCAGTGGGTACAAATAGCGCTAAGAAGCACCGTTGAAATTAAAATAGCTTCGGGTAGTATTAAAAACTTCCTTCCGCAAAGAGAGAAAGAACCGCACAGCACGAAAGCACGATGCGGTCTCAGACCGCCTGAGTTAATATCCCTCAAAAACAAACCATCATCATCAGCGCGCGTGTGCCATTTTGATTCCAGCGGTTCGACATTCGATGCAGCGGAGCGGACACAGCAGCACGAAGGAGTGGGTGGCAGTGTGGCAACGCTGATAATGAATCGACTGCTTTGAGCGTGCTTACAGCGGCACACTAGGAGTTAACTTTCTGAAATCAGTATGGCGAAAGGCATCTAAGGTTCGATTTCTCAAAATTAAGCACTTTAATCGAAAAAATATTTGGTAGCCGTAGTGGCGGACACCATCTTTCATAACCGGTACCAAATAGTTTTCATGAAAAGTTGCTAATTTTGAGAAAACCAGCGTCAGATGTCTTTCGCCATACAAATTTCTGGCGGTTAACTCTTGCTGGCTATTTTGTGCATATACTATAGCGCCTGGATGTGGCTGCGGCGGGTAGAAAATCAGCCACTGCCAATAATTCATTCATTTCAAATACTGAAGGCTGAGCGAAAAATCATCAAGTGGCGGTCGGACAGTTGCAACGCAAGGTGTCGACAAGCGATTGGATGCCGTTAGTTATTGGAAAGGCGCATTGGGAAAAGAAAATTGGTTCTCAGGACCAACATTGTATGGAAAGAAAGAGTTAATTGCGTTAATGGACTGTTTCGGTGGCATCGGGTTTGGCGTGGTAGCTTGGTTGCTGTTAGTGATCCCATCCATTCAAATTTACTGCATCATCTCCCTCGTACGCGCTATCAAATTCGCTATTTACGATTGAGTTTTGTACTTTGAAGAAATATTATGTCGGATAGTCGGATCAACCTTCTTTGTATAAAATGGAGGCTTTTGTATAAAATCAATGAAGACGCCACCTCTGTGGAAGCTATCTACAGCAACCACCCATCGGTGAACGTCGCTCGGACAGACAGAAGCCAAGAGATAATGTTTTGTAATATAAAGACACTTCGTCTTGAGTCAAATTTCTGTTCTTATTCCTCGCAACAATACGCATCTTAGATAAACAACATATCATAACCAAATTAAGAATCTTGCAAGAAAATTTCATAGGATTCTTAGAATTTGTCATTCTCCGAACGGTCCGTTGTCTGCTGCCGAATCCCGATCAAAATGGCTCGCGCGCCGAAAAGCAGCTTTCTTATATCTAATGAAGAAATTCCATTAGCCCCACCCCTTCATTAATCTTTATGAGTGCACATTATATTTACACTCATACAGATCACAAAGGGGCGGGGCTAACGGGCTTAATTTATTGAATACAAGAAAGCTGCTTTTCGGCGCGCGCGATCCATTTTGATCGGAATTCCGCGGAAAGAGTGGAATGAGCGGTTCGACAAAGTTTGATGCAGCAGCGGATACAGCAGCACGAAGGAGTGGGTAGCAGTGGCAATGCTGAAAATTTATTCCAAATAGTGGAGGCTTAGCGAAAAATCATCAAGTGGTGGTCGGACAATTTCAACGCAAGGTGCTGACAAGCGTTTGGATGCAGTTAGTTATTGGAAAGACATTGGGAAAAGAAAATTGGTTCTTCTCAGGACCAATTGGACAAGATTAAATAACAGTGTTTTGATTTTGTCAAGACTGAAAAGCCATCTCCGAATCATTAAACTACAGGCGAAATTAATAGCTTCTCAGGACCAGCATTTTATGAAAAGAAAGAGGTAATTGCGAAAATGGATTGTTACGGCGGCATCGGGTTTCGCGTGGTAAAAAGCTTAGGTTGCTGTTGGTGATTCCATCCGTTCGAATTAATTGCATCCAAGGTGAATACAAACAGGTGTAGCAGTATGCCAATTTCATGAATCAGCCATCTTGGATTTTTATATGGGGCAGCCACCGAGTTTGTTTATGTTTTGCACTGAAAATGAATTTTTCACCCCCGCGCCTGTCTCTCCCATCTACTGTCGAAGTGAGTGAACCCTGATATAAGAACCCTGATTGCATAATCTCCCCCTGCCGCGCTACACGCTTGCTAGTTACGATTGAGTTTTGCACTTTGAACAAGGGGCCTAACTCTAAACTTTCGACAATATCCAAAAATACTAACAAATACTAGCGAAAAACTACGTCACCATAACAACCGAACTAGCAACCGTTTCATTGTTTGACGAAAATCGTGGATACTAGAAATATTATGAAATACTATTGCGAGACAATGAGTGATATTATCACAAAGTTTAGAGTTACTTGCCCCTTGACTTTGAAGAAAGTTCATATCGGATTGTCGGATCAACCTTCTTGAAACCAAACGCAAATATATTTATTTGCAACGTTTGGTTTCGCCCGTGATGTAAGCGTACGTGGTAAAGTAAGGATTGTTATGTCCCCGCCTGAAATCCAGTCAGTGGTCATGTTAAATGAGTCATGTTAATCCCACGGTTAGAGAATCAAAGTCCATCCAACAACTGTTCGACTTCTTGATTCAGTTGGCCTCCGAGCAGTTTGCTCAATGTTAATAAAACGACACAAATTATTATGGCAAATACCATCAATTTCGAATAGCTACGTAGTCCTACGTCACCTTTGCGTACAACCCGATTGGGCTGCACCTTTGAGTCGTTCTGCAGTTTTGGTAGCATCTCAACCAATAGTCAACTAAACATAAATCTGAAACAAATCGCATTTTTCTAGTTTTAATTTTCGTAGTTCGTGCAACATGCATACCGTCAAAAAGGATTCCTTGCAACACATTTCATTTTTAAAGTTTTTGTACTACGAATATAGCAGCCTAGGAAGATAAGTGCACCATTCAAAATCTAATATGTAGAATACGTCATGCATCAAACTTCACCGAAATAGCGAAAGGATTGACTCGGAGGAACAAAAAACATATTTTTTGCAAGTCATCCCACATTAAAGATAATATACACTGAGACTTTAACTTTTACAGGTCGAGTTTTTTTTATATTAATATTACTTTTCCACTTTTCCACATATACTCAACTATGCATCACTTGCTATCTGGTGAAAAGATTCGGTGATGAATTTTGTCTGTTTGTCTTTGGCAGGATTCGTTATTAACTGAAGCTAAACGAAGGACAATCGAAATTGAAAATATTGGTAGAGTTCGTGTACAGTTGTCTAATTTGTGATTGTGTGTAGAGGTGAGTGAAAGAATAGCGCTGAATGAACTGATTTTCCCCATGCCTCGATATATGCTTGAGTCAATCAATTAATCATCCAAATCTGTGTATGCAGAATAAATCGCAGGTTAACCTCATTGTCATTGTGCATCTTGACTCAAGATTATTTTGAGCACCTTGGACATCCCAGTCAACACAAAATCGAATGTGATGCAACATAAGATGCTAAAGTGGAGGCGATATACGTACATATTGTATGGGGAAGTATCTATATGGCCTCCACTTTAGCATCTTATGTGACATCATATACGATCTTGTGTTGACTGGGATTGGATCTCATGTTCAATATTATTATTTATTTATTCAGACTAAGGCCGAAGTGCGCACTGGCCACAGGTATATAAGAGTCTTCTCCATTCGGCTCGGTCCATGGATACACGTCGCCAACCACGCAGTCTACGGAGGGACCGCAAGTCATCTTCCACCTGATCGATCCACCTTGCCCGCTGCGCACTTCGCCTTCTTGTGCCCGTCGGATCATTGTCGAGAACCATTTTAACCGGGTTACTGTCCAACATTCTGGCCCCGTGCCCGGCCCATCGCAGTCGTCCGATTTTCGCGGTGTGAACGATGGATGGTTCTCCCAGCAGCTCATGCAACTCGTGGTCCATTCGTCTCCTCCACGTACCATCCGCCATCTGCACCCCACCATAGATGGTATGCAGCACTTTCCTTTCGAAAACTCCAAGTGCTCGTTGGTCCTCCACGAGCATCGTCTAGGTCTCGTTTCTGTAGGGGACTACCGGTCTAATGACCGTTTTGTAGATTGTCAGTTTGGTACGGCGGCGAACTCTATTCGAACGAGCTCCTTGCGGAGTCCAAAGTACGTACGATTTCCAGCCACTATGCGTCTCCGAATTTCTCTGCTGGTATTATTTTCGGCAGTCACCAGTGAGCCCAAGTAGGGGTGAACGGTCCAAAATGCACCCCTTAAGCTTTTTCGATGTTTCGCCCATATAAACAAAAATACCCAACCATTTCAACGTTCTTCTTCTTCTTCGGACCATTTCAACGTATAGGTTCAAAATTTACAAACCCAGCTACATTTCACAATGATCTCTAAGGTTAATAAGGTTTTCATGGCTTTCTAACGCATTTAAAAAATGTTTTAAAAATAGGCATGGGCAAAACGCCCGAATGGTGGTCTAAAATGACTCAATTGCATGTAAAATGATGGTGAACGCATGGTTGTTTGTTATTTCTCAATGGATTGAACTACAATCTTACGGATGTGGTGGAAGAATAGCAAATCGCTAAATTTGAATGAATATGAAGGGATTTTGCTAAATTTTTCCAATAGAGCTCAATGATGGATAACTAATTATGAATTGTGATAGTAATATTCGTTCATAAATGTACTACAATAGATTATATGAGTGATTTGAGTGAGGCCATTTTACCCCAGGGGTGCATTTTGGACCGTTCTCCCCTACACAAATTCTTCTACCACCTCGATTTCGTCACCACCGATGCAAACTCGAGGTGGGTGGCTCACATTGTTTTCTCTTGAACCCCTTCTTATCATGTACTTCGTCTACGACGTGTTGATGACTAGTCCGACCCGCTTAGCCTCCCTCTTCAGTCTGATGTAGGCTTCCTCCATCTTCTCAAAGTTACGTGCCTTAATATTTATGTCGTCGGCGAAGCCAAATAGCTGGACGGACTTATTGAAAATTGTACCACTCGTGTTAATCCCTCTCATGTTCAAGGAAATGCTTATTACACCGGATTGAGTAAATACCGATGATGAGGATATTGTGAAAGTCTTGATTGATTTGGAAGATACAATGAACTAAGCTCAAGAATATTTTGGAGAATACCAAGAATACCTTGAAGATCCCGTAATCACGAAAATACGCATCATATATACCTATCAAACATGGGTGGGGGTACACCGACGATGAGGACATTGCATACGCTTTGATTTATCCGGGTGATACCGTTAGCTGAACTCCATAACGTTTAGGAGTACCATGAGCAATTCGTATTCTAGAAAATAGGCTTTGCATGATGCGTATATGCGTATTGAACCAGATTGGGTGGGCCTTAAGCAAATTTATCCCAAAGTCGACCCGGCAGACGTTTTCTTGCATAGTAGGCGAAAAAGTAGAGGTAAAATTTTCATATGACAGTGTTGGTAAAAACTCAAAATCTCAAAACTCATGGATGATTCAAATCAAGCGTGAGTTGAAACGTGGGGTACTCAGCACCTTAAAACTCATGGATGAGTTTAATCATCCATTTGGATCATCGTAGGTTTTCTTTTGTTCTTCTTCGTTAAAACAATGAATTAACGTTTGCCGCATAAAGTATTAGACACTCTTTTATGTATAAGCAATAAATTGCCCCAAATTGATTTCAAATCCGTGTTTAATCCAAATGATTTTTGGCAAATGAGTGAAATGATTCGTTTTAGCATGAAAAATTCAAGCGTGATGCATTCCTATAAAATCGCAGACGATTTCGTTCGCACAGGAGCGCTCGTTGATTGAGATTTATGAGTGATTTTTATTTTTCATGGTTTTTCTGAACTTTACTCATGATTTTCACAAGAGGAAATATCATATAAACCCGTCGGAAACGATAACGAATTATGCGGATACGAACACAGACCATTTATTTTTATTATATAGATAGATCTACATCATACTTGAATCATTTGTTTGAAAAACTGCATAAGTCCATTTTACAGAATTTCGAGAAAACAACAAAAACCTCAACCGTCTAAGACGAATTAAGTACTCTCCATTTAATTCCACCAATTATTTTCGATATTTTTACAGATACGTATTTCGACCACAACTGTGTGGTCGTCTTCAGTGTCTCGTACTTGACTCGACTTGACTAGTCGAGTCAAGTACGAGACACTGAAGACGACCACTTAGTTGTTGTCGAAATACGTATCTGCAAAGATATCGAAAATAATTAGTGAATTAAAGAAAGTACTTAATTCGTCTTTGACAATTGAATACATTCCACTAAAAGAGCTTAATATATTTTTCCCCAACAAAAACCTGTTTTTGAACAAATTGGCACGGAATCTTTCGATTTCTTTGATATAGATCAATAGTTTTGGCAAAACAACACCCTGGGACACTTCCAGTGCAAAACTGTAGTACTTCACAATTGCTCTTCAAAGTGCGTGGACATATGTAGTTTCTCAAACCAGAGCTTAAAATATTCATCTTCATGAAGCAACTTCGGTCCGAATTTTGACAAACATCGCATGAATATTCAAAACATAGAATGACATAGTCAGACGACTACTCCACGAAATCATTTATTCAACTGTAACTGAATGTGTTTACTATGTGCAGAAAAAAACATAATTATCATTGTTTATGTTGATGTTTACTGCTGAAAGTGCCTCGCGGATGAAAATCGAATTCAGTCCTGTGTAATAAATCACTTTACTCATTTGAAACGTGTTCAGATTTCAGATAATTTATCAATTTGTAAAATGTGCATAAATATTCAATGACTAATATTCAACTGAATATTGACTGTCCAGACCGACTATGAACGTGTCGGAAGTGAATTTCGATTATTTTACACTCTGTCTCAAACAAACGAAAAAAAATTCATACATTCCTGAACAACAATTTTTTTCGTATTTTTTGCCAGAATACGTATTTTTGAACAAGGATTCAAAATATATAAAAATCTCATTTTGGCCAAAAATGTTACATATGCAGTTTCTCAAACAAACGGTTCACTTACTCTTACCCCTACACCCTATTGTACCATGGCACAAGAAGACAAGAAAATTATTCCAAGACTATCTTTGATAAATACAATAATTGGTATGGAACTAATTTCAAGATTCTTGTACCATGGTACTTATACCATCAGTGTGTCATTAGTATAAGAAAGCATTGCTGGATCTAGAGAAGCCAGTAAAATCCAACTTTTGAGTGGGCTCGCTAGGCTCGCCAAAATACAAAAAAAAAACAAACTGTTTAGTGGATTGGTCGGTGATTTGTTTATTATTATTATTATTTTTCCAAGTTCGTTTATTTAGTAGGCTCAGGCGTGTATAACACTTTACGGAGCCATATTTCTTTGTGATATATACAATCAATGTCATTTTTTTCAGTTAGTAAGAGAGGGATAGGAGCCAGCGTACTCGTGGTGACTCGAGGTTAGTTTACAATATTAAAGGATTGACGAGGCTTAGGATTCGGAATCAAGGAATTTCGACTGCTCATCCGGGCATTTGGCGTAAGGGACGATGTGGCGTGTCGTCGTGCTCGAGGATTGGTTCTACTGGGAGCGTCTTCCGGATGGCCTGAGTAACGGAGATCTACGGAACATAGAGACAGAGACAGTAAAAAAAACTTATTAGATTTTGATGTCAGAATCACAAAAGAAACTATAAATGGCCTGCATATAGACCGCATCACGATCCCCGAATTTCCCTGAAGGGTTTGTTTACCTCAGGCCACTAGGGTATCCAATAGTCGCTCTCTGGAGGCGTCATTTTCCGAGCAGAACCAAACTACGTGATCGATGTCATCATAACCGGCTCCGCACCTACATAAGTTGCTATCGACAAGGTTTATTCTGTACAGATGTGCGTTTAGTGAATAGTGATTGGACATAAGTCTCGACATCACGCGAATGAAGCCTCGACTTAAGTCCTCACCTCTGAACCACGCTCGCCCAGAAACTTTTGGAACTATGGAAAATAGCCACCGTCCGAGTTCATTGTGTGTCCAATTCCTTTGCCAACTTTGAAGAGTACTCTGACGGACTAATGGGAAAAACTCGTTACTCGAGAATTGTCTATCATAAACCTCACCTTCCTGTGCGCCCACCTTTGCCAGCGAGTCTGCCTTCTCATTGCCGTAGATTGAGCAGTGAGATGGGACCCAAACAAAGGTAATCTTGAATGATCTTTCGACCAAAACACGCATCTGCTCTCTTATGTTTGTAAGAAAGTAAGATGCGTGCTTAACAGGTTTAATCGACCACTCCCTCGATAGAACTAAGACTATCCGAGAAGATGAAATAATGGTCTACAGGCTGATTGGAAATTATCCCCAAAGCGAAGTTAATTGCTGCCAGCTCTGCAACATAAACCGAACACGGTTCCTGAAGTTTTGGAAGGTGGTTGAAGTTACATTGAAAACACCGAAGCCAGTGGATCCGTTGATGCGAGAACCATCAGTGAAATATCTGTTGTTGCAATTGACATGTTCATATTTTCAGAAAAAAGTGAGGGAATAGATATTTGTCGAAGATGATCTGGTATTCCTTGAATAGCATGTTTCATGGACAGATCATATACAATTGAGGAACTGTCGTTGGTGAAGTGAACTCGAGGGGATTATAACACGGAAGACAAAGATCTGACGATATGTAGTTGAGATAAACTCTAAGGAATCTTGAACGACAAGTTAGTTCAAGCATATTATCGAAGTTATCTAGAACAAGTGTGTTACTTGTTCCACATTTGATGAGTATTCTAAGCGAGAGCTCCCAGTAACGGTGCTTTAAATGAGTGACTCCAGCAAGCACCTCCAGGCTCATGTTATGCGTTGAATGCATGCAGCCAAGGGCAATACGCAAACAACGATACTGAATTCGTTCCAATTTGATCAGGTGTCAATCAGCTGCTGAGAGGAAGCAGAAGGAGCCATACTCTAAAACAGAGAGAATAGTCGTTCTATAGAGTTTGATGAGGTCTTCCGGGTGAGCACCCCACCATGTTCCGGAGATAGAACGTAGAAAATTGATCCTTTTCCGGCATTTTTGTATCAAATACTCAATGTGGAGTTTCCAGGTGCATTTGGAATCAAACACGACCCCAAGGTATTTAGAAGATAAAGATTGGTTGATGTCATCATTCAACAGCTTGAGTTTCAGTTGAGCAGGATACCGCTTCTTAGTAAACACAACCAACTGAGTTTTTTGCGGTGAAAACTCGATCCCTAAATGTCTGGCCCAAACAGTCAGATTATTTAGGGTACTTTGCAATGGTCCTTGCAAGGCAGCTGCACATGGACCTCTTAGAGAGACCACGGCATCATCTGCAAGTTGTCTGAGCGTGCATTGTCCTTCCAAACAATTGTCAATATCTTTAACATAGAAATTATAAAGCAAGGGACTTAAACATGAACCTTGGGGAAGGCCCATGTAACTAGTTCTGGAAGTTGTCAGAGTGCCGAGTGTGAAGTTCATTTGTTTTTCTGACAACAAATTGTACAAGAAATTATTCAAAATAACGGGTAATCCATTACTGTGCAGATTGTCTGACAGTACTTCTATGGAAACTGAATCAAAAGCGCCCTTAATGTCCAAGAATACTGAAGCCAATTGCTCCTTGTGCGCAAAGGCCAGTTGTATATCTGAAGAAAGCAACGCTAGACAATCGTTTGTTCCTTTCCCTTTTCTAAATCCAAACTGAGTATTTGAAAGCAATGCATTTTCTTCGACCCAATGGTCGACTCTTGAAAGGATCATTTTCTCCAATAATTTTCTCATGCATGATAGCATGGCAATCGGTCGGTATGAATTGTGATTAGACGCTGGTTTCCCAGGCTTTTGAATAGCTATTACTTTGACCTGTCGCCATTCAGGTGGCACAATGTTGTACTCCATGAAACAGTTGTACAGGTCAAGTAATCGTCTGTCTGCGATATCTGGGAGGTTTTTAAGAAGATTGAATTTGATGTTATCGCATCCCGGAGCAGAGTTATTCGATGAAAGAAGAGACATAGAAAGTTCCAGCATTGTGAATGGTCCACCCAAAGAACCGGGATCAGTGACTGATTCTCGAAATAGCGGTTCTGCTGGTACGGAATCTGGGCAGACCTTTGTTGTATATCCATCGATTGGAGTATTCTTCACTCTCGTTGGTGGAAGTGCGGTTCCGCATGTTGCGGGCCGTTTTCCAAAGTGTTGTCATTGAGGTTTCTCGCGATAGTCCCTCGACAAAACGTCGCCAGTAGCTACGCCAAGATTTTTGAGCTTTCTTTCAAGCCTCAAATACTCTTCGAAAAGCTCAGACCTTCCGTGTTTACGGAAGGCCTTGAAGGCATCAGATTTCTCAGAATACAACTTAGTGCATTCATCATCCCATCCAGGAGTGGCTGGTCTTCTGATGACAGATGTACTTGGAACGCGTCGTTTCTGAGCTTCTAGTGCGCTTTTTTGAACCAACTCAGTAAGGAATCGATATTCATCCAAAGGGGGAAGAGTATCAGTTGATTCAATACCAATTTTTACCGCCGATGCAAATTTTTGCCAGTCAATGTTCTTCGTGAGATCGAAAGGAACATTAACTGGCTCAGATTGTTGATAGCCACTCTTAATTGTGGTGACTATCGGCATATGGTCACTACCATGGGGATCTTGAATTACCTTCCACGTGCAATCTAATGATAGTGAATTTGAACATAAAGTCAGATCAATACGGCTTTGTTGACCATTTGGTCCAATTCGAGTTACTTCACCAGTGTTCAAAATATTCAAATTGAAATCGTGACACAAATCATAGAAAATAGGCGCTCTATAATCGTCATACGTTTCGCCCCATCCAATACCATGTGCGTTCATATCACCCAATATCAATACTGGAGATGATAGGAGGGAGACTGCGCTCCAAAAATGTCGACGATTAATAGAGGCATTTGGAGGAATGTACACTGAAGCTATGCAAAGATCTTTATTATTTACATTTATTTGGCAAGCAACGATCTCTAGGCCATTAACAGTCGGAATGGGAATTCTGTAGAAGGAGTAGCACTTTTTGATCCCCAAAAGAACGCCACCATAATGATCATCCCGATCTTGGCGAATAATATTAAAATCGTGGAAGTTGATTTCATCTTCAGAAGAAAGCCATGTTTCACAGAGTGCAAATATATCGCAATCGGAATTGCGAATCAAAAACTTGAACACGTCTAATTTATTTTTTAGACTATGACAGTTCCACTGCAGTACAGTGATTGTATCTTGCATGGCCGTATTATCCATCGAAAGATACAATGTCTGCAAGAAGGGGCCATGAAACAGTCAATTGCTTCAGATAACTTTCTACTGTTGGTATAAAGAGGTCAATGAGTGGCCTCAATGAATTCGGAATATTGAACAAATTCAAAAAACGGTCATTAATGGCTGGTTGTTGCCTAAAATGTTCTATGGTGTAGGACTTTTTAGTAGAGGCGGTGATCTCATTACCAAAAAACTTCGCCCATTGTACAACAAAGCCTTCCGCTATGCCTCTTGCGTGCAGGGTTGCCACTACTTTTTGGGAAAAGTCTGGCATGCTACAAATTAAAAATCAGGCAAAATCTAGTAAAGAAATTCGTTTTTATCATTTTTTAGTCTTTTTTTTAGGTGTTTTTTTTTTTTAATTTCTAATATTAATTTATATATTTTTTTAATTTAATGGATTTTAACTAAAATTGTGATCTAATACTAATTATTATTACCAATATTAGAAAATTCTGTTCTGACCCTCTTTTTGCTTTTGCTCTATGTTTATCATTTTTTTTTCTTGAAAAGAATATCTTTTCCCGCCTAAGATATTCGTTTGAACAATTCGATATTTGTTAAAATGAGATTCTTAGAAATCATACCATTTTAAACAATTCAAAAAAATTAGATTGAATTGATTGTTAGATTTTAGATTAGCTATGAAATATCTGAAAATTATAAAAAGAATATAAATAATTATGGGAACGGCTTCTGAACTTCATCTCATGGCTTCCGGAGCGTAACAAGTCCATGAGAAGGGGCTAAGACAAGCGTTTGTTACTCAGAGTATAATAATGAAAATATTTGTACAAAATTGCACTCTGAGTATCGTGAATTTACCACTTTTACAGAGGTTCCGGGTTTTCCGGAGGAATTTTGGTGGTCACTCAGACTCATGAGAACGGACCACGTCAATCATTCGCTTTCGGAGACGGATGAGTTTTATAAACTTTTCACTTTTACGTATGCCCCAAATCTTCCGTAGGACCTCCGGTGGCCAAAAAGGTCCATCAAAAGAAGTTTAATGATGTTTCGGATCTTCCAGAAGGACGCCGAATTGACGAATAATCAGGAAATGTGATAAATCATGGAACTAGACAATGATTACATTCATTGGGATCATTGTTACAGAATGTTGTAAGCATTTCCAGAACACGAAACGCAAGAAATTACGCCAAAAATTAGTTTTGAAAGATTCCTTCAAAACCGATTTCTGGAAAACAGCATGGCCAAACCGCAATCCGAAAAAAACCATACCTTCACTTTATCTATCAGTTATTGAATGAATATGAAAATAATAACTGAATAACTCATTAGAAATGTTTGAAAATGTTCACGCAGGTTATAATAAAAAAAAATCTGTCTGAAATTGTAAAAGTCTGGCATTTTGGGTGGTTTCTCTATTTATCTTTTTGCTGTCAAAAAGTCTGGCAGTGCCAGATATATCTGGCATAATGGCAACCCTGCTTGCGTGTTCATCACCAGTCCCACATGGAAACAAATGCATACCCACAATCATGAATAAAAAATCATGAAATCATGAATCATGCCAGTTCATGAAATCATGATTATAATTCATGATTTCAGGAGCATTATTCATGGTACTGCGCAATCTTCAAAAGTCGACAAAATGCATAACCGGTTATACTTCGAACACTCCCTTCCCAAGAAGTGAGAACGGCTGAAAGGTAGCACGCCGGACTCTCACTCGGTGTACTCGAGTTCAAAATCCCTGTTGATTTTTTTTTTGTTTTTCGATCTCAACAACCAAATCGTAGAGCATTGGTTGCGTTACGCGAAAATAAATCATGAAATCATGATTTATATTCATGGTGTATTTTCATAACATGAAAACACGTTGGATTCATGAAATCATGAATTATGTTCTCATTTTCGGGAACGGATTTTTACCCGTGCACCTCTGCCATTATATCTGAATGTGGTCAACTTACTCTCGAGCACTTCCTGACGGTCGGCGTGATGAGGAGGGCCATCAGATGGCTCAGCCTTGGTGGTGGCCAGGAAATCCCGTTAGTCAATAGAGCAAATAACCTACTTAAATCCCTTACAAACAATGAAATCCCACCAATAACCATCCTCCCTAGTGCCAAAAATAGACCATGGAACCAGTCTCCCCCCAAAATCGATCTCTCACTTCTCAAACAAGTAAAAGCCGGTGACCTCCCTGCCATTATACAATCGCATTTCCACAAACTCCGAACCGAAAATACCCCAACCACCAAGACATCTACACTGACGGCTCAGTGTGCAGCAGCAAAGTTGGCTATGGAATCTCCAGCAAAACAACTCTCCCCAATATAAGTTCTTCCATCCCCCCTCTCTGTTCCATATTCAGTGCTGAAGCTTATGCGTTAATGATAGCCTCTAACCTAACCACCCACATTACCGACCCCCCCACTATCATATTTAGCGACTCTGCCAGCTGTCTCCAAGAGATGAAATCCTCCTCCTCAAAGCATCCCTGGCTTCAGGAGGCAGAAAGACTGGCTGTGGCCAATAACGTCGCGTTCTGCTGGTTGCCCGGACACTCCGGTATCCATGGCAACGAGGAGGCCGACCGTTTGGCTGGTGCCGGTCGGGAAGCCAGCCCTGAGGCTGTCTCTGTCCCCTCCATGGACACTGTAAGATGGGTCAAGGGAACAATTCGAGAACATTGGGAATCCAAATGGTTCTCAAACAGAGACGTTGCTTTGAGAAGAATCAAACCATCCACTTTACCCTGGCCAGATAACAAAAACCCGAAATATCGTCGCACTCTCTCCCGTCTACGAATCGGCCATACTCGCCTTACCCATGGCTACATACTCGATAAAACCGAACCCCCAATATGCACCACTTGCAATATCCCCCTCACTGTCCCCCATATCCTATCAGAATGTAACGCTTATGCAACGCAACGCTTGGCTTTAAATTTGAGTAGCACGCCTGAGGAGATTTTATCGCCACCCAACGAAGAGAAACTGATCGAATTCCTGAAGGACACCAACTTGATCGACCAACTGTAAACACCAACCGTTAGGGATGAATGACCGCCTGAGTTTTTTTTTTTTTTTAACTAATTTTATTTGCTAATTATCTAATACATGCATTCATCTCTTAGACTAGGTGTTCCGTGTTTTCTTAACACTATCATCCTTATTTGCTATGTTACGCTTTTAGTTATTATTAATACATTTCAGTTGCCTCTGGCAGTTAGAATTTTTCCTCTGGTTGAATTGAACCATGTAGGAATTACAATGTTTTCAACTTAAACTAAACTTAACCTATTTTATACTAAGGGTACAAGGAGTTAATCGTTGCAATAGAAGATTGCAACGATTTTTGTCTAAAATTGGAAATTATTTTGTTGGACATTTGTTGCAATGTCTCAATATTAGAAATTCTATGAAGTTCATTGGTACTATACCACGGAGGCAACTTCAGAATCATTTTCAAAATTTTATTTTGAATCCTCTGGAGTGCCTTCTTTCTGGTATTGCAGCAACTAGTCCATATTGGCACAGCATACAACATGGCAGGTCTAAAATTTGTTTGTAAATCAAAAGTTTGTTCTTAAGACAAAGTTTTGATTTTCTGTTATAAGTGGATATAGACACTTAATATATTTGTTACATAAGAAAATTATTTTGAGCTTTTAGTGGAATGTCTTCACTTGTCATAAGACGAGTTCGTACAATAATATTTGTTACATTTGGCTTGAAGGCCTTCAATGTGATTTTTAAAGTTAATTTTGATCTAGCAGAAGTCCTAAATATTTAGCTTCGCTAGACCAATTAATTGGAACCCCATTCATAGTGACAATATGTCTGCTAGAAGGTTTCAAATAAGAAGCTCTCGGCTTATGTGGGAAAATTATAAGCTGAGTTTTGGAAGCATTCGGTGAAATTTTCCATTTTGCAAGTAAGTGGAGAAAATATCCAAACTTTTTGCAATCTACTACAAATGACACGAAGGCTACGCCCTTTGGCTGAGAGACCTGTGTCATCTGCAAACAAAGATTTTGACACCCTGGTGGTAAGTCAGGTAAGTCAGAAGTAAAAATGTTATACAAAATGGGTCCCAGTATGCTGCCTTGGGGGACACCAGCCCTTACAGGTAATCTATCAGATTTAGAATTCTGATAGTTTACCTGCAGTGAGCGATCTGATAAATAATTTTGGATCAGCAATTAAATTTGTCAAAGATACGAGAGCATTATCAATATCACTTTTGGTATCGAGAGGAATATCAACATCAAAATTCCTATCGATATACGTTTTATATAAATCCCAATCAGCTCTAAGATAATTAAAAGTAGAGCTGATTGGATTATAAATGGCTTCTTGTGAGATTTCAAATGTCACAGGAAGGTGATCAGAGTCAAAGTCAGCATGAGTTACCAATTGGCCACACAGCTGACTTGAATCCGTTAAAACTAAATCAATTGTAGAAGGATTTCGACTGGAAGAAAAACAAGTTGGTCCATTGGGATATTGAATAGTATAATATCCCGCAGAACAATCTTCAAATAAAATTTTACCATTGGAATTGCTTTGAGCATTATTCCATGAACGGTGTTTGGCATTGAAGTCACCAATTACGAAGAATTTTGATTTGTTGCGAGTCAGAATTTGAAGATCAGCTTTCAACAAATTCTTTTGCTGCCCATTGCATTGAAAAGGCAAGTAGGCTGCAATGAAGGAAAATTGTCCAAAATTTGTTTCAACAGAAACTCCCAAGGTTTCAAAAACTTTGGTTTCAAACGAAGAAAATAATTTATGTTTGATACGTCTATTAATGACAATGGCGACCCCACCACAGGCGCTGTCAAGACGATCATTTCTGTAGATAAAATAATTTGGATCTTTTTTAATGGAGAGTCCTGGTTTTAAATACGTTTCAGTTATAATGGCAATATGCACATTATGAACTGAAAGGAAGTTGAATAATTCATCTTCTTTACCCTTTAGAGAGCGGGCATTCCAATTTAGAACTTTCACACAATTATTTGGATCCATTGAAACGGAGTCCGATAACAATTTTTTGTGTGTACTTTATACCAACCTGAACAGCTTCAGGAATGGTACTTGCTTTGAACATTGCATCAATCATGTGATGCAATTGTTCAGTTAAAAAATCAAAATCGGAAGCAGTCATGCTACCTGAATCGGCAATATGACCGTTATTTTCCATTGGGACATGGGTATAAACCTCATTTTGAGAAGAGAAATTTGGTCTACCAGCAGCGATGTTTGCATACGTAGGTACATTGGAAAAATTGGAATTTACTGAAGTGCTTGCTACCCGTTGACGAGCGGCAAAATTTGTTTGTGAATTGTGGTGGGTATGAATTGCTCGACCCGTAACCGGTTTCGACATTTGAGCCTTTGAAAATTTCTACCCGTCGAATCTGGGATCCGATTGGAATTTCCGTCATCAATTTTGCACGGGAATTCAAAACTTTTTGCGTGAAGGGCATTCCCAGAAATTGGATTTATGATTGCCCCCACAGTTTGCGCACTTAAATTTATTGGAATCTTCTCTCACAGGACATGCGTCCTTGGCGTGAGAGGTTCCACCACAAATCATGCATTTAGCATCCATGTGACAATGTTTGGTTCCATGACCCCACTTTTGGCACTTACGGCACTGGGTAGGGTTTTGGAAATTTCCCCCAGGCCTGCGGAAATGTTCCCATGTAACACGGACATGAGACATAATACAGGCCTTTTCCAAACTTTTCATATTATTTAGTTCACTTTTGTTAAAATGAACTAAATAAAAT
This sequence comes from Armigeres subalbatus, assembly GCF_024139115.2. Taxonomy (NCBI): domain Eukaryota; kingdom Metazoa; phylum Arthropoda; class Insecta; order Diptera; family Culicidae; genus Armigeres; species Armigeres subalbatus. Next base: position 106,515,772 of record NC_085141.1, on the reverse strand, counting down.
TCTTGAGAAATGCCACTCTGGGAAGTACCAGAATGGGATTTCTTTTTCATCTTAATTGCTTGGACTGGTGAAAATCGAAGTAATCGAGAAATTTCAATTTTATTCTCATCCAGTGATTTATCATCACTGGGGAGACCTTTCAAGACGACTTTGAACAATGGCTCAGTTTTGTAGTCGTATGTGAAGAATTTATGCCGCTGCTCAGTTAAATACGGAAGAAGACGTTTGAGATCGTCAAAGGATCCCGGCAAAACGCGGCAGTCACTTTTCCTGGCAATCTGAAATGAAACCTTGATCCCCTGAAGAACTCTAAATCTCATTCCTAAAGCCAGAAAACTCGGCAACAGAAACCACAATTGGCGGAATCTCTTGCATCTTCGGAGTTAGATTCGATTTGCTCAATTTCATCATGAATCAAATCGAACTGATGCTCAGTTCGATAGGAGAAGAATTATTTCCGATTTCCGAGTTAGAAGGAATATCTGAATTCTCCAGTTTCCTTCTATTTTCTCCGCGCTTGGGCAGGACGTTCTTGAAACCTTGTTTCTTAGAAGGAAGTGGAGAATTCAGAGACTCACCCTTCCTCTTGTTTTTATTAATGCTCATTGCTGAGCATGGAGACGTGACCTTCTAAGAGGTTTTTTCCCAGAACGGTGTCCCTGCAGGATTACCACCGCTTGTCGGAATTTTACTTCCGCAAACGGGTCCAACGTAAAACGAAGGCACGGGTCCTTGCAAAGATCGTAACGGGATCAGTGGGTACAAATAGCGCTAAGAAGCACCGTTGAAATTAAAATAGCTTCGGGTAGTATTAAAAACTTCCTTCCGCAAAGAGAGAAAGAACCGCACAGCACGAAAGCACGATGCGGTCTCCAGACCGCCTGAGTTAATATCCCTCAAAAACAAACCATCATCATCAGCGCGCGTGTGCCATTTTGATTCCAGCGGTTCGACATTCGATGCAGCGGAGCGGACACAGCAGCACGAAGGAGTGGGTGGCAGTGTGGCAACGCTGATAATGAATCGACTGCTTTGAGCGTGCTTACAGCGGCACACTAGGAGTTAACTTTCTGAAATCAGTATGGCGAAAGGCATCTAAGGTTCGATTTCTCAAAATTAAGCACTTTAATCGAAAAAATATTTGGTAGGCGTAGTAGCGGACACCATCCCTCATAACCGGTACCAAATAGTTTTTCATGAAAAGTTCCTAATTTTGAGAAAACCAGCGTTAGATGTCTTTCGCCATACAAATTTCTGGCGGTTAACTCTTGCTGGCTATTTTGTGCATATACTATAGCGCCTGGATGTGGCTGCGGCGGGTAGAAAATCAGCCACTGCCAATAATTCATTCATTTCAAATACTGAAGGCTGAGCGAAAAATCATCAAGTGGCGGTCGGACAGTTGCAACGCAAGGTGTTGACAAGCGATTGGATGCCGTTAGTAATTGGAAAGGCGCATTGGGAAAAGAAAATTGGTTCTCAGGACCAACATTGTATGGAAAGAAAGAGTTAATTGCGTTAATGGACTGTTTCGGTTGCATAGGGTTTGGCGTGGTAGCTTGGTTGCTGTTAGTGATCCCATACATTAAAATTTACTGCATCATCTCCCTCCGACGCGCTATCAAATTCGCTATTTACGATTGAGTTTTGTACTTTGAAGAAATATTATGTCGGATAGTCGGATCAACCTTCTTTTGTATAAAATGGAGGCTTTTGTATAAAATCAATGAAGACGCCACCTCTGTGGAAGCTATCTACAGCAACCACCCATCGGTGAACGTCGCTCGGACAGACAGAAGCCAAGAGATAATGTTTTGTAATATAAAAGACACTTCGTCTTGAGTCAAATTTCTGTTCTTATTCCTCGCAACAATACGCATCTTAGATAAACAACATATCATAACCAAATTAAGAATCTTGCGAGAAAATTTCATAGGATTCTTAGAATTTGTCATTCTCCGAACGGTCCGTTGTCTGCTGCCGAATCCCGATCAAAATGGCTCGCGCGCCGAAAAGCAGCTTTCTTATATCTAATGAAGAAATTCCATTAGCCCCACCTTCATTAATCTTTATGAGTGCACATTATATTTACACTCATACAGATCACAAAGGGCAGGGCTAACGGGCTTAATTTATTGAATACAAGAAAGCTGCTTTCAAGCGCGATCCATTTGATCGGAATTCCTGAAAGAGTGGAATGAGCGGTTCGACAAAATTTGATGCAGCGCAGCGGATACAGCAGCACGAAGGAGTGGGTAGCAGTGGCAATGCTGAAAATTTATTCCAAATAGTGGAGGCTTAGCGAAAAATCATCAAGTGGTGGTCGGACAATTTCAACGCAAGGTGCTGACAAGCGTTTGGATGCAGTTAGTTATTGGAAAGACATTGGGAAAAGAAAATTGGTTCTTCTCAGGACCAATTGGACAAGATTAAATAACAGTGTTTTGATTTTGTCAAGACTGAAAAGCCATCTCCGAATCATTAAACTACAGGCGAAATTAATAGCTTCTCAGGACCAGCATTTTATGGAAAGAAAGAGGTAATTGCGAAAATGGATTGTTACGGCGGCATCGGGTTTCGCGTGGTAGCTTGGTTGCTGTTGGTGATTCCATCCGTTCGAATTAATTGCATCCAAGGTGAATACAAACAGGTGTAGCAGTATGCCAATTTCATGAATCAGCCATCTTGGATTTTTATATGGGGCAGCCACCGAGTTTGTTTATGTTTTGCACTGAAAATGAATTTTTCACCCCCGCGCCTGTCTCTCCCATCTACTGTCGAAGTGAGTGAACCCTGATATAAGAACCCTGATTGCATCATCTCCCTCTGCCGCGCTACACGCTTGCTAGTTACGATTGAGTTTTGCACTTTGAACAAGGGGCCTAACTCTAAACTTTCGACAATATCCAAAAATACTAACAAATACTAGCGAAAAACTACGTCACCATAACAACCGAACTAGCAACCGTTTCATTGTTTGACGAAAATCGTGGATACTAGAAATATTATGAAATACTATTGCGAGACAATGAGTGATATTATCACAAAGTTTAGAGTTACTTGCCCCTTGACTTTGAAGAAAGTTCATATCGGATTGTCGGATCAACCTTCTTGAAACCAAACGCAAATATATTTATTTGCAACGTTTGGTTTCGCCCGTGATGTAAGCGTACGTGGTAAAGTAAGGATTGTGATGTCCCCGCCTGAAATCCAGTCGAGTGGTCATGTTAAATGAGTCATGTTAAATCCACGGTTAGAGAATCAAAGTCCATCCAACTGGGAACAACTATTCGACTTCTTGATTCAGTTGGCCTCCGAGCAGTTTGCTCAATGTTAATAAAACGACACAAATTATTATGGCAAATACCATCAATTTCGAATAGCTACGTAGTCCTACGTCACCTTTGCGTACAACCCGATTGGGCTGCACCTTTGAGTCGTTCTGCAGTTTTGAGTAGCATCTCAACCAATAGTCAACTAAACATAAATCTGAAACAAATCGCATTTTTTTCTAGTTTTAATTTTCGTAGTTCGTGCAACATGCATACCGTCAAAAAGGATTCCTTGCAACACATTTCATTTTTAAAGTTTTTGTACTACGAATATAGCAGCCTAGGAAGATAAGTGCACCATTCAAAATCTAATATGTAGAATACGTCATGCATCAAACTTCACCGAAATAGCGAAAGGATTGACTCGGAGGAACAAAAAACATATTTTTTGCAAGTCATCCCACATTAAAGATAATATACACTGAGACTTTAACTTTTACAGGTCGAGTTTTTTTATATTAATATTACTTTTCCACTTTTCCACATATACTCAACTATGCATCACTTGCTATCTGGTGAAAAGATTCGGTGATGAATTTTGTCTGTTTGTCTTTGGCAGGATTCGTTATTAACTGAAGCTAAACGAAGGACAATCGAAATTGAAAATATTGGTAGAGTTCGTGTACAGTTGTCTAATTTGTGATTGTGTGTAGAGGTGAGTGAAAGAATAGCGCTGAATGAACTGATTTTCCCCATGCCTCGATATATGCTTGAGTCAATCAATTAATCATCCAAATCTGTGTATGCAGAATAAATCGCAGGTTAACCTCATTGTCATTGTGCATCTTGACTCAAGATTATTTTGAGCACCTTGGACATCTCCAGTCAACACAAAATCGTATGTGATGCAACATAAGATGCTAACGTGGAGGCGATATACGTACATATTGTATGGGGAACATGTTATGTGACATCATATACGATCTTGTGTTGACTGAGATGAATCTCATGTTCAATATTATTATTTATTTATTCAGACTAAGGCCGAAGTGCGCACTGGCCACAGGTATATAAGAGTCTTCTCCATTCGGCTCGGTCCATGGATACACGTCGCCAACCACGCAGTCTACGGAGGGACCGCAAGTCATCTTCCACCTGATCGATCCACCTTGCCCGCTGCGCACTTCGCCTTCTTGTGCCCGTCGGATCATTGTCGAGAACCATTTTAACCGGGTTACTGTCCAACATTCTGGCCCCGTGCCCGGCCCATCGCAGTCGTCCGATTTTCGCGGTGTGAACGATGGATGGTTCTCCCAGCAGCTCATGCAACTCGTGGTCCATTCGTCTCCTCCACGTACCATCCGCCATCTGCACCCCACCATAGATGGTATGCAGCACTTTCCTTTCGAAAACTCCAAGTGCTCGTTGGTCCTCCACGAGCATCGTCTAGGTCTCGTTTCTGTAGGGGACTACCGGTCTAATGACCGTTTTGTAGATTGTCAGTTTGGTACGGCGGCGAACTCTATTCGAACGAGCTCCTTGCGGAGTCCAAAGTACGTACGATTTCCAGCCACTATGCGTCTCCGAATTTCTCTGCTGGTATTATTTTCGGCAGTCACCAGTGAGCCCAAGTAGGGTGAACGGTCCAAAATGCACCCATAAGCTTTTCGATGTTTCGCCCATATAAACAAAATACCCAACCATTTCAACGTTCTTCTTCTTCTTCGGACCATTTCAACGTATAGGTTCAAAATTTACAAACCCAGCTACATTTCACAATGATCTCTAAGGTTAATAAGGTTTTCATGGCTTTCTAACGCATTTAAAAAATGTTTTAAAAATAGGCATGGGCAAAACGCCCGAATGGTGGTCTAAAATGACTCAATTGCATGTAAAATGATGGTGAACGCATGGTTGTTTGTTATTTCTCAATGGATTGAACTACAATCTTACGGATGTGGTGGAAGAATAGCAAATCGCTAAATTTGAATGAATATGAAGGGATTTTGCTAAATTTTTCCAATAGAGCTCAATGATGGATAACTAATTATGAATTGTGATAGTAATATTCGTTCATAAATGTACTACAATAGATTATATGAGTGATTTGAGTGAGGCCATTTTACCCCAGGGGTGCATTTTGGACCGTTCTCCCTACACAAATTCTTCTACCACCTCGATTTCGTCACCACCGATGCAAACTCGAGGTGGGTGGCTCACATTGTTTTCTCTTGAACCCCTTCTTATCATGTACTTCGTCTACGACGTGTTGATGACTAGTCCGACCCGCTTAGCCTCCCTCTTCAGTCTGATGTAGGCTTCCTCCATCTTCTCAAAGTTACGTGCCTTAATATTTATGTCGTCGGCGAAGCCAAATAGCTGGACGGACTTATTGAAAATTGTACCACTCGTGTTAATCCCTCTCATGTTCAAGGAAATGCTTATTACACCGGATTGAGTAAATACCGATGATGAGGATATTGTGAAAGTCTTGATTGATTTGGAAGATACAATGAACTAAGCTCAAGAATATTTTGGAGAATACCAAGAATACCTTGAAGATCCCGTAATCACGAAAATACGCATCATATATACCTATCAAACATGGGTGGGGTACACCGACGATGAGGACATTGCATACGCTTTGATTTATCCGGGTGATATCGTTAGCTGAACTCCATAACGTTTAGGAGTACCATGAGCAATTCGTATTCTAGAAAATAGGCTTTGCATGATGCGTATATGCGTATTGAACCAGATTGGGTGGGCCTTAAGCAAATTTATCCCAAAGTCGACCCGGCAGACGTTTTCTTGCATAGTAGGCGAAAAAGTAGAGGTAAAATTTTCATATGACAGTGTTGGTAAAAACTCAAAATCTCAAAACTCATGGATGATTCAAATCAAGCGTGAGTTGAAACGCACCCAACTCAGCACCTAAAAACTCATGGATGAGTTGAATCATCCATTTGGATCATCGTAGGTTTTCTTTTGTTCTTCTTCGTTAAAAACAATGAATTAACGTTTGCCGCATAAAGTATTAGACACTCTTTTATGTATAAGCAATAAATTGCCCCCAAATTGATTTCAAATCCGTGTTTAATCAAAATGATTTTTTGGCAAATGAGTGAAATGATGCGTTTTAGCATGAAAAATTCAAGCGTGATGCATTCCTATAAAATCGCAGACGATTTCGTTCGCACAGGAGCGCTCGTTGATTGAGATTTATGAGTGATTTTTATTTTTCATGGTTTTTCTGAACTTTACTCATGATTTTCACAAGAGGAAATATCATATAAACCCGTCGGAAACGATAACGAATTATGCTGATACGAACACAGACCATTTATTTTATTATATAGATAGATCTACATCATACTTGAATCATTTGTTTGAAAAACTGCATAAGTCCATTTTACAGAATTTCGAGAAAACAACAAAAACCTCAACCGTCTAAGACGAATTAAGTACTCTCCATTTAATTCCACCAATTATTTTCGATATTTTTACAGATACGTATTTCGACCACAACTGTGTGGTCGTCTTCAGTGTCTCGTACTTGACTCGACTTGACTAGTCGAGTCAAGTACGAGACACTGAAGACGACCACTTAGTTGTGGTCGAAATACGTATCTGCAAAGATATCGAAAATAATTGGTGGAATTAAATGGAGAGTACTTAATTCGTCTTAGACGGTTGAATACATTCCACTAAAAGAGCTTAATATATTTTTCCAACAAAAACCTGTTTTTGAACAAATTGGCACCGAATCTTTCGATTTCTTCGATATAGATCAATAGTTTTTGGCAAAACTCAACACCCTGTGGCACTTCCAGTGCAAAAACTGTAGTACTTCACAATTGCTCTTCAAAGTGCGTGGACATATGTTGTATCTCAAACCAGAGCTTAAAATATTCATCTTCATGAAGCAACTTCGGTCCGAATTTTGACATACATCGCATGAATATTCAAAACATAGAATGACATAGTCAGAAGACTACTCCACGAACTCATTTATTCGACTGTCACTGAATGTGTTTACTATGTGCAGAAAAAAACATAATTATCATTGTTTATGTTGATGTTTACTGCTGAAAGTGCCTCGCGGATGAAAATCGAATTCAGTCCTGTGTAATAAATCACTTTACTCATTTGAAACGTGTTCAGATTTCAGATAATTTATCAATTTGTAAAATGTGCATAAATATTCAATGACTAATATTCAACTGAATATTGTCTGTCCAGAGCCGACTATGAACGTGTCGGAAGTGAATTTCGATTATTTTACACTCTGTCTCAAACAAACGAAAAAAAATTCATACATTCCTGAACAACAATTTTTTTCGTATTTTTTGCCAGAATACGTATTTTTGAACAAGGATTCAAAATATATAAAAATCTCATTTTGGCCAAAAATGTTACATATGCAGTTTCTCAAACAAACGGTTCACTTACTCTTACCCCTACACCCTATTGTACCATGGCACAAGAAGACAAGAAAATTATTCCAAGACTATCTTTGATAAATACAATAATTGGTATGGAACTAATTTCAAGATTCTTGTACCATGGTACTTATACCATCAGTGTGTCATTAGTATAAGAAAGCATTGCTGGATCTAGAGAAGCCAGTAAAATCCAACTTTTGAGTGGGCTCGCTAGGCTCGCCAAAATACAAAAAAAAAACAAACTGTTTAGTGGATTGGTCGGTGATTTGTTTATTATTATTATTATTTTTCCAAGTTCGTTTATTTAGTAGGCTCAGGCGTGTATAACACTTTACGGAGCCATATTTCTTTGTGATATATACAATCAATGTCATTTTTTTCAGTTAGTAAGAGAGGGATAGGAGCCAGCGTACTCGTGGTGACTCGAGGTTAGTTTACAATATTAAAGGATTGACGAGGCTTAGGATTCGGAATCAAGGAATTTCGACTGCTCATCCGGGCATTTGGCGTAAGGGACGATGTGGCGTGTCGTCGTGCTCGAGGATTGGTTCTACTGGGAGCGTCTTCCGGATGGCCTGAGTAACGGAGATCTACGGAACATAGAGACAGAGACAGTACAAAAAAAACTTTGACAGAAAAAAAAATTAGATTTTGATGTCAGAATCACAAATGAAACTATAAATGGCCTGCATATAGACCGCATCACGATCCCCCGAATTTCCCTGAAGGGTTGTTTACCTCGGGCCACTAGGGTATCCAATAGTCGCTCTCTGGAGGCGTCATTTTCCGAGCAGAACCAAACTACGTGATCGATGTCATCATAACCGGCTCCGCACCTACATAAGTTGCTATCGACAAGGTTTATTCTGTACAGATGTGCGTTTAGTGAATAGTGATTGGACATAAGTCTCGACATCACGCGAATGAAGCCTCGACTTAAGTCCTCACCTCTGAACCACGCTCGCCCAGAAACTTTTGGAACTATGGAAAATAGCCACCGTCCGAGTTCATTGTGTGTCCAATTCCTTTGCCAACTTTGAAGAGTACTCTGACGGACTAATGGGAAAAACTCGTTACTCGAGAATTGTCTATCATAAACCTCACCTTCCTGTGCGCCCACCTTGCCAGCGAGTCTGCCTTCTCATTGCCGTAGATTGAGCAGTGAGATGGGACCCAAACAAAAGGTAATCTTGAATGATCTTTCGACCAAAACACGCATCTGCTCTCTTATGTTTGTAAGAAAGTAAGATGCGTGCTTAACAGGTTTCATCGACCGGAGTGCCTCGATAGAACTAAGACTATCCGAGAAGATGAAATAATGGTCTACAGGCTGATTGGAAATTATCCCCAAAGCGAAGTTAATTGCTGCCAGCTCAGCAACATAAACCGAACACGGTTCCTGAAGTTTTGGAAGGTGGTTGAAGTTACATTGAAAACACCGAAGCCAGTGGATCCGTTGATGCGAGAACCATCAGTGAAATATCTGTTGTTGCAATTGACATGTTCATATTTTTCAGAAAAAGTGAGGGAATAGATATTTGTCGAAGATGATCTGGTATTCCTTGAATAGCATGTTTCATGGACAGATCGTATACAATTGAGGAACTGTCGTTGGTGAAGTGAACTCGAGGGGATTATAACACGGAAGACAAAGATCTGACGATATGTAGTTGAGATAAACTCTAAGGAATCTTGAACGACAAGTTAGTTCAAGCATATTATCGAAGTTATCTAGAACAAGTGTGTTACTTGTTCCACATTTGATAGAGTATTCTAAGCGAGAGCTCCCAGTAACGGTGCTTTAAATGAGTGACTCCAGCAAGCACCTCCAGGCTCATGTTATGCGTTGAATGCATGCAGCCAAGGGCAATACGCAAACAACGATACTGAATTCGTTCCAATTTGATCAGGTGTCAATCAGCTGCTGAGAGGAAGCAGAAGGAGCCATACTCTAAAACAGAGAGAATAGTCGTTCTATAGAGTTTGATGAGGTCTTCCGGGTGAGCACCCCACCATGTTCGGAGATAGAACGTAGAAAATTGATCCTTTTCCGGCATTTTGTATTAAATACTCAATGTGGAGTTTCCAGGTACATTTGGAATCAAACACGACCCCAAGGTATTTAGAAGATAAAGATTGGTTGATGTCATCATTCAACAGCTTGAGTTTCAGTTGAGCAGGATACCGCTTCTTAGTAAACACAACCAACTGAGTTTTTTGCGGTGAAAACTCGATCCCTAAATGTCTGGCCCAAACAGTCAGATTATTTAGGGTACTTTGCAATGGTCCTTGCAAGGCAGCTGCACATGGACCTCTTAGAGAGACCACGGCATCATCTGCAAGTTGTCTGAGCGTGCATTGTCCTTCCAAACAATTGTCAATATCTTTAACATAGAAATTATAAAGCAAGGGACTTAAACATGAACCTTGGGAAGGCCCATGTAACTAGTTCTGGAAGTTGTCAGAGTGCCGAGTGTGAAGTTCATTTGTTTTTCTGACAACAAATTGTACAAGAAATTATTCAAAATAACGGGTAATCCATTACTGTGCAGATTGTCTGACAGTACTTCTATGGAAACTGAATCAAAAAGCGCCCTTAATGTCCAAGAATACTGAAGCCAATTGCTCCTTGTGCGCAAAGGCCAGTTGTATATCTGAAGAAAGCAACGCTAGACAATCGTTTGTTCCTTTCCTTTTCTAAATCCAAACTGAGTATTTGAAAGCAATGCATTTTCTTCGACCCAATGGTCGACTCTTGAAAGGATCATTTTCTCCAATAATTTTCTCATGCATGATAGCATGGCAATCGGTCGGTATGAATTGTGATTAGACGCTGGTTTCCCAGGCTTTTGAATAGCTATTACTTTGACCTGTCGCCATTCAGGTGGCACAATGTTGTACTCCATGAAACAGTTGTACAGGTCAAGTAATCGTCTTTACGATATCTGGGAGGTTTTTAAGAAGATTGAATTTGATGTTATCGCATCCCGGAGCAGAGTTATTCGATGAAAGAAGAGACATAGAAAGTTCCAGCATTGTGAATGGTCCACCCAAAGAACCGGGATCAGTGACTGATTCTCGAAATAGCCAGTTCTGCTGGTACCGGAATCTGGGCAGACCACTTTTTTTGCGAAGTTGAATATCCATCGATTGGAGTATTCTTCACTCTCGTTGGTGGAAGTGCGGTTCCGCATGTTGCGGGCCGTTTTCCAAAGTGTTGTCATTGAGGGTTTCTCGCGATAGTCCCTCGACAAAACGTCGCCAGTAGCTACGCTTTTTAGCCTTGAGAAGATTTTGAGCTTTCTTTCAAGCCTCAAATACTCTTCAAAAGCTCGAACCTTCCGTGTTTACGGAAGGCCTTGAAAACATCAGATTTCTCAGAATACAACTTAGTGCATTCATCATCCCATCCAGGAGTGGCTGGTCTTCTGATGACAGATGTACTTGGAACGCGTCGTTTCTGAGCTTCTAGTGCGCTTTTGAACCAACTCAGTAAGGAATCGATATTCATCCAAAGGGGAAGAGTATCAGTTGATTCAATACCAATTTTTACCGCCGATGCAAATTTTTGCCAGTCAATGTTCTTCGTGAGATCGAAAGGAACATTAACTGGCTCAGATTGTTGATAGCCACTCTTAATTGTGGTGACTATCGGCATATGGTCACTACCATGGGGATCTTGAATTACCTTCCACGTGCAATCTAATGATAGTGAATTTGAACATAAAGTCAGATCAATACGGCTTTGTTGACCATTTGGTCCAATTCGAGTTACTTCACCAGTGTTCAAAATATTCAAATTGAAATCGTGACACAAATCATAGAAAATAGGCGCTCTATAATCGTCATACGTTTCGCCCCATCCAATACCATGTGCGTTCATATCACCCAATATCAATACTGGAGATGATAGGAGGGAGACTGCGCTCCAAAAATGTCGACGATTAATAGAGGCATTTGGAGGAATGTACACTGAAGCTATGCAAAGATCTTTATTATTTACATTTATTTGGCAAGCAACGATCTCTAGGCCATTAACAGTCGGAATGGGAATTCTGTAGAAGGAGTAGCACTTTTGATCCCCAAAGAACGCCACCATAATGATCATCCCGATCTTGGCGAATAATATTAAAATCGTGGAAGTTGATTTCATCTTCAGAAGAAAGCCATGTTTCACAGAGTGCAAATATATCGCAATCGGAATTGCGAATCAAAAACTTGAACACGTCTAATTTATTTTTTAGACTATGACAGTTCCACTGCAGTACAGTGATTGTATCTTGCATGGCCGTATTATCCATCGAAAGATACAATGTCTGCAAGAAGGGGCCATGAAACAGTCAATTGCTTCAGATAACTTTCTACTGTTGGTATAAAGAGGTCAATGAGTGGCCTCAATGAATTCGGAATATTGAACAAATTCAAAAAACGGTCCACGAGGTCCTTAAAGGAGATCAATCCTCGCTTGGACGGAATATTTTTTCTGGAAGTGCGAATTGCATTTTTTCTTTCATTGATTCTCCTAACCGGATGTTTCTTGGAAACATCGGTTTTAAACAATGGCGAGGAATGTCTTGCTGCAACTAGGATCCAAAGGAGCAGTGAAGACAGATTGCTTCAGGATTTTAAATAATCCCCCATTACCTTCAGATTTTGTAAAGCTTTTATGGATGACTTTTGTTCTCTTACGGCGCGATCCAGGGAAGACGGTTGCTTCCTCTTTTTCGGGCACGTGTACCTCGAAGAATCATCCATATCAGCTACGTCGGAGTCCAATTCATCAGTGGCAATAGAATCGTAGTAATCACTTACTCGAACGGCAGCTGAAATAGCAGCCGTGGCGGTGGTTGTGGCGGATGTGTCTTGCGACTTAACCATTTCCGCATACGACTGCTTGGAGCGCTGTACCAACGAGCGCTTCACTTTTTGGGTGCGCTTTTTGTACACCGGGCATTCTTGCAAACCATGGGGAGGATCCATGCCACAATAGGCGCACTTTGTAGCTTGTTGTTGACAGGACTCCTCTCTATGCTTTTCAAAACATTTGCCACAACGGGGCTTGTTGTCGCAAAACTCGGCAGTGTGCCCCAACTGTTTGCAGTTGGTACAATTGAACACCCTCGGCACAAAAAAGACGCTCCGGAAATAACATATTTTCAATATCTACATATTTTGGGAGAATCGAACCGGCGAACGTCACCCGAAGCGAACCTGACTTAGAATACACTCTTTTACCATCTACCATGGTAGCTGAATGCAACTCCTTGCAATCCAGAATATCCACAGTAGACTCCATTGCATTATTTAAGCGGCCTTTTCCCGCAAGTACATCCTTGCAAGTCAGGCTCGCTGCGTTGATCACACCTTCGATTTCGACCTCCCGCGAGGGGACATAAACCAAATATTCAACATTGTAGGCCCTGTCTTTAGCGATTTCGTTTGCATCCTTGTATGTAGGTGCGGTTATGCGTAGGTTGTGGCGATGTACCTGATGGAAATCGGTTTTCGGAAAACGACGCGTCAAATCTCGCTTAATGCCGAGAAAATCTAGGCTTTTCACTTTCTGCCGAAAGTAAACAACCCAAGGCCCAGGAGAAGATGCATGGTAGAATCGTGTGCGACCACCATCTTTGGGAGGCCCACTGCCCTCCGCAGTCTCCGCCTCCATTATCACCTCGCAAGGTGTTGGAAGTATAGTTATTACAAGCTAAGAACTAATAACTATTAACTAATTAGAAAAAAAACTAATAAAAAACTAATTCAAACTATTCTAATCAGACCCACTCTGTGGGAGAACAATACAACAATCTTTGCCACTTATCTGCGGCTGCTGCTGTAGGTAGCAGCAGTAACAATAGCCTGCTTCACTGGCGTCGCCAGAAGCAGCTACTTCCAGCGATGTCAGATCTACGGAAATTTCCGTAGATCTACGGAATTGAGTGCTTTCTACGGATCTACGGATCCGTAGATGAAAACCACGGAAATTTGAAAATTTATGCGGAAATCTACGGATTTTCTACTAGCACACTTTTAGTTTCAATTGATCTGGTATCAAATTTAGTTAAAGTTGAGTAAACAATATGTAAGTTCCTGATATATGAGTTTCTATTTAGAGGGAAAGACCGTTACAAATATTTATTAAAAGTAATGTCCTATTGATCTCCGAAAGGTCAAGAGAGATAACAATAATTATTTTTAAATGAAAAATCAAAAATTCATTTGATTTATTAAAGAATGTTTCGAAAATTCTAAAAAATAATGGAAATTTTATTGTTGCTTCCTCAATTTATTAATTTCAGACAAAAATAATCCGAGGGGACATGTTTTTTTTAATAATTGTATCGACTTTATTCAATTTTTATACGAGGTGAAGCGGCCCAAGGCCGAAAACCTCATTAATAAAGATAATAATAATAATAATTCATTCAATTTTAAATATGAATACATAACTCACAGACGAAAAAATAGGCTATACCAAGCTATACGCATAAAAATCTTAAAGTGGATTTATCGGTAGATGGCGCATTCATACACCCGAACAATTCAAAACATTCAAATCTCTTTGATTTATGGGATGTGTAGATTATTTCTGCATAAGGTTAACCGCATTTTCATGATAGAATTAGAGGTGAAAACATTAGAATAAATTTTAACCCAAACGGCTACGCAGTCTTTGAGATTAAAACAAGATTTATATTTGTCCAACGTTTCGACACGGGGTTGGTGTCTTCATCAGGTGAAAATATTATGTTTGTTCCTTGTCTAATGTTTAGTCTAATGTGATGAAGACACCAACCCCGTGTCGAAACACCCCAGTCAACACAAAATCGTATATGATGCAACATAAGATGCTGAAGTGGAGGCGATATACGTACATATTGTATGGGGAAGTACCTATATGGCCTCCACTTTAGCATCTTATGTGACATCATATACGATCTTGTGTTGACTGAGACGGAACAAACATAATATTTTTCCCCTGATGAAGACACCAACCCCGTGTCGAAACGTTGGACAAATATAAATCTTGTTTTAATCCTTAAAGACTGCGTAGCCGTTTTAAGTTAAAATAACAATAAACGGTCGATCATTCGAAAGTACATTAGAATTAATAGTTCCTGGAATTTTTTATATCGTAGTGAATTTTCTTTACGGTTTGAATCGTATGAACTCCTGTCTTGCTTCCATTTGAAGAGAAAGGGAAGAAAATCAGCATTGAAGAGAGATCAATTTCTACGCTGATACTCTTCCTCCCTCCCTTTGCATTATGAAAGCAATCTTTAATATTTTTTTTCTGGTCGGTCATTGACCGAGATTTCCATTGCATAAAGTCCAGTAAAAAATCACATCTAAAATAATTTTGTGTATGATCCATGAAGCTTGTTGCAAATAACTATTTCATTCAGTGAAATCGAACTTCCTATTTAAGTTCTTGAATAACACTCTTGCTCTTATGTTGTAATCCTGAAGCTAAGATTGAACAGCCATGCGAGCAATCTTTGTGGAATTTAAGATTCACCTTCAACCAGTTGGAAGGTCCCACTGATTGAAAGCGAAGGAGGTAAGCCGGCTTTCCAACATTTGGTCCTTCGAACCCACTAATCCGGCTCGAAGGACCATTATATTGAATTACCGGACTCCCTTGAGCATAAATAGAGAGATAATTAGAGTACGTTGTCAAATACGTAATTAATTTCATGGCTTAAGCGAACCCTTATTAAACATTTTATTAGATATACATCATTGCTTAAAAAATATACTGTCGAAGTTAAACTGGGACATAATGGTGCACGCGACCCTCTAAACTAAATATTTATTTCCGCTCAAATTTCTTTGCTTACGCCAAAATATTTCTTAAAAATGATTTTTCTCCAATTTCTATAAATCCTGGAGGAAATTCCCATTTGACATTTCAATGTTAATTGCTTCGAAAAACCCTTCAGGGATTCACCCGGAAGTTCCTTAAGGAATTCTTATACAAACTCCATCGGAAATTTCTTTAGCAATTATCTCCGAAATTCCTTTAGGAATACTTTTCGAAAATCCACTCGAGTTCTCCTTCAGAAAATCCTTCAATAATTCATTTGTAAATTCCTCCAAAAATACTTTCGGGGGCTCCTCCAGGAGTTCCAAATAATTTTCAAAAAATCCACCGGTAATTCCATTGCACATTCTTCCAGGAATACCTTCGGAAAAGTCCTTGTAAATTTCTTCAGAAGTATCTTCAAAAGTTTCTACGCGAAATCCTCTGAAAATTATTCATAAGACTTGTGGAATGTCGAACATTCTTTACAAACTTTGGAATTTACTTTTGTAATTCGTTTGGATACTCCTAGAAACTTCGTCCTATAATTTTCTAGAGGAAATTCCAAATGAACTACTGGATATTTTTTAAATAAATAGAGTAGTGTAGCGATTTTCCAAAAGTTGATAAAATAATTTCTGAAATAATTCCTGTTGAAATTTCTGAAAATATTTATAAAGGGATTTTGGAGAATCCCTTTAAAAGCCCTTTTAATAAATTTGTGAACTAGTTTCCCAAAAAATTCTTTACGGAATTTACCAATGTTGTCCTATAGAAATTTGTGGGAAGTAAGTGAAATTCGAAAGCAACTCCTTTAGGAGGTTTCGAAGAAGTTTCTGAATATGTGCGAAGGATTTTCCAAAGGAAAACCTGTTGGAATTTTAAAATAAGTTCCTTAGATAGTTTTTGATAGAGAATTTCTGAAGGAGTTTAATAAAAATGAAGGTGTGCCTGAAGAATGTTTTGGATGACTTACCAAATTAATTCATGGATAATTGTTCGCATAGAATTGTTTAAAGCATTTACAAAAAATGTCAAGAAGACTTTCCAAAGATTTATGGATAAATTTATGAAATACTATTTAATCCAGTAGTTGCTCCATAAATTCCTTGAAATTAAATAAATAGATGTTTAGTAATAGATGGATTGTAATCTCGATATTTTGAGGATTTTCTTGGTCTGCAATGTTAATTTCACTGTCAAAATATGGTTTTATTTAACTTCTGTACTGGACTAGTTCTGACTTTATAGTTCATACTGCTGACGCCAAATTATAAATAAACTAATTACGTCAAAATTGTTGGTGAATCAACATTACCGCAACTATGGCACCGCCAGCGCTACAGCTTAATAATTCAATAGAGTTCAATAGATAAAATGCGAAAACGGTAGTATCAGCGTTGGAAACAGTTACTGACAAAAGTATGTATAACAATTGCCATTACGGCGAGTGTGGAAGTGTGTGTATAGGGCACTATGCCTTGAATCTATGTCTTTTTGGATTTTCATGAAAGTTAGGATATAACAAGACCAGTAACTTTAAATTTTGACGGTTAGTGGTCTTGTTGTTAATCTAATTTCTATGCAGTGAGAAAAGTTAGAGATCAGTCGTGGAATGGTCTGTATACTAGTATAATGAAGAAGCGCCGAAATAGAGCAAGGCAAAAATTTTGAGTGAATCTACGGAATTGATGATGAAGCAATCTGGCATCGCTGGCTACTTCCCCTCGCCGACAGTGATCGCCTTGGATCCGTAGGTAGGATACGCACCACACAATAGCAGTCGCACTACCGAACACAATCCGCGATGAGACACAGCACACACGTCTGGCTCGTTCGAACTATCGGCACGGAATGATTTGTTTATTATGTTATTCGAACTGAACAAATATTCAATTATTCAATACAGATGCTCTTGCTCAGTAAAATTATACATGGTTTTCATCGTACCCTTGTTTTAAAAATGTTTACTCGTAAAATTAAATTAAATAAAAACTAGCAATTAGTAACTGCACTAATTGATTCGTTTTTCGTTGATCCACAAGATTTTTGTTTTGGAATAATTTGAAGAAAAACCCCTGTGCTTGATAATTTCAAGCCATGTTTTTGTTCGAGCTGCAAGGAGTTTTTCTATATGTCACGAGCAACCAATTGGAATACAGAAGAAGTCCCTGATGGTTTAACAAAAGCTGAAATATGAAAAACAAACCAGTGAATTTGAGTTCAAATTTAAATCTGGAAAATTTTCCTAAAAAAATTACTTCCAGTACATGCTCCATGACAAAATTTAAAGTATAACGTTCTGATAGAAGCTGCTCATTTTGTTTGGCTCACCTATTTGCCAATACACTAAAATGCAGTATTTGAACTGTTACATCTGGCTTTTGTCTTGTGTTCAATTTGGTGCAGCATCATTTCAAAGCTTTTTTTTTCAAATTATGTTTCTGTATTCTTCCAACATTCCATCTGATGGAGCACGTACTTATCATTTACGTCCCAACAAGCAGCTCCCTCTTCTCCCTTTAATCACAGGAAGTTTTCCATTAAAGAATTTCCAACCGACGAGCACTTCTTTCCGAGAAAATCACTCGCACGCTTTTCCATCAGGGAAAACCAACGGTGTGATGTGAAAGGCTGCCGGATGGTATCCAGCAACCTTGTGATGTCGTTGGTAATACTGTCGCATTTTCACAAACAACCGAGATTCTATTCAGGGGTGCATGGTCCTGCGGAGAATATCACTTCCAACGCTGCTATGTATCTCACTGATTCCACCCTTCATCCCAAATCATCGTCCTTCAATTCATCAATAATCGCATTTTCTAGGAAACAGAAAATGAGGAAAAAAGGGGAATCATAAAAGGTGGCTGCCAAGGTTCCTACAAATTAATCGGAATGTTTCACACTCTCTACCAAAGGCGAGGATTCCACCTTCTAGTGGTTCTTGTGGGGGAAACTGGCAAGGCACTACCAGGGATCTGGGTCGGATCGCCCCTTTAAGGTGAATTAAATCGGATTTATTTTTTCAGCCATTTCGCCGTTCTATAACTCCACCACCCCAAGGTTTTTAAGTCCTTTAAGTGGAACGCCTTAGGAACAAAACTGATCTTAGTTATTAACTAAAATTTTAATATGTACTTCATTACGTTGCATGCTGACTCGCAGCATGCAATTGTAAACAGAATCAGTCATGGAAATTAATAAAACCAGCCCATGGGAACGCGTGGTAAAATCTATGGAAAAGACGAAAAACGTAAACATTGAATCCGCTCCCAAGTCACCTTAACGAATAAATATAATCGCATTTTCGCATGATAAACGTTCATTTTTCCCGTAATGAAAAAGGGAATGCGTCACGCCTGGCTTCGGACGCGCATTGAGCGTAAGAAATGTGGAATATTTCCTGGACATGAAAAGAATGGAAGGGGAGCAACCAGAGCCACATTCCTCGGAATGACGGGCATGGTATCGGGCTCATCCGGTATAATCCCCTTTTATAGCGGCCGCCACCGTCGGAGTCCGACAGGGGATTGCTCCGCACGAGGAAAGGTGTTCCGGAGATGAGGCAATACCGGCGTTGTGTGCGGCAGGGATCGAATGATGGCATAAGTACTTGTAGCAAAATGAAGGAAGCGAGTAAAAATTTCATCATTGTTCTTTATTGTCATTTAGCCGTAAAACTGCCAGCCGCACCGATTCCGAATCCCTATTCTGTTTCGCTGTAACGTTTACCGGATTTCTTGGGATATTGTTGCTTACAAGCTAAGCTACTCTCGGTTCGGACCCACTCCACTGGTGAGAAGCGAAGTACATGTTGAACATACTTACGCTCAATTCGAGCAAAAGGATAAATCGTGTCCCGGATGGAGCTTATGAAGCTCAAGCAAGCAGGTAGCACAGAGAGACCCCCTGTTAGAGTGTTCGGTTCTTGCGTCTAGTGCTCCATACAAAATGGCATAGGGTAACCAGTATGTAAAACTACACTTTTCGCTGATATGGCTTGCGCTTGTACAACAAGTGTAATTGTCGCTGAGAAATGGAAACAAAAACTAGCGAAAATGTCTTTCTCCCTATAGGCAGAGGAAGAAGATAATATTGCGTTTAGTTTAATTCATAAAAATTTAAGGTGAGGTATTTGTTGTGAACATTGAGGCTTCGTGGCTGTGCGGTTAGCGACGTCAACCGTCTAGACGCATGTGCTGTGGAGTGTGGGTTCGATTCCCATCCCGGTTAAGGAGAAAACTTTTCGTAAGCGAAAAGTTCTCCACTGGTCCACAGGGTGTTTTGTTAATGTCCTGTCCGTTCTTTTCCTCCTTCTTTAGTTGCTACTCTGTTTCTCTTGAAAGTTTGGTTGTCGCATGAACAGGGTTTGAATCCAAAGGAGAATGAGAAAATCTGTCACTTATCATGATTGTATATACTCTCGATAGGTAGCATACCGTGAGAGACGTTTTTCGGTAGCTGTTACGATAATGAACTGATTCGAAGGGGTTACAACCCATGATAAATTTCTTTCAATAAGCCCCAATTGCGGGGTCACCGGCTCTGATGATGCATTTCAACTTGTTTTACACAGCTGTGCGAAAAAATATGGTCCCCAACATGAAATGAGCGAGAACAACGCGTTTTATCAAACCCCATCGGTGAGGGCCGCCTATTCGAATCAGTTTTTTCCAACTTGTATACAAGTGCGATAGTTTTGTTTTCATGGCTTGTTATGATTCGAAGAGGTTTTTGCCTCTCTTTTATCGTTGTTCGTTATCTATTGAGAGCGATTTCTGCAAACCATGCCCTTGAATGTTTTGAACCCATCGAGATGAGTGTATTTTTATTGTAGATACTCTCAGTCGAGGGGTGGTTTTATAGTAGATACAATTTTGAATTTAATATTTTTTTACAAATTGTGTGTCAAATTAAGCAATAAGTCCAAATTAGATTATAATATTTTCCAAAACTGCTCTAGTCCGGATATTTGAATGCTTTCCACTTTGAACGGCTTTTGCGCGGTAATAACGTAGAACGTTATAGACGGAAGCGGAGACAGCAGACCTGCCTTTTCCAGGAGAAGAAACTCCGACTGGAAGAAGCGGAGTGCGAGGAAATGTATCGGAGCTGAGCTCATGAAGATGGGCCCGGAAAAGCTAGCCACTTGCCTGCACAAACTGATAGTCAGAATCTGGGAAACCGAACAGCTACCGGAAGAGTGGAGGGAAGGGGTTTCTTTTATTTATTACCAGACTAAGGCCGGAGTGGGCTGTGCAAAACATAAAAGTCTTCTCCATTCGGCTCCATGGCTGCACTTCGCCAACCACGCAGTCTGCGGAGGCTCCACAAATCGTCCTCCACCTGATCGATCCACCTTTCCCGCTGTGCACCACGCCTTCTTGTTCCCATCGGATCGTTGTCGAGAACCATTTTCACCGGATTATTGTCCGACATTCTGGCTACGTGCCCGGCACACCGCAGTCTTCCGATTTTCACGGTGTGAACGATGGATGGTTCTCTCAACAGCTGATGCAACTCGTGGTTCATTCGTCTCCTCCACGTACCGTCCGCCATCTGCACCCCACCATATGATACGCAGCACTTTCCTTTCGAAAACTCCCAGTGCGCGTTGGTCCTCCACGAGCATCGTCCTCTAAGAATTCATTCGAAAGTTCTTCCAGCAATACCTCCGGAAAGTCGTGCAGGAATTCTTCTGGAAATTACTCCCCGAGTAGCACACATGTTGTACATAGATCACAGTAGCTTATGTGTGACCTGATTTAGTCACAATTAGGTTGCTGTAACCAGTTTCATTAGACTTGTGCTGCATGGGTCCAGGAATTTCGCTGGTAGTTACTTCAGGAATTCCTCCCGAAGTTCCTCTGGAAGCTCCTCTAGGTATTCCTCTGGGTGTTTCTCCAGAAATTCCTCCGGAAATTCCTTCAGAAAATCCTCCGGAAGTTCCTCCAGGAATACCTCCCGAAAGCCCTCCAGAAATAACTTGGGAAGTTCCTCCATCTATTCCTTCAGAAGTTCCTCCAGGAAGTCCTCTAGAAGATTCCTTTGGAATTCCTGCGGAAGTTCTTCCAGGAATTCCTTCTGACATTCTTTCAGGAAATCCTCCGGAAGTTCCTCCAAGAATACCTCCGGAAAGTCCTACAGCAATTCCTCCGGAAGTTCCTCCAGGAAATCCCCCTGAAGCTCATCCAGAAGTTCCTCCAGGAATAATTATGAAAGTTCCTCCAGGAACTCCTCCTGAAGTTCCTCCAGAAATTCCTCAGGTAGTTTCTCCAAGAATTCCCCCCGAAATTCCTGCAGATATTCCTCCGGAAGTTCCTTTCTGGAATTCCTCTGGAAATTCTTCCACGAATTCTTTCGGAAGTTCCTCCAGGTATATCTTCAGAAGTTTTTCTAGGAATTCATCCTGAATTTCTTCCAGGAATTCCTCCAGAAGTTCCTCCAGCAATTCCTCCGGAAGTTCGTCCAGCAAGTCCTCCGGAAATTCCTCCAGCAATTCATCTGGAAGTTCCTCCAGGCAATCTTCCGGAAGTACCTTCTAGAAGTCCTCCGGAAGCTCCTCCAGGAATTCCTTAGGAAATTTCTCCAGGAATTCCTCCGGAAGTTCCTCCAGCGATTCCTCCGGAAGTACCTGGAGTTTATTTATTTATTTATTTGTATAATTTTTCATCTGACTTAGTAGTCTACATGAAAACTATAGTTTTGTCATTCGATGTAAAATCGTAGCAAACGTTGCCGAAATCCTGAAGCGCTGATGTCGAAATCGAATTGAACGGAACCTTCGTTGAAACGGCGAATCATGGCGACTAAGCAACCGTTGGCAGCGTAGTTTGTGCTTTGAGCTTGTTCATATAGCAAAGCTCTTGGCCGCGAAAAAGTGCGTAAAGTTGAATCCTGGCTAGTAAATCGGGCGCATCGTACTCCGATAGCAAAATTTTGGCGATTTAAACTGCTTGCGCCACATATTTCCATTTGCTAAGGGTATCCAGTCTCAGCAGGCGACAGCGATCAGCGTATGGCGGCAAATTGATCGGGTCCCTTCAAGGAAGATGGCGCAGTGCGTTACTGACGAGCTTATGTTGAACAGCTTCCAAACGAGCTGTCCAAACGGCCTGATAAGGATTCCAAACAACAGAAGCAAATTCCAAATAAGAACGCACCAACGAGCAGTAGAGTGCTTTGAAGCACGAAGGATCACGGAATTCACTGGAAATTTTGAAGATGAATCCAAGCAGACGATTCGCTTTATCAATAGTAGTTGATAAGTGACGGCTGTAGGTTTGCCTATCATCCAACAAAACGCCAAGGCCTTTTTTTATGGTCGATACGTTGTAGAGTAGTTCCTGCAATATTATAATCGAAAACCATGGTATCTACAGTGCGACGAAAGTTTATCACGTAGCATTTAGGGATGGCAAGAACCATCATATTTCGATCGCACCAATCATTGAAGACGTCCAAGAGTTTCTGCAATTCTAGGTAGTTTGCAAGGTTTCGTGCAACGAGGTAGATTTTGAATTCATCCACAAACAGCAGTAGTCCTCCACGTTGCAAGATAAAGGTCACGTCATTCACGAAGAGCGAAAACAGCAATGGACCCAATGTGCTTCCTTGGGGAACTCCGGAGCCGTTCGAGAAGCAACGAGATGAGTGGTTTCCAATGTTTACGGTTACTTGGCGTTGCACTAACGAAGCCAGTTGCAGAATCTTGAAGAGCATCCAATTTTTTTTTCCAATTTAGCAAGCAGTATGTCGTGATTGACTTTATCAAAGGCTATTTTGAGATCTGTATACACGGCATCGACTTGAAACTTCTTGAACATGTTGTCCATACAAAACGATGTAAAGCTCACGAGATTCGTTTCTACAGATCGACCAGGAAAGAAACCATGTTGGAACGGGCGGATATAATTCTTGCATGCTGCGAATAATCTCTCATAGATCAGCGACTCAAACATTTTCGATTCAACTTCAAATGATGTAATTCCCCGATAGTTTGTTAGTTTGTAGAGCATTTCCATTTAGTAGGAAATTTTTGCTGACGAAGTAAAAGTTTGAACAGTATGCACAGTGGAGTGGCCAAAACATCGGAGCATTTTTTAACACTGCCGACGGAATTTGGCTCGGGCCAGCAGAGAAGGACGATTTGATCCTATTAATAGCTGATACAACCATTTGAGTTTCAATGTTAAAAACGCCAATGTCGATGACATCGTCAGGTACATCACTAATTGCCATCGACATCCAAACAATCGTCAAATCCAACATGACGGCCATTTGCGATAGAAATTTCCAAACAGGACGATAGATATCAAGAGGAGCAATCGTATCCGATGCTTCGAAAACCGCACAGTCAGGAAATAAATTATCGTTCACAAAGGTAGCGAGGTAGCGAGATTGGAAATTGGATATCAAATTAATTTGGCTTAATCCCAGAAAAGCGGTTCCATCGACGAGAAGGCGGCTGGTTGGGGTAGTCGTCGAATTTACGGGATCAGGAAACGTAAACCGGTGGCCAGAAGGTGACGAAACAAGACCGGGTTGATTGAAATCTCCCAGCAGAAGAAGTGAATCAATCAGGTCAGCCAAAGAGGATGCAAATTCGATTGCTGCTAAGTGTTACAATTAAGTTACAATCGAGCCGTCGGTCTGGAGGAATATACAGTACGCCGATAAAAACGTTTCTGGTGGAAATACTCATTTTGATCCAAACAGTTTCGATTGAGACGAATCGCCTAACGCCAATCTGGCAGGAAGCAAGCACGTTAGACACGGAAATTAAGACGCCACCACCACGTGAGCGATTGCTGTTAGCAGAGATTCGATCGACTCGTTATACGTTGAAGGAATCATCGAACAATTCAGCTGAATAAATCCTCTCGTTGAGCCAGGTTTCAGTAAGTACATATACATCATATTCACCGTCGAGTACAGCGAAGTTCCAGTTCCAGAGTTCATCCAGTTTAGTCAAAAGTCCTCGGGTGTTTTGATAGAAAACACGCAGTCCTCGTGTTGGTGTTGGGAACGATGAACTGTGAATGGAGGATGGCTGAGGGGGGGAACTGCTTGTTGCGGATAAGTACTTGCCTGCATTCAGATTTTGGAAGACCCCTCTACCACACCCATACACAGGTCCGGGATGACTGTCGGCCGCTGGCTGGGAATGCACGACTGTGATGAGAGGCTTTGGGGCTTCCATTCGGCTGGCAGGCATGCATCCCGGTGGAAGTCGAATGTTGAGCGAATGAGCCGATGATAGTTGACTAGGAATGATGACTGCATCAGGTAGTGAATGAGAAGTATTGAAAGCATTTTTGTACTTGCCTGCATTCGGATTTTGGAAGACCCCTTCACCACATCCATACACAGGGCCGGGAAGACTGTCGATCGCTGGCTAAATATGCACGACTGTGATGGAGGGCTTAGGGGCTTCCTTCCCGGTCGTGTGGAAGATGTTTCACATAAGTTTACAAACGATGAATTAGCTTCATCCTCGTTCGATGAATTGGTTGCATCAGAAGTGAGGTCACTGAAAGCCGAAAGCACATCAGACACCAACGAGAATAAGAGAATCGACTGAGTACTTGCCTGCGATTGGAGTCCGGAAGGTCCTTTCCCTATCCACAGAAACAGGACCAGGACGACTTTGATGGCAGGAGACAAACGATTGATGGTCTGACAGTTTGAAGTCGGCAGCATTCGATGACTCGACCAGGGCTCGACTGTTTCGAGAGGGTTAGGTAGGACCTTCCTTGCGGCTTTCGCAGGAGCGTCCTGGGGAATGTTGATGAGTATTTAGTTCGTTGCAGGAGTGATTGGTGTTACAGGCAATAAACTGGGACACGCAAATCTGAGTTTCCGAATTTTTTGAAAGCTGTAGTCATCAAACTGCCTGAACATGATTCCTTCTGACCACGTCGAAGGATCGAGAGCAATGCTTTTCAATGTTGGGTCAAGACCCACTTTGAACGAAATGAGGGTCATGTTGCTAGTATCGGTCCCTTTGGCAACCAGTTTCACTACTTCAGGATCTGATTCCATGCCCATATTCGCTTTTACCATTTCGCGTATCGCATCATTCGAAACATCGGGTCTGATACGAGACAAGTAGAGACAGAACATACTAGCTCACTTACTCACTTACAGGAACAGAAACTACATTTTCATCTCGTTGTTTTGATCCAGATTTGCCCTGCGGAATCATATGCACGGGGTCGCTTGGTAGCACGTGATTCACTGATCATCGGCCAACGATTGTTATTAGGTGTAAGAGTTACGGCTGGTTTTTTGAAGTGATTTTCTTTATTTCAGTTTGGAGACTATTGATGGCATCAGTAAGAGATGCAAGTGGAGATTTTTCATCTGCGCGATTCGTTATGGAACGTAGATTGGAATTTTCAAACAATCCGCACATTTATCACACATCCAAAAAAGATTCTTTCGGTGTGACGTGAAGTAGTTCATTAGCGCACGTGAAACACCAGAACACCCCATATGGAATAGGCAGTCACAGTAACCGCGACAGGTAACAGAATCGATTCCAGTAATAAGCTGATTGCATTTGGAGCAGCTGTTTTCCATATTTCGAGTCGTCTTTAGCTAGGCGCTGCGTAGAGATGAATGTGTCGATTTTATTCCGTGCAAAACGATCGGAGCTTTGTGCTTTCTTCAAGGGTTGCACCAAACAGTAGCTTACAATTTTAGTCGCAAGATGTCACTTCAGTCGAGAACAATGCGTGGAGAGATGCTATGGAAACGTTTTTGTAGTCACTACCGACAAATTTTCACTACACTAATATAGCACTATGAAGGGATAATTCACAAAAATTTTAACACACACGACGTTCAACGAACACGTAATAGTAAAAATAGCTATAAATAAAGAATTAAAACAAAGAGTTGAAACATAAAAATATTTTAAAAAATCGCTATGATATCAAACACTACGGTAAACAAGCAGTATGCCAGTATTTTGTTGTTCCAAGACCAAGACCAATTGATCCTAATTCTAAAACAGTTCGGAGAATCTAGAACACCTGGGTATAACTGAGTTGTAAATCATACGCATGGGCACTAACTTGTATAAACATAATTGGCTGATGTCAAAGTTGTATTAAGCGCAGTTGACCTGGTAGACCAAATGATTGAAACTCCAGAACAGTTCGGAGAGCTTAGAACATCTGGTGTGCAAATATCTGAGTTGAAAATCTTAAGCGTGGGCTCTACGAACTTGTATGGGCTTGACTTCTTCTTCGTTGGCATTACATCCCTCACTGGGACAGAGCCGCCTCGAAGCTTAGTGTTCATTAAGCACTTCCACAGTTTCTAACTGCGAGGTTTCTAAGCCAAGTTATTATGAGGCTAACACGATGATTGTTTTATGCCCAGGGAAGTCGAGACAATTTCCAATCCGAAAATTTCTAAACCGCCACCGGGAATCGAACCCGGCCACCCTGGCCTTGCTTTGTAGCCACGCATCTTACCGCACGGCTAAGGAGGGCTCCCTGGCTTGACTGGTCGATTTCAAATAGCTTTCGATCGCAGTTGGCCTTGGTGACCAATTGTTCCAAACTCCAGAATAGTTTGGGGAACATCTGGTTAAGTAAAAACTCGGTGGAACATCGTACATAATGCCTTTACCAACTTGCAGGGTTTCCATTGGCACGGGTATCCGTAATTTTATTTGGCAAAATTTGCATATTATCGTTCGTCAGTCATAGAGGTCATTTTGGAGTCGCTAGCGATGTCCAGAAGAAACATATTGTTCACACATAGTATAGTAAATGCTAGAATTGTGTTATTTGAAACCCGTAAGTGTTGTTCACACTGAAATATTTCATGCAAAGTAAATTTTACTATATTTTGAAAATACCATCCTTACTCGAGCCCCTCTAGGGAAAAATGAGCATCCCTAGAAACCTAACTAACCAGTATGGTAAAACTAAACACATCCGTAAAAGAATTGTGAATATCGATCAAAAGACGCCTGAGAACCAGCTGTTTGAAAATTGAGTTCCCATGATTTTCTGATCGCGGTATTCGGCGTGTTACTGTAACTTCGGAACTTTAAAAAAAAAATTAGGAGAAGCTATAAGAAATAGTAAATATTAAATTGAAAGAAGGTTTAACTGTAGGAAAAAACAATGTCCGTCAAAAAAAAAAAAATTGCGTTCTAATTCTCAGCTCTTAACTTCGGAAGTAGTGCGATGTAGTGTATAGGGGATGCTGGCCAAGTTCCGGTAGGAATGTAGAGCCATTGAAGAATAAGAAGAAGAAGTAATATCTGGTAACCTTCCTGCTACAGGTGCAAGATTCCATCCGCTTTGGTGTTTTTGTCATGAGCTACGACCAGGATCAGCAGTGTAATACCATACTGCTTGAGCGCCAAAGGAGTTTACTACTTCCGTGAATGTGTACCTGCGAAAGAAGCGTTTGTTGTGTTGTTTGATGTAAATATCCTTGGCTGTTCCGATCCACCTTCCACCATTTAGTCTTCAGTCTCATTTTTTTTGCGCAATTATTTCCATCGCAGACGACAATATTGCTGCCGAGTGCCGTCCACCGCGAATGCGTCCGTAGCACACGGCACAAGAGCAGCTACCAAGAATTTCCACTTTTTGCATCATCTGATTCTGAAACGTACCCAACCACCGCAATAACCACACACTGATGTTGTCTTTAGGTTTGTTCAACCGCCCATTCCCGAATCCAGATTTCCTCTGTACCAACAATAATCGGACCTCCCATCCCGATGATAAATACGTTTGAGGAAAATTCACCAACTGGTACAGAATAGCAGGAGAATGTGTTCAAACGGAAAGTCTTCAGCCTGCGTGCCGTGCACCAGCTCTGTACGCTTTGCCGTCATCATTTTCCGGTTCGATGAGTAACACAAACACATTGACTGGTGGTGTTGGTGGCGAGCTGAATTTTCGCCAAGCGATTTTCCGCAAACCATCTTTTTTACATCCCTCGTCGAAGAAGGTGGCCTCTGCAGTGGAAACTTGAGCATAAATGCATTTAGTAGAAACATGACATTCATACACGTGATTTAACTAATAATAGTTGAAGTTCGCTTCTGTTCTTGCTTCTTCTCGGCCTTGATTCTATACCCACAACGTGTGCATTAACGTTGATCAGTTCGTGTGCTGGTGACATATAAAGTGTAGGGGGAATAACCTGTCACTAACCATGACTTCTTGCTACATTTTGCTGATAGTTGTACTTAGTGTTGCTTCCTCAACGGCAAAGGAATGTATTCCCATCTGATTTCAGCCTTGCGAACTGCTCAAGATTTTCTAAAATTTAGATTTTCTAGGGAAATGTCTCACAAAAAATAGTCACGTTTGAAAACATTGACTAAATCTGTATAAAAAACAATTGCTTTTAGACTTCAATAAAATAAAAATTTCAAAGAGATTCTAAACGCATTGCGAATTACATCTCGTATCTTGTCCTCCTCTGTGATTAATTACATACAAGTTTGACAAAATCAATCCACGATAAAAAAAAGTACCGTCAAATTTAAACCAAGAATCATCAATATAACGATTTGGCACACCCTCATGCAGCCTTGTTGATGCAACATTGCATTTCTCAGACTTTCGACCGAAATGGGAGCAAATGTTATCTCCGACACCACAGCCAAATGGCCTCACACAATGTAGCAACATGGAAGAGCTGTTGCTTTTCGTGGAAGCAGCATCATCTTGCATACCTCGCAGCACTTCCTAGCTGAGTTAGTTGCATGGAGGTACCTTCTACGTGGAGGCAACCTGAGCTGGTGTTGTGTTGTTATAATGCTTGGTGTCATTGTATCCTACCCCAATAAAGCAGCCAGCATCGAGTGAAGGTGCCAAAACGACAACGATACGAGCTGGCAGGAACATGGTGTTATTTCTATGTCCAAAGGGATTCTCCGCCCGGCAGATATTGATGACCGACCTACCGATTCTCCCCTGAAGCAATCGAGCATCGCCACAATCGAAACGAGAAATAGGTAACTACCGTAAAAGGGGGCATGTTTGATACTTTTGCAGCACATTTTTTGAACATTTTCCCAATTGGCCGGGGTTCTGCCAAATCACAACAAGCGACAATGAAAAAAATCTAATTTTTTCACCAAGGTTTTCGTATAACAGATTCAATTATTCACAAATCGCATCGGACATCGTTCACCATCATAACTGAGGTTATCCTACAACAAATGAAGGTATGATTTGACTTAAAATACTTTCCGTTTTCATTTTGCGAACAAAATGTTACAAGTCAGTCAAAAAGCCGCTTGGTGTGGTTTGGCTGAACCCCGACCAATTCACATATACAATCGTAGTAGCCAAGACTTATGGACAGACGTGTTTTAAAACAGCTGATTTTTTACGCTGCCGAACGAAATTTTTACGGCTAGCACCCGAGCAGGAGCGACGACCTCGATAACAGAAATTGGTATGACTTAAATGCATAATATTTGAGGCATACCATGCTTAAGTATTTCAATACCAAACGAATAACAATTGGTTATGCATTTGGTATTGGAATTCAATTTAATAACTGAGTTTGTTATGGCTTAAGTATTGTGCATATTAGTTTTCAGTATTATTCCTTTGGTATTTTACCTCTTATGCAGGGCTAGTTCATAACAGTTTATGGTATCAATAACAGAATTAAGTATTATTGAGCCAATTTCTCCTGCTCGGGAAAACACCTTCAAGTTCTCCGATACGGCTGGTGATGAATGTGGACGAAAGCAGTAATGTGACCAATGATGGACCGACAACAACGATCGAAGCTACTGCCTTCAAAGTTGCGCCCGGGCACTCCGTTTGATCCTATCAGATGAGGACACGTGTTGGAAATGGAGAATACACGAAGGTCCTTACAGCGTTTTTCTGGTCCCCCTCCGCCTTGGAATATAATGAACTGGTCAGGATATTGGAACTGTCCTCGAAAAAATCAACCCATAGTTAACAAACGTTCGAGGGAAGATCCGATAAAGTTGCAGTATTTCAGAAGGACTTGGACATACATGTACGGAATGGGTACTGTGTTTCCGGAAGTAAGGTCAGAATATTTTTTCCTTGGATTTTTAGTTACTATGTTTTAATAGTTTTTACTAATGTCTTAAGGAACTACTATACTATACTATATAAAATTTATTGCAAAACTAATACATTTTTCAAAATCGATTTGATCGTGGCTTTCCAACGACGGTTCACTCAACGTCTTATAGATGTCGGACCCAACGGTCACGACGCTTGGTACCACGTGTTTCAAACAGTGCACCAACTCCGCACAAACCGCTCACGAGAACGGGCTTCTGTCCTGCTCAACGTGGCTGACTTTATTATTTGCTCGAATATATTACAGTTAATTAACTAGGCTCACCTGAAATCATAGTCGAAAATATTAACAAGGTTCGCAACAATTTCAGTCTTAAACTATATCACACTTGATAAATGTATAAACTAAATGCAATGGTAAGCATTAGATCTAATATTTAAAAAAATAAACTTAATCGGACGCGAACTTACTCCGAGTTTAGTATGGCGTCGCCCAAATTCAATTTTATAAAAAGATGCTACAGGTAAGTTATCAACTGAACTCTAGAA
The DNA here is from genome assembly GCF_024139115.2 of Armigeres subalbatus. Taxonomy (NCBI): domain Eukaryota; kingdom Metazoa; phylum Arthropoda; class Insecta; order Diptera; family Culicidae; genus Armigeres; species Armigeres subalbatus. Next base: position 106,484,640 of record NC_085141.1, on the reverse strand, counting down.
AGCACTCCACTATAATAAGGAAACCGACGCGAGTTAGATTGGCTTCAGCTTAGTCGTGGCTACGTGTTTCTCTCTTATTGGTCGGTTACAGAGAGTTCAATTAACGACGTAATACGAACTATTAATTACAAAATAAATAAAACAAAGTAAATTACAATCAAATCTGGCTGTTTTACAACAACGCAATAAATTCAAATTTTTAATCTTTCTGTGCTACTTCAGTGCTACTTCTTGACACATATGCGGCTAATATAGGTTACTGTCTTTGCTAGACTTTTCAAATCCACTGACCGCGTCGTCACGTCAGGGTACATGAAAACTTACATTAAACATTACACAGCACGAAATCAGACAAGCAAAATACGCGAAACATAAATTAAACGACAAACGCTTTAAGTGGGGTTCACAATGTTCTTACAATAGCATTCAAAAAGATACCTCTAGGACATGATACGTCCGGTTCCGTTCTATACAAATTTGAGATCAAGACGGAATTGCTGTTATTTGGCAAAGCACGTGGTTTGGTTTTAAGCGGGAAATTTTCACTATCTTTATACCCGGTGGCTAACTTGATGTTTACCTGCGTTTACCTTACGTTTACAGTCGAGTCTGCAAGAGTAATTTTACTTTATCATCTCAGCATTCCTGGATTCAACTATCTTTACTGAAATATCTTAAAACCTTAAACAAATGAATGACTCTAATATTTATGTAAAACATAGTTCAAGGATTGATCTTGAACCGAATAGTTCATAAACACTTGATAGCCATTGCGACTATAACCTGTAAACTGTTAATTTTAATGGTATCAAGAAGCCTGAACACATATGTTATTCGTGCTACATAGTGATTTAACTATTAGCGAAGTTAGATCCGCGAAAATCGGAAGATTGCGGTGGGCCGGGCACGTAGCCAGAATGTCGGACAGTAATCCGGTGAAAATGGTTCTCGACAACGATCCGACGGGAACAAGAAGGCGAGGTGCACAGCGGGCAAGGTGGATCAATCAGGTGGAGGACGACTTGCGGACCCTCCGCAGACTGCGTGGTTGGCGAAGTGCAGCCATGGACCGAGCTGAATGGAGAAGTATTTTATGTGCAGCACAGGCCACTCCGGCCTTAGTCTGATGATAAATAAATGAAGTTAGATACCGTACCAGACTATTGTAAATTGAATTTCATCTATATAATAAAAATGAAATGGTCTGTGTTCGTATCCGCATAACTCGAAAACGGCTGGATGGATTTTATTCATTCCTTCAGCAGAGATTTTCGTTATCGTTTCCGACGGGTTTATATGATATTTCCTCATGCAAAAATCACGGGTAAGATGGAGTAAATCGTGAAAATCTAAAATTAAGAATCGTATGGAAATTTCACATGGGAAGTTCACAACGCGCATTTTCGCCTACTATGCAGGACAACGTCTGCCGGGTCGACTAGTTTCATATAATTATGACGATATTGGGTTATTCATAATGTTATTTTGCAGCATTGTTTGCATAGAACAATCGAAAAATATCATTTTCAAGATTCAAAATTATAATTTATTGAACCACATAGGCTAGATGTACCAGTTGCGGCTATAGCATCAGTTGTCGCACTAGTGCTTTATTTGCCAAATGGCCAATCAAATCACTGCAAACCAAGTTCATATCGATTAAGCATATTCATATAATACGATCAAACCTTTGATCTCCCCCAAAACAAGCAAAGCATAATTGTAAAAATTGATTTTGGTTAATTTTTGACGTCCTTTCAACCAGTTGTCGCACTAGTGGTTTCTATTTGGCCAGTCCCATAAGAAAACAATGGGATTTGCCAAATAAGGAACCAAAATTAAGAATAGTGCCACAACTGGTGCATGCGTTCCTATTATGGATTAATCAATTTTGGAAGGAAGTAAAACCTTTCGCTTGATATATAAAGTCCACCCACATGCCTTTTACTTATTTTAAAAAAAATAGTTGTTCTTAGGTATGGCAACAATTAGTACACCCATCCTAATTGAAACCTTCATCCAAAAAATAATTTTATGTTTCAAAATATTTAAAAAACAGTTATTTTATTTCCATATATTTTTGTGTATTTCCGTACATTTCCACATATCATTTAAAGATTCCTCATATTTTCGATTATTTTTTAATCACATTATTTGAAAAAACAAATCGTATGTTGCACTATTCCATGAATTTCATATTTTACATAAATGTATTGAACATTTTCGTCATGCTCTTGCATTTGAGAAAATAGCTATCTAATAAAAATACAATTAGAATATTTGTTTGCAATCTATTGTGGTATACCTTGTTTCCAACATGAAAACATCCTGTACCGGATCCAGAATACGATTTATCATTTCCGTATAGGTCTTAACATGCAAGGCGTGTCATAATAATCATTATATTCATTTATAGATCGTGATCTCATGAATAGCTAATCTATAATATAATACAATTGTTTAGCTCTTACCACATCATGAATCATATAATTTCTAAAAAAATACAATATTTTTCAAATTGGATGAGCAAAATTAGAGTACACCAAAATCTAGTGTTATATTTTTTGATACTGCTTTTATTCTTCTTATCTCATCTATTCAGGATTCAAGAACTCTATTCTAAATTTACGATTCAAAAGGAAACATATTTCCTGAATTCAACAAGGATATTCCTCGACGAATAATTGGCTTTTTCATCCTTGAAGACACACACATTGCTGAACGCCGTCTACAAGATACTCTCCCAAATTTTATGCCGCCGTCTAACACCAATTGCAAGAGAGTTCGTGGGGCAGTACCAGGCGGGATTTATGGGTGAACGCTCTACCACAGACCAGGTGTTCGCCATACGTCAGGTATTGCAGAAATGGCGCGAATACAACGTGCCCACACATCATCTATTTATCGACTACAAAGCCGCATATGATACAATCTATCGGGACCAGATATGGCCGCTAATGCACGAAAACGGATTTCCGGATAAACTAATACGGTTGATCAAGGCAACGATGGATCGGGTGATGTGCGTATTTCTAGTTTCAGGGGCATTCTCGAGTCCCTTCGAAACGCGCAGAGGGTTACGGCAAGGTGATGGTCTTTCGTGTCTGCTATTCAACATCGCTTTGGAGGGAGTAATACGAAGGGCATTGATTGACACGAGTGGTACGATTTAGGAGTGGAGTGGTACGAGTGGTACGTGGAGGAGGCAAATGAACCACGAGTTGCATCAGCTGTTGGGAGAACCATCCATCGTTCACACCGCGAAAATCGGAAGACTGCGGTGGGCCGGGCACGTAGCCAGAATGTCGGACAGTAATCCGGTGAAAATGGTTCTCGACAATGATCCGACGGGAACAAGAAGGCGAGGTGCACAGCGGGCAAGGTGGATCGATCAGGTGGAGGACGATTTGCGGACTGATTTGTAGACTGCGTGGTTGGCGAAGTGCAGCCATGGACCGAGCTGAATGGAGAAGACTTTTATGTGCAGCACAGGCCACTCCGGCCTTAGTCTGATAATAAATAATAATCCTTGAAGACAACTACTTATATAAAGCATGCTGATATTGAAGAGACGGTCTCACCAATTCAGGACAAACATGTGGAAATTCGGTGAGAGAATTCCATTGTATACATTCCATTGTATATATAACATCGAAACTATATGATTATATAAAAGTACCATCTGGGCACCCGATTGAAGCGATTTGGATAGGAAGAGTGGAATCGCCAACTTCCTATTTTGTTAAGAAAATTATTTTGAGCTTCCTATTGTTAACATCTCGTGGGGGCTCTTCTCCCCATCTATTGGGTCAATCTGGGAAACGAGGGCTAGATTATATTATTGTATGTACGATCTTTCTTCTGGAAGGAGATTCTCTATTAATCCCGTGAATTCGCATAAGTGTCTCTGCTTATGGAACCACCCTACCCATTTTTGGCCATTCATACAGGAATTTGATGTAATATAAACAATAATATAATCATGATCAAATCGTTTGTCAGATATGGCCAGTGCTATCGGCAGGTGCCTTGCTACAATAGATGGTAGTAGTCATCATCATTTTCCCAATTCACATATACTAGTGAATTATGTACCATTACGACAATATATATGTGGAAAATTAAATTTCAAGTAAAATACCTGGGTAGTGTAACTGAAGTTTGAGTCTAGATTTGATGCACAAATGGACCAACTTGGATTCGGATCACCTCAGTTTATACATCGTTGTCAATGGAGAGGGTGCCAGTAAGAACCACTTCTATTGGAGATTGCGTAATTATGTAATAAACGACACTGTTCGATAGTTATTTTTATAAGCATCTTCGCGTCTACACAAAATCATGAGATCTATCAATTTTCTTCTTTTCGCTTCCATTATTCATTATGAGTTTGTTTGAATACTTACTTACTTGATACTTGATGGGCTACAGCTCTTCGATGAACCTACGCCGAGTACAGTATCCTTCTCCACTGGACTCGATCCTGAGCCAATCGCTTCCAGTCGCCCTGAACATTGAGCGCCCTCAGGTCCTCTTCAACTGCAAAAAGCCATCGTGTACGCGGACTTCCACGAAGCCTGCGGCCTCTTCCGGGTTCTTTACTCAATATTATCTTCGCTTGACGTTCTTCCGGCATACGAACAACGTGACCAGCCCACCGTAGTCTGCCGTGTTGAATAAGCCTAATATCCAGCCCTTTATACACCTGGTACAACTCGTGATTCATGCGACGCCGCCAGATACCGTTCTCCTGTTTACCGCCGAGTATTGTCCGCAGCACCTTACGCTCAAGCACTCCGAAAGCTCTCCGATCAGCCTCCTTTAACGTCCATGTTTCATGGCCGTATAAAGCCACCGGAAGAATCAGAGTAGTATACAGCGCGAGTTTTGTTTTCGTTTGCAGACTACGAGACTTAAGTTGGTTACGAAGTCCGTAATAAGCCCGATTTGCAGCTGCAATACACCTTTTCACCTCGCGAGTAACATCATTATCGCACGTCACTAATGTTCCAAGATACACAAATTCTTCTACCACTTCAAACTTTTCACCATCCAGCACCATTTCGCTACTACCACCACTAATGAACCCACGTTGGTTGCCAGCGATCATATACCTCGTTTTGCTGGTATTGATCGTGAGTCCAATCCTCGCTGCAAGGCACAAAAGCCTCTCCCACGGCACGGCGATCAATCCCGATAATATCGATATCGTCCGCAAATCCCAGGAGCATATGCGATTTTGTGATAATGGTACCGCTTGTTGCGTTCACACTCGCAGTACCCGATTTCGGAACGAAGTATAAGTTTACTAGCGTTAGCCGTAGTATAAAACTGCACAAAATAGATATTATAATAGGCCACAAGGGCGTCCGCTTGCAAATGCACAACCCACCCGGAATTATCTTGCAGATCAGGACCAGATACGACACTTCTGAAACACATCTAACTGAGAGAGCAAAGCCGAGCCAAGCAGTACGTACGATACAGTGATCAAGTGCAGACGGATGCATGACCAGCACCGTCAGTGCATTGACGTGTGGACGATCATAAACTGAGGGTAAAATACAATAGTAGGTACTCCGTGGTCGCACTAGCCAACCAATTTAACCGGACCCTACTTTTACAGTTTCCTGACAAGCAAAATCTCACCAGATACACCGGTGGACTGCTCGAGATCAATACTCCACGTGTGTGAACGACGGCGATTAGCTACACGTTGTAGTTCTATGGTAGGCGTTAATATGATCCTCCACACAACGGTCATAATATTTCGTTCTAATATGTTACAGTGATCGCATGTCCCAGTTGGCTCTGGTGAAGGTCACTTAAAGCTCGGGGAGAACAATCTATTGTGTCTGTGGACTCGCTACTCAGGTACCGCACAACACGCACGATCGTACGGACACTTTTGATACCACAAGGCCTTCTACCACGGAATAGAAGTGAGTTAACACACATTGATTGCAATGTAGAATGCAAGATCTGATCGATTGGTGCCATCAGGGCCTTTTTTCTGTTTTCCATAATCTCCAATCTCCAGCATCGTTGGACGGTCAAGACTGTAACACATCAGCACGTCGCACGACGGCAACTTCATTAGAAGCCACCACGCGGGACTCGCTCGAGAGACGGTCACCGGCCGCTTCAATCCAACCAGTGCAGAAAGAGTGCATGCATTACGAGAAGCAGAGCGGGGAGCAAGGGAGGAAGCTCATCGGCGATCGCCGTCCGTCAGCCGGATAGTGTGAAGGCACCGAGCCGAGCAGCATCCACAATAGAGATGAGTGACGTTTCGCGCTCGCACACTAATGTGCAATTCGTCATGTAAAACATGTTTGTTTTCCTTCTGCTCATAACCTCAAAAATGATCGGGTCATCACAATGATTTCAAAAAAGTCAAAAAATATATGGAAATATACTCATTTTTACCCAATCTTTGCTGAGTTGCACCATCTAGGAGTGTTTGTTTTCCTTTTATCGTCACTCACACATTTGGACGTGAGAATCTCAATAGCCAGAGTGACGACGGCGGTGTAACCCGTCGTTCCATGCAAGCAAGCGGACAGCGTAGGCTAAGTCAAAATAGATGGGCCCATCGTAAGTTTTGAGACAATTCGACATAGTTGTTTCATAAGGGCCGAAGTCGCAAATGTAAACAAATCGAGTTTATGTCATAGATCGAACCTCCTGGAAATGTACTATATGTAGCATATTCAAAATGGTACAAAATGTTGTTTTTTTGCTGAAAAAACAGAAAAATACAGAAGGGCGATATTACATTTCCGTTCGAATTTTTTTCTTGGTGCGATTGCGCCCCGTTTTCTCCATGGCAGCAAAACGGCTAAACTGTGTTTCATGTTTGCATTATGACACTTCGTTCTTGCATCAAAAACACATGTGAGCAAAAGGGCTAAACGGTACTTTAAAAACACAACGGGGCGATGCAAACAGGCGATATTGACAAAGAGGTTGACAGGCGGGCGTGGAATTTGGGCGAAAAGGATGTTGTGAAAAACATTATGACGCATTTCTGAAGGGCGCAAGTGTACACTGGTTAGAAAAAAAAGGACGACTACACACTTAAAATAAATAGCCGAATTCGGTAAAATTTTACCGAAATCTCAACAGCAGAACTGTTCGGTAAATAATTTAACTGATTTTCGGTGATTTTGACAGTTGAGCAATGGAAAAAATTACAAAAAATCTGTAAAATAAATTACCGAACAGTTCTGCTGTTGAGATTTCGGTAAAATTTACCGAATACGGTGAAATGAGGTAAGTGTGTAGTTCTTCAATCGCATTTTCAAATCGAAATCAATCCTTAGCAAATTTTATTTATATGTGGCTTTAATGATTAGATATTGATGTATTTCATGCATACTATTAACATTTAAAATACTATCTACTTTTCGAATTATAATTGAAAACATGTCATGGAACATTCGAACCCATTTTTCTCCATTCGAGCTCATTGCGACATTGGCCCTTATGAAACAACTGTGTCGAATTGTGCATGTATAGCCACCTCTAGAAATAGAAATATTAGCATGCTATCGGTGAATAATTAGGCTAGGAAAATCGTTGATTCAATCAATAAATGTAAAATCTGTAAGGGTGATCGAGTGTTAGTTTTTTGTTGTGGCGAGCTACGTGGCTTGGCGACTCATGAGCTGTTTTCATTGAGCTAGTCGACCAATATTAACACGCTTCTTTGCACACCAGCTCTCCTAATCGCTCCCTCGAGCGTTATATTGAACAGTAGATTCGAGAGTGCATCACCCTGCTTTAATCCAACTAAGGTAACAAATGACGTCGATATTTCATCCGCAACCCTTACAGTTGATTTCGATCCGTCCAACGTTATACGAATCAGCCGTATCAGTTTCGCCGGAAAACCATGTTCAAGCACAATTTGCCATATTTCATTTCGCTTCACTGAATCGTACGCCGCCTTGAAATCAATGAACAGATGATGTGTCTGCAAGTTGTACTCCCGGAATTTATCAAGGATTTGTCTCAGGGTAAACATTTGGTCCGTCGTTGATCGGCCCTCACGAAAACCTGCTTGGTATTCGCCGACGAAGGACTCTTCAAGCAATCTCAATCTGTTGAACAGAATACGGGACATAATTTTGTACGCCGAGTTAAGGAGGGTTATTCCTCGGTAATTGGCGCACTCCAGTCTGTGCCCTTTCTTAAAGAGAGTTCAACCAACTAGCAGGCATTTCCTCGTCTTTCCATATTTTCGACATAATATGGTGCAGAACTTCATAAAGCTGCTCACTGCCATGTTTGAGAAGTTCAGCCGGGAGCTGGTCCTTCCCCGCAGCCTTATTGTTCCATTGTTGTTCCTTATTGTTGTATCCACCTGGCAGCCACTACGGTTTTATCTGTCAGCAAATTCCCTTGTTAGTCGTTGCACATGACGGGAGATGGCGCTGTCTTTCTCCGCACGCCATTGACAGACTCATAGAACCTCCGCATATCGTTCTGCTCCATTTTTTCCTGCGCCTCGCTAATTCTTTCTTCTTCCTGCGGTGGGTTCGTTTGCCGGCTGCTCTTGCTTCCTTGTACCGATCTCTATTCGATCGGGTACCCGACACCAACATCCGGCTTCTGGCAACGTTCTTCTCGTTTGTCACTCTCTGACACTCCACATCGTATCAATCCGTCCTGGGTCGCCTCTATGCAGTGCCTACCACTTCTCGTGCTGTTGTGCTCACCGCTCCATGGATCGACTCCCATAGATCGTTGATGTTGTCCCTAACGTTGATTGCACTTATCCGTTCGTCGAGCTTCTGGCGGTACTCAGCCGATACTCCTTCCGCCGACAATCGCTGGATATTGTAACGCATCGTTCGCTGTGATCTTTCGTTCGATACAGTTGACAACCGTGATCGAATTTTACTGACAACGAGGTAGTGATCAGAGTCAATGTTCGGACCTCTGAATGTCTTTTTCTACAATCTCCATGGTATTTGAGAGGAATCTATGACAAAAGGTCGAAAGATAAAAGGTCGAAAGAACAAAAGGTCGAAAGAACAAAAGGTCGAAGGACAAAAGGTCGAAAGGACAAAAGATCAAAAAGATAAAACGTCGAAAAGGACAGAAGGTCGACAGGACAAAAGGTCGAAAGGGACAAAAGGTCGAAAAGGACAAAAAGTCGAAAGGAACATTCCAAAGGAATTTGTGACGCATTTCAACTTCAAGCGGAAGCTTTACACTTATCTCATCAATCAAAGTTGAAGAATGAGCAATTTTCAAAGAAGGAGTAATTACTATGAATATTAAACAATATTATGAATATCTAGATAGTTATGTTAGAGATAAGAAGATTATTAATTTAAGAAATAAATTTGTTTTGTATAGTGCGAGATTGATTCTCTCTGTTTCAGTCTCTTGTCTATTTCGAACTTTTGTCCCTTTCGAACTTTTGTTCTTTTCGACCTTTTGTCTTTTTCGACCTTTTGTCATTTTCGCGCTTTTGTCTCTTTCGACCTTTGGTCACGTTCGACGTTTTGTCCTTTCGACCTTTTGTCTGTTTCGACCTTTTGTCCTTTTCGACCATTTGTCCCTTCTTGTCCTTTTGTCTTTCGACTTTTTGCCTTTCGTATTTTTGTCTTTCGACTTTTTGTCTTTTGACCTTTTGTCCTTTCGACCTTTTGTCAATAACCCATTTGAGAGACTTCAGTAAGCTACCTTACCGGAGTCGCGTTACCTACATCGCGCTGGTGGGGCTTGGGTATAGCTGACGCGATACAGCGTTTCGTTAATCAGCCGCTGGGTACCAGGCAGACACTGTTTGAGCCGCACCTCCTAGTGAACAGATTTTCCGGGCGTACCTTCTAACTCTAGCTGATGTCAGAAGGACAACATTGCCCAGGCTGCATTACCATCTAAGTACTCAACCCTTAGCTAGCGATCTTCTGTCATCGGTCGACCCGTGGAAGTATGAGATAGTAACTTGTGGGGACCAGAGCTAAGTTGGACGCTCCTTCCTTGATGTCAACCCACCATTTTGCAGCCCACGGACTGTTGTATTACTGTTAGATTCGACTAAAAAAGTCTTCATTTTTTTCATAAATTCTATGGGCGTTTTCACTACCAATGTTTCCCGCATTACCAATAATGCACCATTTTCCGGTACTCGTGTATAAGTTTGGTTGCGCCGGGTGTGCCATGATAGCTAGAATGTCGACAATGAGCCACACTTTAGTGGACAGTCAAAAGTCAGTTTCGGTGCACGATTTGCGTAACGAGGAACATGTATACTTATGTTGTAGGGGTTTAATTGTGTTTTGAAATTTGAAATGGATTTGATTCGAACAGAGTCATAGCAGTGAAAATTACGGCTACATGTTTTGCCTTGGTTATGTTATTAGCCTGCTCATATACACAGTAAGATTAAGATAGATAGATGGGAGAACTGGCCCGATCTCCATCTCACTGAACATATATTCATCTCATCGCGAAGCAAAGAAATGCAGCACCAATTTTGTCGCTTCTTTTTGTCAACATGCACTACTGGAAAAAATCACAAAAATAAGAAACAAATCAAATTGCTCTCCATTACTGTGTTTTTGGTGGGATGAATATCGGAGCCATGAGATGAATTCCAGGTGCAGTCCCCCTAAATATTTTTTTTTAGAAAAAAAAAACAAGAACTTCAGAGACATAATCATGTTTATTAGGTTTCAGTCGAATTGCATATTTGAATGCTTGATCGTAAATCAATGAGAAGAGCACGTTAATGTTCTTAGACGACTGCCGCTGCTAACTCAGTACGGACACGAAGCGAAAAATGAAGAATAATTGAACTATTTTCGTTCGTACATTAAAATAATTTTCATTTTTCCACCAATACACGTTGTTTGTACTCGAATGTCCAATAAGGTGGTTGTACGAAGTAATAAATTACAATCGGTTTTTGATTTCTATACCTCGAAACAATGAGAGAGATCTACAGTTTTACCGTTTACTGTACACATACAATCAATACATCAGGAAAACCATTGAGACTAATTGCTCGATAATTATTATATAATACAATAATAAAATATTCCTTACACACCTCATGGCAGGTCGAATAATTATCAGTTTCATCGCTCAGTAACAATCCAGAAACCGATAATGCCTTTCCAATAATGAGTTCTTCGAAAAATGTCACATCAGGAATCACGATTTTATACCGCAGTGGTGAATCGATATCAGAATTAAATTCAAGTGAATGAGCTTTCACAGTATCAGTGACGTTACCGCATCGGAATGGGTTTTACTAAAGACACTATATACAAAGACGCGAAATCTGATCCCTGAGCAAATAATTCGATAGGCAACCCTGAATGCGCAACACTGCTCATATTGCATAAAGTTTTCAAATTGGTGTAAGTGATTTTCCTAATTTCAAAACAATTATTGGTAACGCTTATACCCACGCAAATCAGATAGCAAATACAATATAAACAAGTTGAGAGTCATTTTCTACCATTTGTAGGCTACATTGATCCAAAAATATTACAACAATAATTTAAACATGTTTATTTGCAGAAGTTAAATTAGCCCTTACCAAATGTTCTGCGTGATTTTTTGGAATGACAGGTCTTCTGCTCGATTGGAATAGCACTGACAATAAATTTGGAATTCCAATTGGAACATTTCCCGTCTTTGTTTATAGTGTCTTTAGGTTTTACCAGAAAAATGCCGTTAATAATAAAACAAGATGAATTTATGTTTAATGAAAAAAAAACTAACGCCGGCCGCACATTACGGTTGAGGTCATTAAATTTCAATACCTTTGCATCATGGGATGTTTTCATGCGACAATATGATGTGGAGCACTTTTTTTCATTTGAGGAGAAGCGATTTTTAATTCAATCCCATAATTCATATGCTAAAACACAGATTCGTTTTTTGGGAAAATCAAATTCGATGGATCTAGAAAAAATGATGCTGGTGGCGCGTTGTCATCCGACAACTAAGCCCTTAAGCACTACTGATATTACTGTTGCAGCCAGCGTTTTAAATGATAAAACCACCCGGTCCGTTAATGTTTCGTTGCATATTTTAAATGATTGGCTTTTTCTGTTATGCAACGTACACACCAGTCAAGCAGTTTGACGAACATTGACTCCGCCCCCACGAAAACCCTTCGGTTGCTGCTTTGTTTGAACGTGTGTGAAGTTGTTCGAACAACCATTTGACAGTTGGCGGCTCGTTTGGAAAAAATTAAAACGGTTTGATTTTGGTTTGAGTTGTCGGGGGTGGAGTCAAGGTTCGCCGAACATGTTTGAGCATTTGTAGTGAAGTTGCTCAAACCCCCATATATTTTTTGATGGTTGGAGCTCAAGTTGGCGCTTCGGTCGTTCGTGTGTGATATTGTTGGTCGAATAAATTGATTGTTTGTGTCGCTGTTGGTGAAATTTGATGGATGTTTGAATAAACGAGAGGTGGAGTAAATGTTGGTCAAACTGCTTGACCGTGTGTACGTTCCATTAGAGCCTGCCCGCCCAGGCTGCTTCTGTACAATTTATATGCCAGACCCCAGCTCCCACTGACTGTAACCGCACGTAATGCGAAATGGAAATTTGATTCCTGTGAAAAGTGGGTTCATCATCAGCATCATTTTGGGGCTGCTTTTGTTATTCAAATCATTCGTTGCCGCTTTTCGGAACTCAACCACTGGTTTGGGCCAATCGGCAACTGGGACATAAAACCAATCTCGTTTAGGGAGAATTCGGCCAAATGAGGCTGCATAGATAATAGGATTTACCACCTGGAAACGGTCGGGAGGTTTTTACAATATTAGTTTTGTAGTTGTCTATTTTCTTTTCTCCAGCAACAAAGTTGTATTGGAAAGCAATACTTTTACTTCGAAAACGAACGGTTTGAAGCAGCATCAGTCAGGTTTAAGATGGCAGCTCGACAAGATGGTTTTTGTGAAATATTATGACGTTACAACGTTTGAACACTTGGTTTACCATAAAAGAAACTCTTAGTTATACAATACCCAAATAAATAACAATAAAAATTCGTAATAAATCCGCAGACTTCACTTTTTTGTTCTTACATACCTACGCTAAAATCAATTGTGGCCCGCTGTGACAGAATTGCAAAAACTCCGACTACCGGACAAACTTGATACAGATCAACCTCGCTATAAGGCAACCTCGTTATAAAGCAACCTCGATATAAAGTAATTCGTTATAAGGCAACTTTCAATTCTATATAACCTTTCAAAAACTATGAACTTTTATATCCATTAATAATTATAATTGTTAAATTTCACACTGCCTTAATTTAAATTTAAATGTATAAAATTAAACATAACAAGCTAAAATTTGCCACGTCCCACCTTCATACGTTTTGTACTCCGGTGAACCACATAGTACATTAGTTTTGTCAAGACAATGTATCCAGTTGGCCTTGCGTACAAAGGCGTAGTATTGCCAATCCGGAGATAACGAGTTCGAATCTCGGTCCGGTCTAGAATGTTTTCGGGTGGGAAACATTCTTGACTCCCTGGGCATAGTGTATCCATTGTACTTGCCACACAAATTTAATTGTCGAAGCCACAGACATTGCAATTCCCAACTGTGAAATTAAATTCAACTCCATTAAATATTATTGACGACGATCTTCAGCTACTGATTCGTCTTAAAAATGTGAGGTGATCCCGCGTTGAAAGTTATTTGGCGAGATTTGCAAAATGAAATTTGTTCGCGAGCTGGTCCTTATCTTCCTTCAGACGTGGACTGTATTTGGGTGTTTTATTGATGATTCCTGGTAGCTGAGTTGGACTAAATTTCTGGGTGGATTTAGCGGCCTTTATTCCAGGGTATTTCGGTGGGTTACTTCGTCGAACAACGCTACTATTACATTCAGCACAATTTATTCACAAAGGTCCATTGCAAATTACATTTTACTATTCAATGATTACACTTTATTAGCCAGGAAAAAAATCATTTCTACTCACTAAACATCTTTTTTAGCGGAATGTTTTCACTGTCATAAGTCTTATAACTAAACATATTTAAGTCAAGTTTCCGTAAAAAAACTTGGGCTCAGACTCCGTCTGATCCGATAGGCAACAATGCTATGGTTGACTTCGTATCGGGTTCACTACAATTGCTTTCGACCTTTGTTGGATTCCTTCAACCGAGCTTGTTTGCAACGATGGTTGCATAGGTTTATATAATAGCTGATCCATAGAAATTTCCGCCCACCCTGAAATATCTGGGACTTCTGAAAGGAAGAAAAAGACAAGAAACTTTCGTGGACGGGTTTGGCTGATTCCGCTATGAGCTACTCTCAGAGTATTGGCATAACATTTGCTTGCTTGGCACCGTTTCCACTTCTTTACAGGATCTAATATTTTGGGGTCTGATCGCGTCTTCTCTCTTTGGATAGCCGAGTGGTAGCAGCATTGTCCATGTTTCGTGTCCGTAGAGGACTACCGGTCTTATCAGCGTCTTGTACATAACACATTTGGTGCGGTGACGAATCTTTTTTGACCGCAGTTTGTTCTGGAGCCCAATGTAGGCCCGACTTCCACAGATGATGCGCCTTAGTATTTCACGACTAACATTGTTATCAGTCGTTAGCAAGGATCCAAGATAGACGAATTCCTTGACCACCTCGAAGGTATCCCCGTCTATCGTAACACTGCTTCCCAGGCGGGACCTGTCGCGCTTGTTTCCGCCCACTAGCATGTACTTTGTTTTCGATGCATTCAACACCAGTCCAAGTTTTGTTGCTTCACGTTTCATGTTCTTCGTAGTGCTGCTTTCACCTTTCGATCACCACACGTTTGTCCGTCAAGATGCTCCCATCCTTATCCCTGCACATTTCGGCTCGCGGCACGAAGCCTTTGCGGGATGCGTTGAGCTTCTGATAGAACTTGCGTGTTTCTTGAGAACGGCACAGCTATTACATCTCCTCGTACCCCGCTTCTTCCAGGCAGCGTTTCTTCTCCTGAAAAAAGCGGGTCTGCTATCTCCGCTTCCGTCTATAACGTTCCACGTTCTGCCGGGTACCTTGCTGCAGTGCGACCGCCCGCGATGCGTCCTTCTCCTCCAGAATCTGTCTGCACTCTTCGTCGAACCAATCGTTCCGTCGACTTCGTCCCATATACCCGACGTTGTTCTCCGCTGCGTCGTTAATGGCTGCTTTGACTGTATTCCAGCAGTCTTCAAGAGAGGCCCCATCGAGCTCACCTTCTTCCGGCAACGCTGCCTCGAGATGCTGCGCGTATGCAGTGGCGACCACAGGTTGCTTCAGGTCAGACGCTCTAGGTCGTACCGCGGTGGTCGTCGGTACCGTTCCAGTTGCGCGTAGAATGCGTCCTTATCATCATCAGTGCTTCCGGAGTGTGGGCTATGGACGTTGATTAGGCTGAAGTTGATGAACCGCGACCGGCCTTTGATCCTCAACCTGCACATTCTCGCAACTGGAAAGATGGATAGGACGAAGGTTGTCAGGTTGTTTGGGGATTTTCCTGGTTTCGGAATAGGAATGAGCAAAGTTTCTCGCCATATTTCAGGAAAAACATTTGTAGTCCATTGCTGGTTATATGTTTCTAGAAGCTTCCTTTTCGCATAGTACGGTAGGTGTTGCAGTATCACATTGTGCACTTCATCTGGACCGGGAGATGTACCAGTGAGTCGATCTAATTGATATAGGAGTTCATGCATAGTAAATTCTTTTGTGTATTCCGATTCATCCGCAGAAAAACGAACAGGTATTTTTTCGAGTCTCATTTTTCTCCGACGAAAGCTATCATCAAGTGTTTCGTCTGACGACGATCTCTCAAAGTGTAGTGCCAGGTGTTCTGTAATCAGTTCGGGGTCAGTGATATAGCTTGAACCAGCTAGGATTCCTTCTGCTTTGCTACTCGATCGTTTACCGTTGATAGAACGAATTTTTGACCACATTTCCTTCACTGGAGTAGACTGATTAACAGACGAAACGTATTGTTCCCATGACTTCTGCTTTTCTTCACTAATGATCTTTCTCGCTTCATTTCTGGCGCTTCGAAATTCAGCATGCATCACCGGAAACATTGGGTCATCTTTATCCATTCTTTGACAGATTCTGAGGGCTTTCCGCCTTTTCCTGCCAGCCTCAGCTACACGATCACACCACCATGGAACAGCACGTGTAGGAGTTTCTTCGGAAGATTTCGGTATAGATCGTTTGACGGCACTAACAAAACATTCTGTTAGCTCTTCTATGCTATATACACGGTCGTGAGAGATTATATTTTCAATTTCCTCCTCATATTTCGTCCAATCGGCGTCAGCTACTTTCCAACAAGGGCGGCGTTTCTGTGTAGCAGGAGTCTGGAATTTTCCGATGAATATTGGTATATGGTCACTTCCGTGGAGGTCATCCCCCACTTTCCAGTCCAGTTTATCTGCTAATTCGGGACTACAAATAGAGATGTCCGGCGTCGATGAACTATAATCTAATTGAAGTGGATAAAGCGTTATACTTCCGTCATTTAAAACTATTAAATTTTGTTCTTCTAGAATAGCGGCTATCATTCTTCCACGAGAGTCGTCGTTTTGTTGACTCCATAGTCCATGTTTCGCGTTAAAATCTCCGAGAATTATGACAGGGCGAGGTAATTGGCTAAGCATTGCTTCCAATTCAAGTTTGTCCACTTCAGCGTCTGGAGGAAGGTATAAAGAACAGACTGTTACAGTTCCATTGAACTATGAATGTGATAAGTGGGGTATATTGTCGAAATCGACATTTTCTGTTTCCACTTCATCCAAATACACTACATCTGTATCGGGTATGGGATCATGGCAAATCTCTAGAGCCAGTGTTTTCGAGGTCGGAGAAGTTGAATCAGATAAGTCTGACTCCGCGTTGACGAATTTGCCGTCGATACCCTTTGGAACGATACCCTTTGATCTGCCTTTTCTGGGACGTTTGAGGTCCTGACCGATAGTTGAGTTGAGTTGATTTTCCGTGACTTTAAACGAGTTGATAATCACCTGTTGAGCGGTGATTTTGTTTGCTAAGGCTTGAATATAGCTGTCCCGTGTCTACTCGATCCTTTCCATTGTGACGTTTGAAATGCCGAGCCATAGTAACTCCTTGGTCTTGCATTTCCGATACAATTTCATGCTCGGGGATTCCTTTCAAGTCTCGACGCGTAATAAAGACTCTGCATTGGTTTCGTACCGTGTCCTCGATAATCCGCACTGGGTATGATCGGCAAGCTTCGTTAATTTCTTTAATTGCTCAGCTTGTCGCGAAGATGATACCTTGACCGTGTAGGTACCAGCGATGAGGTTTTTCTTCACCTCTTGCACCGTCGCACAAGCTCGAATCGATTTGTCAACAAGAAAAATGCTTTTGTTACTAAGGGAGCCATCCAGACATTTAACTGTGAGATACAACGGCGCAGCATTCGTATTCACAGAGCCAAGTAATGGTGGGAAGGCGTGAAGCCCCCCGCTACTTGAGGCCATTCGCTTCTCTCACACTACACCAAAGCTTGTTTGTTTTTCGGTAGGTGTGAAAAGTATGTGAGAACGTGCTCCAACTGCTATGACTACTTTCTAGATAACAAACTAGACAATACGGACGCTACGGTGATTACAGCTTCTAAAATTCACAACGAAACTAGTATCTTAGGAGGTCCAGTTAACACACTTGACTATTTTCGGAATGCCTCTAGTCCACTTGACCGTTTTACGTCGAAATAGTCCACGAAAGAACCCTTTGACGCTATGATTTTCGAGAAAAAAAGTCGGAGCGAAGCTAAACAAAAGTACGCGACCCGGCTATTCTGTACTAAACTGGGGGTCTATTTTATTCCTTCAGGTACGCGAAGTACCAATGGTATGCTTTACCCAGCATTTGCCATGCCGAGAAGAATGGTTTACTAATTATGAAACGCTGTAAAAATCTTGCATATCCAACCACTATGCACGCCACTATCTCTAAAATTAAGTGCCCTATTTCTAAATGGTCTAGGCTGTAGTTCAAGCTGTAGTTGCAAATCCAGAGCCGTAGCGTGGACTCCCAGCGCCCTTGGCGAATCGTTTATTGGGCGCCCTCTTCTACTAAGAGAAATCAAATACGTAAATTTGACATTTGGAGAACAATTTTAATCTCATACCTAAAAAATGTTTAATGGTTTAAACATACTTCAAATAGCATTCAATATTCAAGGATGTATTGGAAGCTGATACCTGAAATCCACAAAGAAGGATTGAATAAAATACCCTTAAAATTATTTAAAATGTTGTGATACTTTTTGACGCAAATAATGTAACGAAACTTGTAGAGTCGGGTTAGAATCTCATAATAAGGCTACGTTTTGTTGTGTAGCCTCTAAATCCCTGAAGTAGGTGATAAAATATACACCGAAACGTCGGAAAAAAGACGCAACAACGTTTCAGTTGCTTTATAAGACCGAAAGAGACAATAATAGTCATACAAAATTGAGCACAACAGTCGGAAGCATCCCATTCGAAAAATATACATTTAGATATTTAAACAGATATCGTGACGAAGGGGTCGAGGGGAGGAAGTTCAAAATCAATCATTTATGCGTGATGCACTAAATGAATACTTCCTTTATGGTTTTTGCAGTTTTTGCAAGCATCTGTAGTCTATGTTCGGAAATGGTTAAAACAGTAAAGATTACTTGTTTTGCTAAAAAAAATCCTAGAAATCATATGAAAAAAAATACGCGAATCCTGATTTTTTTTTCAAATTCCGCGCTCGACTAGATCTTGTTGGGTGAATAAAATCCAACTTTAAAGGGAGTCGGTCGATGTTCAGAAACGGTCCTATTCTAATCAAGGAAAATCTAACTCTGAAGCAGGCCCGACCATAGTTTGGAACTACTATTGGACATATGTGGTTGGATTAATAAAATTCCATTCTAGGGTGAAGTGACCTCGTGATATTGCCAGAATCGCTATCGGACTTAGTCGAATCATGAAAAAAGTTACACTAAAGTGGATTGGATGATTAGGAGATGCCACTGGACCTAGTTGCTCACTGGGTCAATGAAATGAGGTAGGTTTATTGGTGTTCGGAGTTGGTTGGAATCATTATTAGACCTCGTCGGATGGTTGGTGGATGAAATCAACTTCGGATCTATTCAGATAAAGGAAAATCCTAGATTGGGGCTGTTGGTGGTCTCGAGGCTCCTATACATATAGTTTGGTCAATAGAATCCAACTCTGAAACGATTTTGTCGAGGGCCGGAAACGCCATCGGAAGCAGGAGGGCGAAAGAAAATATGCAACTCTCGATTTGATTAATATTAGAAAAAGAAGAAAACTGTCCTACCAACAATTCTAACAAAGCAAATATTTAGGAGCTATCGATATTCCTCGATACAGCCGCCGATATAACTCAATGTTATTCGGACTACATGGAGTTTTTCTAAATTAAACAAGCAAATTGATATCAAATCGCAAGACCAAACTACTACCACTACAAACCTATCATAGGAGCAAAAGGACCCTTCTGAATTTGGTTAATCACTTGGTTATGGATGTATTCCTTTGAAGGAACCCACATGAAAAAACTGAATCATTTCTTTACTATTCATTCCTCACTGCTGAAACATTACGGTTCCGGAGGACTCTCGGTGGTCGTAATAGTGCCCAAAAACTTTACCAATCGCAATGTGGGTATCAAACATTATGATTTTCGTGATTTTCAAATAACTTTATAAGATACTATCAGATTTCTTTGTATTCAATTGCCTTTTTCAACCCGGTCCCAGAGGTCCCTGAGAATCCTGAATAGTAGTCAAAACTAAAACCAACACATATAGCATGTGGATGTGAAATAATGAAAAAAAAATTCTTTGTTTGTTTTATAGATTACTAGACTACACATCTCTGCCATATACCCATGGATCTTTGGACCAACCCATACTCGGTTTGATAATTACATGACCTCTAAGTAATCAAACTGTTTTATTTATTATAGAGTAAACATTGATTTTGGCGCCCCCCTGAAGGCTGGCGCCCTTGGCGGGGGCCAACCTGGCCAACCGCACGCTACGGCGCTGTGCAAACCCCATAGGTTTTATACGGGATTCGCATCTATTGGAATACTATCGCAACTATTGGTGCAAGGATATTTTAAAGATACTTTACCTGTTTAAATGAAATTCCAATATTATAGGATTTGTTTCCATCGTGCTATGACAGGTCGACTAATTGACCGCTGATGTGGGTTACTGCGTTTAATTTGTTCTTCTTCTTCTGCTTATTGGCATTACATCTCCACACTGGGACAGAGCCGGTTGCAGCTTAGTGTTCATTAAGCACTTCCACAGTTATTAACTGCGAGGTTTCTAAGACAAGTTACCATTTTTGCATCCGTATATCATGAGGCTAAGACGATGATACTTTTATGCCCAGGGAAGTCGAGACAATTTTCAATCCGAAAATTGCCTAGACCGGCACCGGGAATCGAACCCAGCCACCCTCAGCATGATCTAGCTTTGTAGCCGCGCGTCTTACCGCACGGCTAAGGAGGGCCCCGTTTAATTTGTTAATTCCCTGCAAACCGTACTATCGCAACTATATGAACACCCTCGACTATCGGAACTTTTTTCCTAGTATTGGAATCATTCTTCTTCCTCAATGGCTCAGCATTCCAAGTTGAACGTGGCCTACTATTCAACTTAATGTTCTATTCGCATTTCCACAGTTATTATTCTTAAAGCTTTTCTAGGCCCGCCATTGCATGAATATGTTATCTTGTGTGGCAATCACAATGTTTACACTACTCTCAAGGAAACGGGAAAACATCCTAGAAGGAATCAAGAATCGAACTTGCTATCTTCAGCAAGTTAACCATTGCTCGCAAGGGTAACTGGAGGCATAGCTGTCAGTAAAATCAGTATCTAATAAAATTAAAAGATCTATATACATAAAAATGAATTTCTGTCTGTCTGACCCTTATAGACTCGGAAATCACTGAACCGATCGGCGTGAAAATTTGAATGCAGAGGTTTTTTGGGCCGGGGAAGGTTCTTAGGATGGTTTGAGACCCCTCCCCTCTTTGGCAAGGGGGGCCATACAAATGAACCAGCAATTTCTGCATAACTCGAGAATTAACCAGACAATAAATCAATTTTAGACGAAACAAAGTTCGTCGGGTCTGCTAGTTCAACATAAATATCGATGACACCATCACGTACTAGTTTGGCTGGCTGCTGGCTGCTGGCGTACTGCTGGCACCCAGTCAAGGATGTCGAAAAATTCTAACGAAGCTGAAAGACTAGATATCTTGGCATAACCATATATTGGTAAGAGCATAAAACATAAAACATGAACTAACTGTAATACGAGTCAAACGCCCCTGCAGTAGTATAAACTGTAACTCTCGGAAAATATTACAAAACGACTGATGTAGTTTGTTATCGCGGGAAAACTTCAGCAACATCATCCCTACTATGTTTTATGGAACCAAGGTAGCCGCTGCGATGAAAATAGCACAATTGGATAGGAACGCCAAATAGTGAAAGAAATTGGCTTAATTGATTCACAGATTTTACAATACTTTCTTTTTTCCAAAATGTGAAAATCGGATAGATCACATCACCATCTGGCGTAACATTTTTTTTGCGACACTGACAACGAAAGACAAACAAAATGTCGAGCACGATAGTTCTATAAATTTCTTCTGATTGTGCATTGTGGTTGTAAATTCATAACAACTGTTGAGTTCATGGTCGTTGGAACTTTATTGAGGGTTCCGCTCTGCTTGTCTGTGCTTTAACTTTTGAAGCTCATTCAGAACACGCTCTAGCGCGATTGATTGCCTCGCAAAAATGAAGACTTTCCATGGAACTTTCTCCCATTTACGTAACGTTCTAACGTTCATTTCTAACCAGCTCAGAACATCAGCTGACAGGAACGTGGCTGTCTGCTAATGGCATGTCAGAATCGGATTGCTCGCAGTAAAACAGTTGTTCCGTTAATGATCACTCAATCATGCTCGCTGTCGTCCCCCACCATGCTTCACCATCAATTCAAGCTCTTCAAACCACTATTATTCTGTTTTAAGGAAGTCGAGTGGTAGCTTTAAGCCAACCAGAATTCGTTACGTCAGGTAAAGTTCGAATGAACGGACAACTGATGAACGAACTTATTGATGAAACACTCAGACGGTGATTTGATTGTACACTTTCGACATTGTGTAATTCTATCAATAACATCAAACACAGCATGAGTGAAATAAATGCAATTTTGTGATTTTCATCCTAAGCAATTGTATGAAACCTGCATTTTAGATTCCTAACTTACTAATTTAGACTTATATAAGACAAACGAAATATTTTTATACATTTTCACAAAAAAATCCCAAAATCACACCACTGTGCGTAGTCAACTTTGCCGAACAATTGCAGCAACAAACAAATGTGGGGAAGAATTCAAACCCCAATGTGACAATTGTGCGGTCGGAACGTGCTGCTACCCCAAAGCCGAAACCGGCTGAATCGATATCAAATCGTCCCCGCTTCTCCCACCTGTCTGGTTATCATACATTATGGATGTGTACGTGTGATAACCAGAAACCTCGTCCTCGCGTGGTGGATCCTTTGGTTGCTACCAACCAGACCCGCCCGGTCGGGGGAAAGCACGTGTGTCATTCCGGTGAAACAGCCCCTAAAATATTCTA
This sequence comes from Armigeres subalbatus, assembly GCF_024139115.2. Taxonomy (NCBI): domain Eukaryota; kingdom Metazoa; phylum Arthropoda; class Insecta; order Diptera; family Culicidae; genus Armigeres; species Armigeres subalbatus. The sequence goes on along the minus strand of NC_085141.1, from coordinate 106,461,966 downwards.
TGGCCTCAGCTTTGGCGGATGAATTATTAAATTTTACGTTTGCTCACAAAAATTGGTTGGTTATCTATTGGTTTATACATGGTTACCCAACCGATGGAATGCCGACGACGCCGACGACACACATCTGGGCAGCATGCGATATATTCTTACATTGGTTACATAGCTCTGAACACATTCACCTTTTTTCGGCTGACTGTCATGATTCTACTCGTTGTTACCTGGCACCTTGCACATGACCCGTCACATTTTTTTGCTTTTTTTGTGACAAAAGACGAAAATACCGTAATATTGTCTATTTCCCGAAGGGTCACAGCCGGTGGAGACACATAGAATGCTGACAAGCACTTCCGGCTGAGCGTCTTCGACACTAAAACGGGAAAAGGGTTCAGGTGTGCTTCGAGAATTACGCTTATGGTTGAACGGATGGTTCAAGCATAGTTGTCCCATGTTACCATCGTGGAAAACCGAACATTCTTTAATTTCAATAATTTTTATTACAAAAATCTTTTTTCATTGGATTTTGTGTTCTTTTTGGTACATGTTATTCTGGTAACACATAGTAAAATTCAATTAATGTGGTTTTGTACAACATGAGGCGGATATGTTTAGAATGTCAGTTCAGTTCTTATGTTGAACGCTTCAAAAAGGATAAGAACCGCTGAATGGCTGCAAAGAAGGTGTGGGGTCGTAAGTGCCTATTCCCGTCAGTTTCGGTTGTAAAGCGGAGGATAGAGTGGGTGAAGCTTGTGCGCAAATTTCTTGAAATGAACTAACCAGGAAATATTGCAAGGGATATACAAAGTGACACGATGTTGCTCTTTGGAATTATGCACAATCAACATTCTAGAAATGGGTTGAGTGTGAGAAGGCGAAGAAAGCGTTGCATTGACTAACTATTCCATACATCAAGCTGTATCTGGAAAAAGGGCAAGAGAAGATTCTCTTCACTTCGTTCCCTCTTTCGAATAAATATTACGAGCAGCGGATTTTTTTGCGGTTTACCCTGAAAGATAAAAAACAATGAAAACAACTTGCATTCTGAGGTGATAAATCGCAAAGTTTTTTGCTTGTCACTTTTATTTAAAAGAGGGAAAGTCGACGTAGAGATTCATCTATTACGACATTCGCCCTTTTACCAGAAACAGTTTGACATACATAAAGCTTCACATCAGTCCTGCGCTCCTGCCCCACGTTTTTGCATCGCAGGCCAAATCTTTCTTTTCACTGTTGAATAATTCTTGCTGAGTGGGGTTTACATCAGTAGCTTTGCGAGCAAAGGCTCAGGATTGCCAATCCCCGGAGATGGTGAGTTGAATTCTCGGTCTGGTCTAGGATGTCTAGGGAAACATTCTCGACTCCCTGGGCATAATGTATCCATTGTACTTGCCGCACAAGATACAAATTCATGCAATGGCGGACATAGAAAAGCTTTCAATTAATAACTGAGGAAATGCTAATACTAAGTTGCAAAGCAGGGAAAGTTCTACTTAGAATCTAGAGCCATAGAAGAAGAAGAATAAAATCTGGCATCCTCAGGTTGGGTGTAGTATTAACTAGAAATACTACCAGGAGAGATCGGCGAAGACGCCATTTTGTTTCCAAATGAACTGTCAAAAACGCTTCCATTCAGCAATGTTTATGATTGTGCTGCAACTATTGGTGGGGAGTATTGAAATCACTGAATGATTATATTTCTCATGATTACCGTCGTGCGGGGCTTCTTTTGACAAATCAGGGGCTACTTTGGACATTTTAAAACAAGAATTATAACAAAAATTACTATAAAATCGTCATTATAACCAATCGGGTGTCTTGTTGATAGTTGGATGGAAAATCAAAAATCCAAAGTAGCCCCCGGAGTCAAAAGGCACGACGGTATATAAATTGTTGACTAAAAAATGATTGAAAAGGAATCATATGAGTTTTTCATTGAATAAACCCGATCAATAATGTATAACAAAATTATAACAAGGGGAGTTATTTATTTCAGAAAATATTGTAACAAAATGTGTTATAAAATTTGCTGGTTAGTTGTTTAAATAACAAAAAATTTATCCAAAATACCTTTAGCCGTAACACAATAAGAACAGAGGATGATACCTTCATATCAACATTATAACAAACGATGATATAATTTGTCTGTACAAAAATCTACTTTCAAGGTAATTGCCTACATCACGGATAGAAATCTGGTACGCTACCACGACAGATTTCTATCCATAATGTAGGCAATTAACTTTGTTCCAGCTATGAATTAATATCGAGCGGGTTCAAGTTACACTGAAGAGGATTACCTCCAATTTTTCAATGTCCACAAAAAATGTAGGCAGTTGTTTTGTGAAAATATACATAACTATTGTTGTTATAATTTTGATATGAAATAAAACTGGCCGAAGACACATTTTTATCGAATTATCTAATTATAACACACGTTGACTTAAATAACAACAATTGATAGAATTGCGTTATAATTTAGTTATGCATTCCTGATCGGGAATATATATAATAGGGTAATCAAATCTACATTTGGTTTCTCTCCATACTTTTCTAGGGAAAGTGTTTGTTCCACACTGACCCATTGACCTATAATTCATTTCATTTAATCAAAAATACTGTTTTTCAAAGATGCGTGGACAATTTTTTCAACAACATATTCAACAACTATTTGAATTATATTACATAAACATGGACTTACTGTCATAACGTTTTTGACGATTTGCCTTTCCACAGGAACGTAGTCTGAAAAGTAAGTATCGCTTAACAATTTTTTGGCGCAATCTGTGACAAGTAGGGGAATCTTTAGCTTCGATGGTTGATAAAGTTTTGAGCAGCTGTCCATAGACATCTTCATTTACATCTTTTAGCAGTGAGACGTTGTATTTGAAAGTTTTGTTCGAGATTTTTAAAAAAATATAGGTTTTCAAGTTGACGTAGCTCAAGACATTGCCATTAAAATCTTTAGACTCAGTAAAAAACGACATGTCGTACGTTTGACCAAAATCCTTTTGTGAACAGCTATTTATACAATCGTCACAAATAGTTGAATGAAGTTTAATGCTGGATAGTATCATACCTGCAATGTAATAGATTGTATTCTCTTCTGATGACTGTATGGTAGATATCTCATGATCGTTTGAGCTATTGACACTAATATCATTTAACAATGCATCAATCGACAATGTCCCTGAATTGCCATAATTGGTTTCCTCATTTTTTTCTGTGCGATTACATTTGGCTTCAAAATAGACGATAAATTTAATAACCAATCTGTCGGATCAATATCATAGGATGATTTTTCGACTCAACGCAGTTTGAAGCGAACGAGACGTAATCAATTTGAACCATTGAGCCAGATTTTCCACAAATAACGCCGTAGCCAAAACCTCTGGTCTGTTGGATTGTATGCTGTAGACCCTCAAAGCAGCAGCGACAGTGTGATTCACATATTTCGTGCTGTTAATGACCTAAAATAAAAGTAGAAAATTGATTGATTGGAAAGTACAACTCCATCATATTCTATACCTACATTTTATCAAAATTATTTCTCGGTTTGACAAAATCTACGTTCGACACAGTAAGTCTTGATGCCATCCTTAAATCACATTGGGCTTCATACATTACCAAATCGTGTAAGTGTGTTATGTCAGCTACATTCGTTGGTAGATTATGCTCACTTACGACTGCTTGTGGTAAAACGATTGTTTTATTCTGTATCCAGCCTTGCACAGCAGACTTGAAAGCTGTCAGGCATAATTTCCAGCTTTCGATTTGGATTACAAGGATGTTGAACTGGTTCGTTACTAAGTATTGTTCGCTGAGTATGGCGCACGCTCAAATCGTTCCACATTTTCTTATTGTTGCTTCCACAGTCGCTAATGATTGCATGACAACAATAACCCACTGCCTCGGATTTCTCCACGATTCCGAAAATAAGTTCCTTCAAATAGCCGCTCTTTATTGAATTCCCCGTGAAATGATAATCAACGATTTGCTTCCAACGTTGTTTCACTCCGACCAGTATGAATAGCATGAGATGTGTTGCTAAACCATCGTGATCCGGTAATGTTACTTCGCCAAAAAACTTTTTATTATTGAAGCAGAAATCGCACCCTGCGCTTATTGCCATCTCATCGAATACTAACGCACAATCACGATCTTGTTCGTTCATGGAATTCACTTTAGCAAAAATCAAAAATCTCAGTAAGCATACCCGAGTTAACGTGAATATTCTGCATTCGTTGGGATAGGGTCGTACACTTGGCAAATACATTTTCTTTCTTTCTCGCTCATATACACTGCGGTCATTTTAAACCGTGTTTTGAGCCCTTCAAGAACAGAGTCGTCATGTCATACTTTGATTCTCAACGATTCCCCCGATGCTAACTTACGTTGGTCATTGTTGAAAGTTTTTTTTTCAAACCTTTCTCGGCTGTGTGATCTTCTAAGGTATGTTAAGTTTCGTTCATTTCCCGTTTCAAATTTAAGATCTCCCCGTCTCGCACTTGAAGTTGCTGTGTAAGATTTTGTGTAATTCTGAAACAAAGAGAATAATAAACATTAGGCATTTATTCTCTAAAATAAACAGATTTTTTCTGTTATTTTTACTTCTGTTGCTGAGTGCACAAAGCGAAAAGTAATTCTTTATCAGCATGCGATTCACCATCAGCATCATTATAAGGAAAACATGCATCGTCGACATCGTTCATGATGCCAACAGGATTGGACGTTTCATTTCCTGAAGTTGGATCTATAATTTGAATGACAGCAACATGAAACAGATTGTCTTTGTCTTTTACTGATTTAAGGCTTCATGACATGTCATTCAGAATGGCTGCCTTGCGGCTTACCTACACAGTCAAACAATCAACCACCCTACCCACCCCTATATGCACCGATAAATTTAATTCATATACTGTCTACATACCTGATCATCTTCGCACTAAAAAAGTAAATCTGTACTTAGTTCGAAGTTCAATCTACAATCTACGTGGCGGTATGATGATATCATCACATAGCGCTAATTTAGGGAAGATATAGGGACACGGCAGGTATTTCCGTCCATCGTCGTAGAGGCTAAAACAACTAAAGCAACGTCCATTTGCTAGAACTCCACTATAGTCGAACGTTTCACCTGAGCATACGATTTGGTACGGATGAGTTTGGCAAAAAAGTGTCTATTTTATTCGTTTTCGAGAGTATGACTAAGAGACGAAAATGCCTGCCTTAACCCTATAAGCAAGTGAACAAAGTGAAAAAATTCCCCCCATGCCAACGACATCACCGCCCCATAAAAAATTTGACAGCTCCGAAATTTCACGATCACCCGGGGGGTAATATGCGGTGCATCGCGCCTCCTCTGCATGTAGTATGAAGCAAATGTAAATAAACAATCCCACAATTTTCGTTAGTCAGCAGTAGTGTGGGTTAACCAATATCCTATAAGATTCCAGTTTGAAAAATGTTACACTTGCCAAGCGGGGTGGCCCAGGGTGGCCCGCCTTTCCCAAGCGGCGAGGCCCGGATAATACATCTTAGGTAGGCTTGATTTGTTCGTGGATGACAGGCTTACTCCCCCCCTGCGATCACCCGATGGAATCGTGTGCCTACCAAATAGAACTACTTTTACACCGACGACGTCGATTGTCGTAGGCTACATATTTTCACCGCCAGATTCATTGTAAGATTAAGTCGCGAGCAATCGGTGCCTATTTGATCGGTAAAATAATCGATTAATCAAGTGTATTTGTTGCTTATTTTGATCGTCTGATTATTGAATCCTTGTGTTTATGAACATAGAGTAAAGCTCGAATAAAGCAAAGTGAGTATTTGACATTTAGTTAAGTGAAAAAGACCTGATTTATAATATTTTTAGTTTGTGACATATTCCGGAACATCCGGAAAATAGTTGTCTGGTAGTAAGCGGTTAATAAAGGTAAGTGATCACGTTTGATAGATTTTAACATATGTTAGTACAAGTGATTCTCAGAAGTAGTGAATATGTTTTAATACAATCTTCTAATGCTCATTTAAAGCTTGGAATAGCTTGGTAACATTTAAAACCAAGAAGAGAGACCCGTGCAAAGATTCCGTGATCTTGTTTAAAAAATCATGAAGTTTGAATGTTCATAAATTGGGTCTTATATACCTCAGTAAAAGTTCAGCCGAAATTTGGTCCCCCTTGTATTTTAAACGGTGTCCTTTTTTATTTACCGCAAAGAAAAATTTGTGTATACATAGGAATAAGATCCGCGGACCAAACTTCCGAGGCATGTAAATACTAATCCAGGATTCAGAATCTAACTGTATTTACTTCCTCAGCAGATTTGTGTGTTTTAAGTTCTAAGTGTTCCAAGATTGTCCGTGATTTGATTGAATGGAGCAAATACCGCCAGATAACTTCACAATTACTACTATTTCTTACAGAATCATGAAGCTCGAGACGTTCCCGATCGATTACAAAGTGTCTACGGCATTCCTAGAATGATCAGACGTGCCACCCGATTCGAAAAACAGATTGAACCTCGTATTTCGTCGGATTCCATGATTTTCAACACCGATTAACCTATAGATTTAGTATGATTTGCTAAATGATGAAAATAAATAAACCGATTAAGCACCCTACTTCGTCTAATTTTACTATTTTCCGCACCAATCAATCTACAGACTTAGTCTGACCTGCTCCATGAATAAATGTATTAAACCGATTAATCGGTAGACTTAATTTGATTCGCTTAATGATAAATTTTATAATTCGATAAATCACCCTATTTCGTCTGATTTCATTATTTTCCACGCCGATCAATCTGCAGATTTGGTCGGTTTCGCTCAATAATAACATTTAATAAGTCGATTAATCACTCTATTTCGACTGGTTTCATCACACACTATTAACGAAACTGACCTATTATTCATTCGATTTAGTAGATATTAGTCTACCGATTTCGTTTAACGTCGCGTCGGATGGCTCCCCTGTAAAAATCACATAAGGCTCGGTGAAACAATCTATAAATTCGTCGGGAATATCATCGGTCGATCGTACCGACGAGAACCGATTTAGTCTGGGGGAAAGTCGGGAGGATTTTTTATGGGGTAGCGTCGTATACAGGGGGGAGTAAGCCTGTCATCCACGAACAAATCAAGCCTACCTAAGATGTATTATCCGGGCCTCGCCGCTTGGGAAAGTCGGGCCACCTTGGGCCACCCCGCTTGGCAAGTGTAACATTTTTCGAACTGGAATCTTGTAAGATATTGGTTAACCTACACTACTGCGCTACTGCTGACTAACGAAAAAAATGTGGGATTGTTTATTTACATTTGCTTCATACTACATGCAGAGGAGGCGCGATGCACCGCATATTACCCCCCTGGTCGTATACAAGCAATCATTGATCAGCAGCAGACAGTGATTTCGATATGAACTATTATGAAATCATAGCGGAAACATGTAAAATATCGTTAAAATTAATCAATCTTTTCCTAACGCATTAGGTATTGATGCTATAATAATATCTTATTGATTCTGTTTTGAAGTGCGTTGTAGAAATTGAAAAATCGGAGCAAAAAATGATATTGTTATTGGTGCGTTTGAGTAGCTGGCAACAACGGTTTAAAATGTAAACATAAACAGCCAGCTTCGTGAAAACATAATCCATAAATCAAGACAAAATTTTCAAAACGACTTATCTGCTTTTGTAAACAAAGATTCAAACGACGATTTGACGAATCTGATGGCTCTCCTATGCAAACTAACACCATCAACAGGTAGCGGAAACCTTCACCTACCTATTGGTGGTGTTGGTTTGTGTGGGAGAGCTATCAAATTCGTCAAATCGTCGTTTGAATCTTTGTTTACAAAAGCAGATAAGTCGTTTTGAAAATTTTGTCTTGAAATATTCACCTAAACCAAAGCAAAACCGATGCTTCTCTGACTAATTCCATCAATTAGTCCCATACTTAGACTGTATTGATTAATACTGCGTCTAAATTAGGCCGAATTCTTCCGAATGCGTGCAATGTTTGCTGTTGTCAGATGCTAACAAAAAATGAATCCCACGTGTATGCTTACTGAATTGGTATTGGAAGTTTCCACCACTACAAATCCATAGTTGATGATTTTTATGACACAATTACATAGAAATTTGAGTGTCACAACGCTTCACCTTACGTACCGATTATTGATTCTGCTTGCACAACGGCCCGATGTTCTTCATCAGCATGCGGTTCAGGATCACTGAGCATCTCTCCATCTTTGAATGAATTCACACCATCGATATCGTCCATGCTGCCAACGGGATTGATCGCTATATTACTGGAAGTTAGATCTGTAATTCGAATGATGCAAACATGAAATAGGATATGTTTGTCACTGACTGTTCTACATACCGTATATTGATTCTGCACGCACTACGTCTGCCATTTGTATGACGCATGAATAAACAGGAACTGCTGTTCGCTGCCTGAAAATTCTCCCACTTGTCCTCGTCAACAATAGATCATTGTGATCGAAGTGGAGATGTAAATAAGTTGAATAATTGAAATTATCCACATTATTTTCAAATAAAATCACTCACACTACACAGCCGTGTTGTGTCCGAAATTTGAAAATTCGAAGCAATCCGCAAAATTCCAGCCATATTTTTTTCAAATGCTGTTTCTTCGGGAAACGGAAAAAAACATTGGCTGAAGAATTTTGCCTGATGCTGTTTTCTCATCGAGTTAGAGAAAAATCTATGGAAACACTTCATATTTATTTCACATTACTTATGAACAAAAAAACAAGACTGTAAGCAATGGCATTGAAAAAGTCACTCGCACGCTCCTGTATTTTCAAGTGATGACAAAATTATTTTGATGTTTATCACGTTGCCAAAATAACAGTTTTTCACTCCGCCAGTCTCTTGTTCTAGTGTTGCTAGTATTAACAAGGCGCAAAAACGATTGACTTATTTTATCATTTGAAAACTTGTGTAATTTGAAATGTGAACATTTTTTTTAAACATTTTATTTTGACCTTGAAAAAAAACTAAACAAAAATATTTTTGAAATTTTTTTTTTAATTCAACTCTTTTACTTTGACGGTATCCAACATAGTTGACAATAAAAAAGGCAACCAGCGGTCTCGATCAGACTAAAGACAAACGTAGCTGATTGTTTAAAACGTAGCTTCTTTCGAATGTATTGGATACTAAAGCTTGCGTTATTACGACGTATAATAGCAACGGGCACTAATTGTTTTTGTTGCGTTTGGCACTTGGCTGGTTGCGAATGTATCAGAAAAGTTGTTTCAGAACAAGCGATAGAATCGCGTCACGATTATCACGTCGCGTGTGTTTGTAGGAATCTTAAGTCCCATTGAACACAAATTTCTAGAGATTTAATCGGACAAAAAAACAAAAATAAACCCCGGAAAATCATTGAATGAAAATCTCAATGTGAAATGTGACCTAGAAAAGTTGTTTCAAAACTTATTTAAAACAAAACTAACACATAGAATGGAGATAATATTTTTGCATCAGACCTCACAATTTTGCATTGTGTTTTTAACTTCAATTTCGCTCACTCAAAAATAACTTTCATGTTTATTTGCTTCCAAGCAGCATGCTCAATTTCCAAATCTAAGCACCATCAAACCCAAAAGTATCATCGTGTTAGCCTCATGATATACGAATGCAAAAATGGTAACCTGGATTAGAAATCTCACAGTTAATAACTGTGGAAGTGCTTAATAAACACTAAGCTGCGAGGCGGCTTTGTCCCAGTGTGGGGATGTAATGCCAATAAGAAGAAGAAGATGAACATTAGTTTAGTTCTTACTTACTTAATACTTGATGAGCTTCAGCTGTCCGATGATCCTACTCCAAATGGAGTATCTTTCTCCACTGGACTCGATCATGGGCCAATTGCTTCCAGTCGCCCTGAAGTTGAGCGCCCTCAGGTCCTCTTCAACTGCAAAAAGCCATCGTGTACCCGGTTCTTCAGGTATACGAACAACGTGTCCAGCCCACCGCAGTGTTTCGTTAATCAGGTAGACGCTGTTTGATCCGCACCAGTTTAGTACTATTCCATTTAATTCCACCACGTTATTATCTTTACAGATACGTATTTCGACCTCAACTGTAAGGTCGTCTTCTATGTCGTACTTGATTCGACATAAGTCGATTCCTAGAGCATTTTCTTCATATGCAATTGCCAACAAAATATAAATTCAAAATTCTGCTAGAATCAACATTCTGATTCTTAGAGAACAAAAATATCGAAAATCGAGTGTTGTGGCCAAATATCCGAAAGTTTTGTTAAGAAAATCCTGGCAATAAAAGAACAAAACCTGCTAAATCCATCGTTTCTCCTACCACGTGGGTAATAAAATGATAATGGTTACTTCATAACTCTATTCTCCACTTGATCTGCTACATTTGCTCAGTTGTTACTATTAGTTTACACTGGATATTACGAAATAACTCAACGGACCAAAGAAACAATATTAATTTATACGTGATTGATAAACAGCGCGGAAGCGTATATTATTCCATCTATATATTGAAACAATGCGATAGTTTCTAACAAAACCGTTCAAAAATAGTTAGCCATGCACATATCCCAACACGTGTGATCGGCTCGTTCTGAAAAGTCTGAATGTTTTTGTATTCCGTCAATTACCACACACGCCATATTCTCCTCTCGGAACTCCCCAGGAAAAGCCATAAATGAGTCAACAGCGAAACATGTGTTTTACTTTATGGGGCAACACGAGGAGGGTACACACATATTTTTTTTAAATTTCCTTTTCGACCTCTCTATGAGAACTAACCGAAACACACCACGGGCGCACATGCACAAACGAACAAAAGTTGAAAAAATGGTACTCGAACATGAGCTGAGCAACCAAAGGATTAAACCGGAAGACAAAAGCAGCAAATGAAAATGAGAATCATACAGAAAAAACAACAAAAAAGTACACCGAAATGCAACAGCATAAAAAATGAATCATACACGCAAGAAGGATAATCGTAAGCTCAACAAAAAACAACAATTCCACGGTTCTCGCATGTTGTAGCTATGCGTAAGCAATCAACTGGACATTTGCTCGTTACCCCTTCGGTTGCACTGAAGCACAATCACACTCACAAACGTCACGTCATTCACCTCTTAAACGTAGCAGCAAGACACAAAAAAGGAAAAATTGTGAGAAACAATAGCAAATAAATGTAGGGGGAATGACGGCTTTGGCAGGTTTTGTTCTATTATTGTCAGGGGGGTTTTTCATGACTGATTATGCTCAAATTTGGCCTAAACATTCTTTGCATATCAAAGAATATTGTGGCCAAATTTCATAAAATTCGGTCGACAAAACCCCCCTTGACAATAATAGAACAAAACCTGCCAAAGCCGTCTGTTCCCCTACTTCAGGACCGTGTTTTATGTGTAACATAAAAAATATTTTATATCATTTGTCATATGAGAAACGAATAAATATTTTATATGCATTTAAATTTTATTGGTTTGTCTGGTTTGTCTGGTTTCTGTTTTATCTATGACTTTGTTTTTCATTGAAAAAGTTTACGAAAAATCCAATGGAAATAGCAGTAAAAAATATATTTTCCTTTACTTAGAAGGAGTTTTTTTGTGCAATGCAATTGCAATTAGATGAGCAGTTCTAATTAAAGAGTCACTGACAAATGGATGAAAAATAAGATATCGTTTTTTAATCAAAGAAAAAAAAATTAACGGGTGGGAAACCCATAAACTCAAATTTCTTGTGTATTATATAAGTTTTAGATAAATATGAAATCAAAAAGCAGCAAATTGACAACTAATCATAGAAACCACCAAAACAGAACAAACATACAGTTTTTGCAAACCAGAGAGAAAAAAAAATGTATGGAAGGCACAATAGTTTCAGAGTGACTTTTCTCTGATTTGTTTTTCCTAGTAATATACATAAATCTAATACAAAGAACAGTAATTTCGACACTCACGTGAATACAAAAACGTTGAATTTAAACGCGTTAGACTGATCGGTGGAATATAGTAAAAAAGTGAAAATTATTAAATAAAGAAAACAAGTCCTATCCAACAATTATGATCCCAATAATTGTTTGTTGTGTACAATATAGTAAAAGGAGGAGATGAACATATGGAGGCGGAATATCAACCTCACGTATTTAGGCGTGGTGAAGTTGAAGAAAGTTGCGAAGAGACCTTGAACAATGAAGCGAAATAAAGTAACTGAAAACCTGTGAATAGATTTACTTATCTATTAGTTCGTTTATTTTTATGTTCACACGAAGAAAAGAAATCCATTTGGCACATTGAGAGGGGATATGAAAATTAAAGCACTGTTTTCCTAACTGTGTCTAACTAATCATTCAATCCGAAATCCGTATCTTTAGTTTGTTTACTATATGCACATTCTCTTCGCTGCATACATTTGGTTACTGGTTACTAAGTATGTTTACCTTGCTTTTTTTCTTCGAGTACGTATCTGGGGATCCGCCCAATTGTTTTCCAACATAATTTGAACAAATTTGGACAGTTTACGAATATGGCAAATCAGACCTAAATGAACTAATAGCAAAAAAGATTTTTCTGAGATGAGCCAGCATAGGGCTGGAAGCCTCTCGAACAAAGATACAAAAAAAAGATTATTTTTCAAAATAGGCTGGGTAAATAAATAAAGCAAACTCGAACGAATACGAAACCTTTCGATGTACTTGGTTTTATATGAATACTTTGTACTTCGATATTTTCCAACTACCTACTTCTTGTTTTTGCACAAGTGCATGGAGGCGCATGGTTGATCATAATAGTAGACTTTTTTTTAAATTTCTCTCCAGGATGGGTTGTCCGACTAATCATTTTTTATATGTCCAGGACATGTGCGCCGTCGCTGCCGTAAGAAATGAATCGGCGCGCCGCCGTATGCAATTTAACCACGACGACGAATATTTTCTATCATTTCTACCATGTTGTCGAAATAAATATTCTCAGCAAAGTTCTTATGACAATTATTTTCTTTACAATTTTCTTTACAATAAGAGTCCTCGTGGTAACTTCTATAGAGTATGCGAAGTAATTTATGAAGTGTTCTTGGATGAGTTTTTGAAGGAACTACAAAGAGAATTTAAGGAGAATTTCTATGACTAATTATTTAAGTAGTTACAGTACTTCTCGAGGATTTCCTGAGCAAACATCCTGAGGCATTCATATAGGAACTTCCGGTGGAACTCATAAGAAACTTATTATGGAAATTAAATTGCGAATTTACAGGACTTCTCGAGGATTTCCTGAGGAATTCCAGTGGAATTCCTAAAGAACTTTTGAAGGAATTACCTTAAGAATTCCTGGAGGCACTTCCGGAGCAATTACTGGAGGAATTCCTGAAGGTGATTATGTAGGAATTCTTGGAGGAACTTCCAATAGAATTACAGGAGGAACTTCCAAACTTTCGTAGGAATTCTCGGAGGAACTTTCAGAGGAATTCCTAGAGGAACTTCTGGAGAAGCTTCCGGGGAAGCTTTTGGAAGAATTCCTGGAAGAACTCATGGACAAACTTTCGGAGATATTACGGGAGGAAATAATTCCTGGGGGAGCTTCCGGAGGAATTGCTTGAGGATTTACCAGAGTAATCTATGGATGAACTTCAGGAGGATTCTTGAAGGAAGTACCGGAAGAATTCTTGGGGGAACTTAAGGAGGCATTCCTGAACGAACTTCTGGAGGAATTCCTGGACTAAGATCTGGAGGAAGTTCTGGATGAACTTGCAGAGAAAATGTTTGGAGGAACTTTCGGAGGAATTCCTGAAGGATATTTTGGAGGAACTGCTGGAGGAATTTCTGGAGGAGTTTCCTGAGGAACTGCTGGAGAAAATTCCGGAGGAGCTTCTTGAGGAACTTTCGGAGGAACTTCTGGAGAAACTTTCGGGGGAACTCATGGAGGATCTTCCGGAGAAACTCACGAAGGAACTTCCGGAGAAATTCCTAGAGGAACTTCCGGAGGAACTCCTGCTGGAACTTCCGGTGGAACTTCTGGAGGAACTTCCGGAGATACTCCTGAAAAAACTTTCAGATGAATTCCTAGAGGAACTTATGGAGAAATTTCGGGAGGAACTTCTGAAAGAACTTTCGGAGGAACTCATGAAGGAACTTCTGGGGGAACTTCTGGAGGAACCCATGAAGGAACTTCTGGAGGGATTCCTAGAAGAACTTCTGAAGGGATTCGTAGAGGAACTTCCGGAGGAATTCCTGGAAGAACTTTCGGAGGAATTTCTGGAGGAACTTCTGGAGGAATTCTTGGAGGAACTTCCGGAGGAATTCCTGGAGGAACTCCCGGAGGAATTCCTGGAGGAACTTCCGGAGGAATTCCTGGAGGAACTTCCGGAGGAATTCCTGGAGGAACTTCCGGAGGAATTCCTGGAGGAACTTCCGGAGGAATTCCTGGAGGAACTTCCGGAGGAATTCCTGGAGGAACTTCCGGAGGAATTCCTGGAGGAACTTCCGGAGGAATTCCTGGAGGAACTTCCGGAGGAATTCCTGGAGGAACTTCCGGTGGAATTCCTGGAGGAACTTCGGAGGAATTCCTGGAGGAACTTCCGGAGGAATTCCTGGAGGAACTTCCGGAGGAATTCCTGGAGGAACTTCCGAAGGAATTCCTGGAGGAACTTCCGGAGGAATTCCTGGAGGAACTTCCGGAGGAATTCCTGGAGGAACTTCCGGAGGAATTCCTGGAGGAACTTCCGAAGGAATTCCTGGAGGAACTTCCGAAGGAATTCCTGGAGGAACTTCCGGAGGAATTCCTGGAGAAACTTCCGGAGGAATTCCTGGAGAAACTTCCGGAGGAATTCCTGGAGGAACTTCCGGAGCAAAAATCAAGGAAAACTAATTGTTTTGCAATCTATTCATACGAAATCAAATTGAACGTAGGTTTTAGTATTTTTCCTTGTAGCTAGCACTCTTAGCTTTAATTTCGTCGTAAAAGATTTAAAATCGACTAGCAGCTCAAAACTTTAAATTTTATGAAAAAAATTAAATTTAAAAAAAATGTAGATTTTTTCTAGCCACCTTGTCTTGAAATGGTTCACCCTTGTGGGGAAAATAATCCAGCTTTCCACAATTGACAATTCCGGTGGTTGTCAAAATTTCATTTTTGGATGAGGGGAAGGGAAAAAGGGCTTCCAGTGTCAAAAAACACAGTAACTGATTGATTTTTACACAACAGTACGAAGCAGAGACTATGTTCAAGGGCTTGACAACCGCCCCATCCCCATGGCTACTGCGAGTTAGGAGGCCTGCCTAGGATGTGGTGGGGTTTGACAGTGGGCTCTGTTCAACCTCTATAATAAGCTGCATGTATCTGCAAGCCGGTCCTATCAAACAGATTGTGCGCCGCTCAAAACACACTAGCCCGGCCCAGGAGCTTCGACAACGGCAACGGACACGAGAAGAAATCGACATACACAGTACGAACAAAACCTGTAAATTTCCGTTCAAGTAGATGTAACAAATCTGCTCCATGTTAAACGACAGAAAGTTATAGGTTGCTTTAAATTTACACGTGCTGGAATTACAGTTCTTATTTTTATTTGAAAACAAAAAAAGGAGCAGAGCATGGGAATCGAACATTGGTCTGCAGAGTGAGAGCCGAAATTGTTATCGTCTCGGGTATTTCCGCTTCTTGATATCGAGTTGATCAAGGTGTAACAGGTTAAACGTTTTGGTGATTCGATAATTCTTCATTAGGCTAAACGATAGCTTAAATTTACATGACACGGAAACTCCATCGAGGCGGAATCATTTGAGGCTCAGTATGCTGAATGCATCACAGATTTCTCGCCGGAAGAAGCAAAAAACAAAGAGTTGCAGCGATGAAATGCAGCGTCATAAAGGCTGCTTTCTTTCATATGCGAAGATATCCGTTTAGGTTGATTCTTATATGTGTAAAATAGGTGCCAGCTGCGGTTTGCATGAAATGCAGTGAAGTTTGTTTTGATTTGTTTTGACAGCCACGTGCTCGCTTACCAAGTTTCCGGGAGAGTCATGTAAAATTAAGATATATTTCATTGAAATTTCAATGGTTTTATCATTTACATCACAGAAACTTAAAATTATGATCTGGTACACATTCTGTTTCCGAATTTTACATTCAATTATGAATTCCGTCGTGGCTAATTTTCATAATATTTTACTGTGTAGATAAATGAATCAAGGGATGATAGTTGTGTAATTTCACTCCTTGAGTAAAGCCGGGTGACACCGTCTTGAAATGGCGGGTAGGCTAAGCTGTTTTCTAAGCTGGCCACAGCTGTTTTCCATCCCGTAAAATCGTGGCCAACCTTGGGGCACGCCGTCTCAATCCAGCCATCTGGCCTCACCAACCAGATGGGAGTATGACAAGTTGATTCCTTCCTGGCTTACGCCGATCCGTGATCCGTGCTCTGAACACCGTGATGTCAACCCCCGCATGGCCTCACTGCATCATCATATATCCATTGGATCAAGAAAGCGACTATTTTAGCTGGGTTCGAGGACAGCCCGAGGGAGACCCAATAGTCATGAATGAACACTGAACCAACAAACAAAGAAACGGAAGTAAACCCCTTCGCAATGAGAGGTTTGGAGAGATCTCCACCCTACGCATCGGGTGCGAGAGAGACTGCTCCCTCCTCCTTCCATAGTACCACAACCATGGCACAGGAGGCGTTGGATTTTGAACTCAGCTACAGAGTGGCAGAGAGGAGGACAGACAAGCGATTAAGCGCCATCTACAGAACAAAAAAAGGCGTCGAGATAGCACAAACTAGGAGAGCGGGCCAATGGAAGTTGCAAGCAAGAGTGAACGGCGTAAGAATAAAGCAAAGGCGGAACATGCTAGTCAGCCACCGGAGGAGGGAAACCAACCCGACTAAGAAAACCAGCGGTTGGACGGTCCTTGGCAAACGGTAGTCAGGAAATCAAAGAAGGCAACCACGTGCCAGGCGAGAGCTAGAGAGAAGTGTGAAGCACTGCGAGAAAGAGCGCTACGTCGACGTGCTCAAGGCGATGCACAGCGCCAAGAAACTTTCGAACCTCGGTAATGAGGTTCGCAGCATAAGGCGGACGAGAGCGGGCGAGATGATCCTTGTCTTAAGGAAGGGCTCACAGGCGAGCGGTACCTCGTATGGAGCGGATAAGGTCACGACATCGGAACAGATTGCCTCGACCATCAAGGACCAAGGTGGAGTGGTGGTGGCAAAGGCCGCCTGCCATCCGCCTGTGAAAAGGACCGTAGGGGACGCAGATTGCTATGGTGAAGTTACCGGCCATCGACGCCAACAAGGTGATCAAAGTTGGTAAGCTGAACGTTGGCTGTCAGTTTGTCCAGTCAGCCTCTATCAAACACCGGTAGTCGATAAGTGCTTCCGCTGCCTCGAAGGGGGACACAAATCGTGGGCTTGTAAAGGGTCGGAGATCAGTAACCTCTATAGGCGATGCGGCGAAGATGGTCATAAAGCGTGTAACGCTACTATGCCGAGGAAGGCGCGATCACGGAGCTGCAGACCACAGGTATTGGTTGAGCGAGCAAATTGCAGCCCTTCGACCAACCTGCCTCAGGGCTAGAAGAAGACTACAAACACGACGCTCGGCGGAAGTGAGGGTAGTACGCATCGAGATTTTTAAAGCGGCGAGGTTGGCCCTAAACAAGACCATCAAAGAGATCAAGAAAGATTGCTTAGACGTACCAGAGCGCCAACTTGAAACCGTGGGGAGACGCCTGTCGGGTGGTGATGGCCAGAACAAGAGGTGCACTGGCTCCTCCCGAGCGATGTCCAACGAGGCTGAAGACGATAATCGAAGTACTATTCCCGCACCACGGTTCAACCCATTGGCCGCCAGCAGCGAGGGTAGGAGCATATGACGAAGAGATGGCGAGGGTGATGGTAAAGGAGCTAATGACGGTGGCAAAGTCCCTCGACCCGAGTAAAGCACCTGGTCCAGACGGGATCCCGAACATGGCGTTGAAGGCAGCCATATCAATCCGGGCATGCTCAGGTCAGTAGGTCAGCATGTAGATGTGCCTGGGCGAGAGACAGCATTTGGTCCTGTTACCGAAACCTTGCAAGCCCCTAGGAAACCCCTCAGCGTATAGACTAGGATGGTCGGTATTGACCATTTTTGGCAAATACCGGTATTCAGTATTTGGTGGAGTCAATACCGGAAGAATACCGGTTTTTGTGATAATTTCAGGTATTTTAAGAAAAACTTTTGATTAGGACTTTTGGAAGAAAAGAAATATTTGAAGACAAACTTTAAATGTTAAAATCTTTGCTTGTTGAGCTGGGCAAAGCGAAACTTAAGTAGACATAACATACTGAGCGACTCATCTCCCAATCCGCATTGAATTTTGTTGGCAATGTTGCAAACTACTGAGAATGCCCTCTCTGGTTCAACCGAAGTTATAAGAATGGTTCCAAGCAAGCCAGACGAAAATCAGTGTCAAACGCTTGCCCTTAATCCCTTCAGATTCATAGTAGGATTGCATGCAAGGATGCGTCAACATATTTGCCACAAGCAACGCAAGTGTTTTGCTCTGCCATAGTATCTTCGCAAGTTGTTCGTTAACCGATAAACCAGAGAAAATATCCATAGATGCATCTTCATCGTACAGATCGTCAGGCATTGTCGTTGTCTCAGTATCAACGATCGCATCTCTGGATGTCATGAAAAAAATGCTAAAATTGTTTCTTATCAATTGCTTCACGGCAGAATTGTTCAGAAAAGCAAAAAGATCGGCGTATTTTGATCGTCTATTTTGGTTTCATGCCTTGAAAGCATCGAATTATTGACGCAAATTTCTGTGGCTTGATTTTAACATAAATTGGAGCGCTTAATATAGAGTGCAGAACTCACAGTAGTTCCACAGCAGCTTGAACAGGGCTTGAATTATTTCACCAACCGCCATGCAATCATCTCTGAAGTTGAATTTGGATTAAAGCTTCAACACATAGATCCGTTTGAGCATAGATAACATGCTATTCCGAGCAAAGCTTGAGAGCAAAACGATAACTCGTTTTGATGTTGTGAAATCGCCAAATATGATTACTTAATTTGATATTTTTTTGGTCGTTTTAACGGTTAAAATAACAAAATATGACATTAAATCGAAAACTACTCCTGCTGTAAGAGCAAATCGAAAACTAAATTTGATATTGTTTCCGATAACATAATAAGTACACAGTTTGATGTCAGATCATACAATTTAGAAATCTACAGCAAAATTATATCAAAATATGTAATCAATCATCAGGGTTCATAATGCTCACTCAATCTCAGGAGCACATGATTTTCGGGAAAGAAAACAGCCTGGAGAGTGATAACAATTTTTCGCTTACTTCGATTGCCGCCAAGCCTTGGTTTGCTCTTTTCTTTCATATTCGAGTCTTTCCGTGGCATCATAAATGCAAATGGTAGTAGCTTATGCGGAACAAATAACTTAACGCTTTCATACAGATAGGGTGGTGGTGTGGCTAGAGTAAGTGCATCCCTACAGCTATTATTGTTACTATTCTGGGTTCGAATCCCGGCGTGACCAAACAATTTTGTAATTGTTCTGCGATAATTCTCGCAAAAAGTGCGTGAGAGGTGAAAGTAATGAAACGAAAAAGGATTTTCATCTAATAGGCAAGATTTTCGTTCATCTTCCAATGCCAATTCTAGAGAAAAGATTGATGGGTGAAAGATGATCCTCAACATAAACAACGAAACAAGATTTTCCCTTGGCCCGAAAAACGCTTGCTTTGGTCTCATTGAAATGAAAAGTCGAAACCCTGCATGATGATTCATATTTGAAAACAAATTATGATTTCAATTTAATTTCAAAATCAAAATAGGTATGTTTCCAACGTGCCTTGGCATCAGCTAATAGTTTAAATTCTTTTCCGAATTCAGAACGGACATATTTTTGCAAAAAAAAAACGTTTTTCATGTGTGATCTCCATAAAAGAACTACTACGACCCGTACCTTTTTCACAATTTCATGTATTGCGTGAAAATTCTCGACGATGTCAAAAATGTTCATTTAAGAAAAAAGTCATTTGCAGTTTGACAGATGGCTAAGAGAATGAAGCAACACGTATGATTAATGACGATGATGTTCGATTTTTATTGTAACGTATGCATTTAATTGTATTTTTTGCTGCGATGAGCCTTTACTGCTTGTAACCGAATATTCAGGGTTCGGATTTCTCACTCCCTCACTCACTCTTCCCATGTTTCGCGAAAATCAAATGCTGTTTACTTTGCTTCTCCAAACTGATTGCATACGACGATGCGCCACGATAAGTAGTAGGTTCAAGACAGCAGTTTTTCTATTTGCTTTCAATCGGTTCGTGTGATGGCGTGGTTATAGTGGGCGCTCTACACATTTTAAAATTGTTTTGGGTTCGAATCTCGTCACGGGCCTACATTTTTGTGAACATTGCAATGCAAAAGACGAGCCAAATTCTAGAACCGCGAAAGACGTGTGATCGTTTACATCGCATCGCTTGCGTTCGCAAATCGATTCCACCGATGTAAAGCTTTCGGCTCGAATTACGAATCGATCGATGCGACCACTGACGAGCATATGCTGGTCTTAGCAAAAGTCACTCCAGGAACCTTCCATTAGGTTCTATATTAACTATTTATAAACTAAGCATTCTTGAGGCCTGGATCGCCCTATAAATAAGGTCCGTCCAGCCAGAATAAATCAGTTCAGTTTTGGTCTTCGGACCAAGTGTTAACCCGGTCTTTAAATGTGACTAGTGATTATCACACCATCCTTCGTCCTCGTGGTGCCAAGAAGATCAACCCAACAAGTGGAACAGCAATATGCTTTTAAAACTTATCTGGAGAAGTGGGGAGGTGGAGAATTTGGAGGCCCAAAATTAAATTATCCGGCAAGCCGGCGCTCGCGAGTTTATCGCCCGTCTTTCTATCCGGATAAAATATTGTGTGGGAACAATTGCTCAAAGGAGAATATGGAAAAATTGCACTCCGCTGTTTGGATCAATCCTGGGTTTTTATTCATATGAGTGAGAATTCCGAAGCCTGCGAATATTATTTATCCATCTATGCTGAATTTCTTATTTATATGGGACAGATATGCGATTACAGGCAGTTTAGCTGATATATGTAGGTGAAAAGATCTATTTTAAGAACGGCTACGCAGTATGGAAGATTGAAACAAGATTTATATTTGTCCGACGTTTCGACACGGGGATGGTGTCTACATCAGGGTGTCAAAACGTCGGACAAATATACATCTTGTTTCAATCTTCAAGACTGCGTAGCCGTTCTTAAAATCAAATTAAAAATATACAGTCGATTTTCAATAGAAGGTGAAAACTATTCGAGATTTTACTGCCAGCCAAATTTGAAATAGCGAAAATACCGGTAATTTCCGTCTCTAATACCGGTATTTTCGGTACCCCAAATTGGCCGGTAATACCCGTATTACCGGTTTCGGTACTACCGGTTAGACCACCCTAGTATAGACTAATCTGTCTAATAGACACGATATGGAAGCTACTGGAAAAGTGGATCCAAAACAGGATGTCGTAGTTAATGGGTGACTTCCGCCTCATTCCGAGCGCGCAATTCGGCTTTCAGAGGTGACGGTTTTCTCTGGGTGCCATTAAATCGGTGGTTGACACTGCAGAGGTCGCAATCAAATGCAAGCGGCGCGGTATACGTTACTGCGCAGTAATAACACTCAACGTGCGAAATGCACTCAACAGTGCGTGCTGGGTAGAGATCACGAACTCGTTGCTTCGGCTCGGAGTACCGGTAGGGCTGTACAAGATTCTGGGAAGCCACTTTCAGAATCGAATATTGATCTACGAGACAGACGAAGGTTTGGCTATCGCCCTCATCACGGCAGGTATCCCGCAAGGCTCAATTCTGAGTCCATTTGCTGTGGACGTGATGTACGATGGCGTACTGAGGTTGAAGCTCCCACCAGGAGTCAAGTTAGTGGGATTCGCCGATGACGTAACTATGACCGTGGAGAGTCCATCGAGGATCGAATTAACTGCAATCTATTCGATCAGTCTAGTAGAGGAATGATTGCGCAGTAAGAAGCTACAGTTGGCGCATCATGTAACGGAGATGATACTCGTCAATAACCGGAAATCGGTGGCTGCAACATTACTTCCAAGAGATCTCTGAAAATCTTAAGGGTGATGCTAGACGATAAGTTAAGCTTCATGATGTCTATCAAACTGGTGGTGGAGGAAGACAAGACGTGACATAAACGACTGAGCACATCCTTCACATGTCCCAGGTTCGAAACGGAGAGGAGTGTGATGTTGGGGGCATGCGGAATGGACACTTCATCGACGATTTCATCGTACCAGAACATTGGAGTGCAGTCGCAACAGCCTACAACGAAGTTGGCGCACTGAGCAGCAACAGGCCGCCATTGTGGATAGAGGACCATGAGTATTCCATCGTGGAAGATATATGTCGATAATTAATGGGAACGGAGTAGGTTAGATCCACCGTCGGAGACTATCTGAGTTGTTCGCGATTGCGACCGAGGCGGAAAATAAATGGCTCAACGAATAAGATGAATGGCTCATCGAATGAATGACCTCGTATCTCGGTTGTTGGAGCAGGCTAGACCCACCACCGCACCGGAAACCAGTTGAGTTGGTAATGTAATAGCCTTCCACGGATGCGGGTCTTCGGTATCGAGGGAGCTTCCGCTGCCGGGGGACTCCCCGTCGGAGTAGGATAGATCCGTCACTGGGGACTATCTGAGTAGATTTCAAGTAGGTACGTAGATAGCCAAATGGCTCAAAAAATGTGGTGCTGAATGACACAAGGTAAAGGTGCTAGGAAGGTTCCTCGGCATACCAAGGATCTGGTCCCTCCGCACCTGGCAACTTTTTGATGTTATCTGAAACCCTCCTTGCGTTGTGCCCAACTTAATGATTTCACAAAGCGTGATCAATGGAACATATATCAAGGCACTTGGAATGTTTTGGACGCATTCCAAGGTATTGTAGGAACCCGGTGAAGTGGCCGCTCGATGTTGCACTCATTTTTATGTCAGCGGGCATAAAAAAAGATTTTTGACAAAGAACTAAAACTTCGATCTACAGCTGGTTGTGCTCAAATTTGAACTTGAAAATGTCATTCACATTGGTTTTCTAATGTACAACAAAAATTGATTAAAGGTAGCATCAAACATGCTCTGAAGTATTCTTGGAACCTGGTTCCTTTGGAATTGTTTTTACTTTTTGATGCAATGAACCCTTCTTGTAATATGTTAGACTCAATGATTTTTTAACGATTTGTCAAAAGCAAAAACTGGAATCATATATGATAATATTCACTATTTGAAAATTAACTTGCCAAAGACAAATCACCCTCAACTTTCAAAGCCTCGCGTATTTAAGAATAGATCCCTTGAATGTTGAGTTATTTTGTTTTTGTGGCTTATTGTAAAGTATTAAGTCTAAAGTCCTAATAGGTTCGAAGACGTTCGAATATTTGGATTTTTATCAAAGCTTGCAGCATAGCTCTACTAACTAGGGCAAAAGATCCGATAGTCGTGGATGTTCCTATAGTTGCGTTAGTGTTATTTTAACAAAATCTACGTATTTAACGCAGCAACCCATATTGTCTATCAATTTGTTGACCTGTCATTACTCGAAATAAAAGAAAACAGATAAGAAAGTCCCTCCAAATCAGTAAAGTATCACTAAATTACCATATCTTTTTCTCGGCTTTGCACCAATAGTTGCGGTAGTGTTCCAGTAGTTGCGAGTCCCATAAGAAAACAATGGGATTCGTAACTATAGGAACACAAATTAAAAAATACCGCAACTAATGGAACACTGCACCAATAATTGGAGGTATCATTTTAGGTAACTATAATGGTTTCAGCAGCGTTTGGAATACTTTTCGTTTAAAATATAATTGATGAGCTGTTGAATAAGTACCTCAGGTAAGCGACATGAAATATAGATGTGGTGTAAGCGAAGAAACAGTGGTGGAACGTGCTTAGTTCCTCCACTATTGGGTCTTTTACCCTAGCGAACTTGACTTTAAAATGTTACTGCTTCATCGTTTTTAAATATTCCGAGGATAATAAATTTCTTTCATGTTACTCTAGATACTATAGAATTAACTTTCTCAAATTTACTATTACAGTTTATCCAAGATGGTTGGTTCTTGAAAAGTTAAATAAGCACACCGTAACGCCCAACCGATCTGGTCACATGCCTGGGCAATATCCATTTGTGTGCAAATGATTCCAATTCTGTATCTAGCATTCCGTAAGCTGATATCCCATCATGACGGTAGAAGCTGTTCCGAAAGAAATGGAAAATAGCTTCCCTAAATACTGCAAAGCCAAACATATCTCTATTAATGGACCTCATTGGGCCATTATTGCTGTCATGCCCGCCCCCGTAGAGGTACATAGGCACCAGATTATTCGGTTTGTTCGAGCAGCCCTGTGCGAATGTCTCAATTTTCGATATTTACCTGTCCTTCTCCATTCCAATCTAATGTCGGTCGGGTCCATAACGACAATGGACGGACGATAGGCGATGTGTTTGTTTTTTTTTTGTTTCTGTCCTTCATCTACCGAAAAATTTCCAACGACGAAAAACCGGTGTATGTCTAATCTGTGACTTCCTGAAAAGTATTTTACCCCCGGCAGCTACAGTATTGCCGTTCTATCTTTACATACTTCCAGGGTCGGTCTTGTTGGCCATTCAGTCGTCGTGTTCAAGTTTCAATTTGTTGCCAAAATTAGAATTATGAATAATTAAAATTTTAGATGTGTCAATGGCGAACTGTCATAGTGTAATAGTCTAAATTTGAATATCTGAAACAATTGAAATTGATTCATTTTAATTCATGTCTGATTCACCAAAACTATTGAAAAAAGATATATTGCAAACATACACCTTTTGATTGCTCTGTAGGTCTTTTCACTCGAAAGTAGTTTCGCTCTACAGAATTTTTAGCTCCTGATGCCCTTCATTATTGATATAAAAATTTTAATGTCGAAAGGCTTTATAAATACTTTTATGAAGAAAAGGGATTAAGGCGAAAAAGGGGCAAAGGTCTAGACCATCTTGATAACCTTTTAGTTGTATGCGTTTTCTTTAAGCCAACGTTGTACCATCATTTCGATATGCATGTTACTCAGAGCACATTTCCATTCTTATGGTATTTTGCTCCAAAATCAAGGCGAAAAGCATATATTTATTTCGCCTTCATTTGGTTTTAGAAAAAATAATAATTTGTCCTAAAATTGGCTTATTTTTTACTTGAGGCTTTCTCATCTTAACAAATGTTGTGCCATGGTAATTTTGTAAGATTGAAACACAGTTTTTCATGTTTTTGGAAAAACAAATCTATTTTGAAAAAATAAATAAAAAATAACCCTAAACTTTAAAAGCAAAAAGTCCGTTAGAAAAAAGGAACATGAAATAGGAACTCATTGTTCAGGCTTTCTACAAAATATTCACATCATTGGTAGTACAAGACTTAGTACTGTTATCGCCAGCTCAAAGCGATAGTTCTTCCCTACGACTGGCCCTGTCTGTTATACCACATAGTGGATTTCGTATCCCTTGCGGCAATGTCGTGAAGATTCAAATTTTCGCTTTCACCTTGCTGTCCTCTGAGTCTATGCGATAGGTATCTTCTCCTACCTATATCAGACCAATTCCAATCGAACTTTCTCTCACTTCAGTCTGTCTCGGAATTTGGCTGATTCCTGCGAACGAACTCAGGAATTGGGATTAGGGCCGCAATTTAGATTTAGAACTATTGCACAAGCCAAAGGCAGTCGGATAACGCGGGGACCGGCAATCGGCGTACCTACTCGTCGTACCAAAAGTTGAAATTTCATTTCGGAAATATGTCTGCCGCCTGTCTCTATTAGGCAGTGAGAGATAACGGCATACCGGGCATAGTCGTGTGAAGCAAAACGGCCGGCATCGGGCATCAGCCAGTTCCAGCCGACGAACGTTTCAAAAGGATAAACTTCGTTTCCTCATCCTGTTCTCGTCCAAGAAAGTTAGACTGTGTGCTGCCCTGAGCTATACTGACTGACTAGTTGTTGGAATTGTGGGTGGGAATGGGATTGGATACGGTGGTAAGTGATGGAACAACAAGCAAACGGCCGCATTTAGTCAGTGTTCTACATCTAGATTTTGTTCCCCTCTGAATGCCGTGATCTAGAGGTGGTCAAATTAGGCCAGAAAACAAGGGTACGTCAGATGATAAAACGCATGAATTGTATTCGTCAAAGAGGCATAATGATTCAGATCCTATTTTTTCATAAACGCACTTTTAGTAAAACAGGCGCAAAAGAAGCCATGAAGTCAGACACAAATCACATAGACACATTTTATTCCTGTGATTCTAATCTTTCGTTATATGCATGAATAGATACTACACTAATTTGAAATGTAACCGGGCACACTATTTTTATTTATGGGTCCTGTACACCTCCGGTGGTGCAAAGGGCCGAATTGAAAGATCTCCATCCTGAGCGATGTCCAGCTGTCGCTTTAACCTATTGCTAGGTTAGATTTCGGTCGACTTCTTTTATTTCTTTATTGAGGCTTCGCCGCCATGAGCCTCTAGGTCTATCTCTGCTGCGATGTCCCGCTGGGTTCCAGTCTAATGCTTGTTTGCAGATTTCGTTTCCGCCCCTACGTAGAGTGTGGCCGACCCAGCCCCACTTCCGATCCCGAATTTCTGTTGCTATCGGCCTCTGGTGACAACGACGATAGAGCTCGTTGTTTGAGATCCAGTTGTGAGGCCACCAGACCCGAATTATATACCGCAGGCATCTGTTGATGAACACCTGCACTGCCGTTCTACGCATGCTTGTACCAAATTCAAAAAACGACAAATGAGAAAATAGCATTTGCAATTGAGCACTAATTTGCATTGCTGGCGTATAACTATAATACAATATAAGACTATTACATCACAGAACCATTCAGAAGACTTGAATTCATTGAAATTATTTTTATTTTTCACTCACAAATAGAATTTGCGACAACGATCATGAAAATAGTTTGGCGGGACAGTTATGCCGAGAAATAGAGCACATGTTTTATGGTTTCTACGCATATCAGCCCCGTTCAATGCATGATTTCGTGAATGACTACTGCGATTGACATATGTCTCCACATGCTTTATCTATGGAAGTGAACTTGCCACGTGGATGAAGTGATTATGTCGCTTAGAATGAGTATTGTACAAATTGCCCACATTAAACCAGTGCAACAGGCTAAGATTGCAAGATCTAAACAGAAAATGCTATTTCAATGTGCGTTGCTCCATAAAATAATAGAATCCGCCATAATGATGAATTTAATCACCGCGAGACAATTATGCGTAGAAATCAAGCAATGGGACAAATAGACTTGATGTTGTTATCAATGATTTTCCGAACAAAGTTCGAAATCTGTTAGAGTTTTCTAAAAGTATACATCAAAATAGACTGCTCTATAATGAAAAGTCAAAATCCACAAAAACTAACATGGGACGACTATGCGTAGAAGGGCAGTGCAGCCGTTGAGTGTTCTCCACTGATACACACAATGTTTCACTAGCGTATAACAGCACAAATTTCACGTTAGAGTTGAAAATTCGTATTTTGGTGCATTCACTTATCTGCCTGTTTTTCCAGAGACTCCTTACACTCGCAAAGGCAGCCCTTGCTTTCTTGATCCGTGCGCCTTCAGCGGTTCTCAACCTGGGGTACATGTACCCCCGGGGATACCTTTGCTGGTCTCTGGGGGTACCTGAGATAAAAATGCGTAATGGCGAAAAATTAAAAAGCTTAAGAAACGCAAAAAAAAATTATTGGATAAAAAACTTGACAAACAAAATCTAAATCATCAAAGTGTGAAATGTATACAATTGCGAATTAAAAATTATCAATGCTCAAACCATATTTAGATAAAATCGATCTAAAAAAAAGAAAGCAAAATAGTGAAAAAAAAATTGGGATGCAGAGGGTTAAAGACAGGTATCTGGCACCCCTAATCCTACCCACTATGTTTGACAATAGCCAACATCTTTGAGTTTCCCATTGTTCAGTTGAAATTGGGTTTCCCACTGACAATTCTATTTTGTAAACAAACCCCTATTCCGAGTTGATTTTTTCCAAATAGACGTAATTATTTTTCATCATTTTTTGAGAACTTGTGCGAAAGTATGAATGCGAGATGTATTTAAACAAGAATATTGATGCCTTTGATAAATTTTCATATTTCGATCGGCACCAAGCGCTCTACTTCGCCAAAATATCATGATATTTATAACATATTTTCTACGACTATTCTCATTCTCACTCTCACGACTCCACAACATATTCTCGACTACTATGATTACGCCTTCGTATTAAATTAATAGATTATTTTGATGCTGGCATCAGAAACATGGCTGCTTCGCAGACCCCTGGTTAAAGAGGAGTTCAACGTAAGTTCTCTTAAAAAATGAATTCCTGGAGTTCATAAAGACCATGCGCTAATTACGTAAGAGTTTTTCATTTTCTTACACTTCATGTTAAAAAAGTGAAGCGCAGATGAGGCTGCAAAAAAAATGAAAAATTCTTTACATAATAAGTGTACCACACAATACATAGTATATGATTGTGATCCATTTCTATTCAAAAGAAGGCATGATCTAACGTTTTTCGTCTCTTAAATTACCAACAGCGGAGATTGAGATTGAGCCCAGGCAGCGTATGAGAAGCTGGCATACTTACCACTCAACCACCAGAACGCTGACATTTTCAAACCATTTGAAACTATCATTTCATAGCATCAGTATCAGATTTCTGCTACATCGGTTTGTGTATGAAAAATAATATGAACAATCGAAATACCTACATATTTGACTGCATGAAAAAAGACTAGTCCAATCCATGTTTTTTTTTTGAATACGGCATGATCAGCAGCTTTGTAGCAATTCATATTACCGCAGAGTTACGGAAGGTTCAAGATGCACGACGCAGTATTATAATATTAGTTTCTCAATTAAAAGCCTAAGTAATTTATTTTTAAAAGATTCATGAAAAATCAACACTTCTGTCATATTTTTATTTATTTGTCCACCGTCTTCAACATTGAATTGTTGCACAATCTGTAACTTGAAGTAGTAACATTTACCTATTTTTGAACGAATTCTTACTAATCGAAACAGTCGCTTACCTCACATTTTGGAGGACAAAAAAATGTCAGAAGAAATATGTCTGAAATGGACACCTACTAATATTATTTTATTTCCTGGAATTTCGTACAGAATTCCAAAGATTCACTCAAAATACCATACTCTCAAAATATTGTCTGTTACTAATAAAAACCGAATTTCGAAAATTTCCAAGAATTTTGAACGTTTATTTCTAACAGGCATTGCATTTTATCCCATCATTCGATCTTCTGAGCAAAGATACTGATGATATCCAGGGATATCGATCTTAGTTATCTATCTGCTCAGTAAACAAAGTGCAATGTTCGCCATGGAGAAACATTTTTTCACTGTTTTTGTTGTAGCAACGCCCTCGCAACGTGAACAAACCCCGAAACACGCTGGCTCTCTGGATCATCATTGAATGCTCAAATGATAATATCTTTCCAGAGTGCTCTTTGATTAGGGATAATATCTTTGCATAAGCAAAGATAATATCCTGTGCTCAGATGATATTGCAATGCCTGATTTCTAATGGCATTATATTCACATTAAGGCATTTCCGAATAGCAGCTCTGAGTTCTTCTTGGTGCTGCTACGGTTATTAACTGCGATGTTTCAAAGCTAATCTATTAAATATTGTTGCATGCATATATCTTTATGCTAACACGTTGAAATGAATTTCTTATGCCAAAAAAAGTAAAAAAAAACTTCCTCAGCCAGATCGGGAATTGAACCCAGCCGACTTCACCGAGGTTTTGCAGCGAAAGACTAACACTTTCAGGAACTATTGATGCAAGATCAACTGTAACTTTTATATTTAACTTTACGGCAAGAATAAAGTTTTAAGTGTTTCGTCAGTACCCCCATGATTTTTTTTTATATGAGCCTTTAGTTTAATTTTCATTAAAAAAAAAGCAAGCAATGCAAAGGTCTGGAGCGGTACCACTCAAGAAAAAGGTTGAGAACCGCTGTCCTATGTCGATCTTGGTACCGCCGTCTGACGCCATTTGGCTACCAAGATATTAGAAGCTTTCAACATTCTCCACTGATTGCCCGGCTACTGTGAAACTTGAAGGGGTCACCGTGTTTACATCCAACGATTTGGTTTTGTTAACGTTGATGACTAAGCGTGCCAACAAGGAGCGTTCGGGAAGGTCGTTGAGCTTACTCTGCATATCAGAGCGTCGTTAAGCGAGGAGTGCAACGTCATCAGCCAATTCGAGGTCGTTTAGGTGCTCCATGATTATAGGCTGCCATAGCAGCCCGCGGTTTGGTTCACGGTCAATCGCACCTACCATAATCTCGTCGATTACGATGAGGTAACAGTAACGGTGATAGAATACTTTCTTGCCTCACACCAGCTTTGACCCGGGTAGGGTCAGACAAGACCCCATTGTGCAGCACGAGAAGGCCTCGTACTGTGCCTTGATGAGGCCAATGATTTTCTCAGGAACCCCCTTGCGTCTCAGGGCGCCCACATATTCTCGTGATTGAGACGGTCGAAAGCTTTTTCGTAGTCAATGAACACCAAGTAAGGGGACTCTTGGAATTCGTTGACCTGCTCCGGAATGATACGGAGCGTGACAATATGGTCCACACAGGATCTTCCGGCACGGAATCCGGCCTTCATCAAGATACCTTGCATCCAGCCGACCGGGAAAGTTGCGTTGCCCCAGGTATTACGAAATAAACGATGCAGTAGTTAAGCGGATGTCATGGGGTCATGATATGCGATGATATGCGATCGTCTCCTGAGGCTTTATTCGATTTCATGCTTTGGATGGCTGTTTGAATCTCTAGCAGTGATGAAGCTTCGGTATTGACGCGTGTTATACGTCGGATACTAGGCAGAGCATGCTGAGGTGGTGGTGCTGGAGTGGTGGAGCATGATGAGTGCCTGGCTGGCACTTGAAAAAGTTGTTCGAACCAGCGTTTCAGCTGGTCAGATGGGTCAGTCAATAACTGATCATTCGCGTCTTTCACAGGCATCGTTGCATTATTCTTCGCCCCGCTTAAGCGTCGTAAGATATCGTAGAGGAGGCGAATGTCCCCGGTTACGGCGGCTCTCTCTCCTTCGTCGGCCAGAGAGTCCACCCACGCTCGCATGTCCCGTCGACATGAGCGTTTTACTTCCTTCTCCAGAGCCGAGTATCGTTAACGAGCTAAGCCTCCTCTGGTTTTTGATCGCTCTATCGCGGCTTTGGCTTCTCTTCGCTCCTCTATCTTCCTCCAGGTCTCATCGGTGATCCATTGTTTTCTCTGGGGGCGCAGTTCACCCAGATTAATCTCGCTGGTGGCGATGAAGACATTCTTCCATTGGTTTTCCACGCTGCCATCTTCCGGAATATCTGCAGCACGTGTCTCCAGTAGACTGGCCCAAGATACAAAAAGTCGTTCGATTCTACGGGGCACCCCCCAGGATTTTGCCTCTGGGTAAGAAAATCATTCTCTGAAAATTTCAGCCTGATCGGTTATTGCATAAGCTGGCGCAATTGATTTGAAGTTAATATGGGGGTTTCAGACGAAATATATGGGAAAATACACCTCTGTTACTATTTCGTACAGGAAATTGGATGGAAAAGCCCGATTGAGCCCACATTTGCAGGAAATGAAGTTAACATGCCAGTGAACAATTCCACATAAAATTCTACTATGATTAGATAAAGTTTAAATTAGTTTTTAGCCGATTTATTTGGAGTTTGGTTAAGCACTTTGAAATTCATTAATTGCCTTGAAAACAAGCGCATGTAATCGAAGGTAGCTGCGATATGTGTTGTGGCGCGCGTGCAGTTACTTATGTTTCAGTGCGCGCGAAATCACGCATCGCAGGCAACTTTGATTGCTTGCGTATGTTTTTATGGCAATTAATGAACTTCAAAGTGCTCAACCCAACTCCAAATAAATCAGTCAAAAACTGATTTAAAGTTTATTTAGTAATAGTAGAATTTTATGTCGAATTGTTCATTGGCATATTAACTTCATTTCCTGCAAATCTGGGCTCAATCGGACTATTCAATGCAATTTCTTGTACGAAATAGTAACAGAGGTGTATTTTCCCATATATTTCGTCTGAACCCCCATATTAACTTCAGATCAATTGCGCCAGCTTATGCAATAACCGATCAGACTGAAATTTTCAGATAATGACTTACTTACCCAAAGGCAAAATTCTGGAGGGTGCCCCGTAGAATCCGACGACTTTTTTTTCTCCCCATACTAGGCTGGGCCACTCTAGCTCCAGCTCTTCAACGAAGGACTGTTTCACCGTGGCATCTTCCAGTCGGCGTGTGTTGAACCGTCGTCCAACTGTTTCCTCCTGCCAACGAATCCGCGCAATGCGCAGGCGTATTTCGCCGATGAGGAGGTGATGGTCAGACGCGATATCGCCACTACGTTTAGTCCGTACATCAAGAAGACTCCGTTTCCATTTTCGGCTGATGCAGATGTGGTCGATTTGATTTTCTGTAAAGCCGTCACGGGAGATCCACGTGACCTTGTGAACCGGTCGATGAGGGAAG
Source organism: Armigeres subalbatus (assembly GCF_024139115.2). NCBI lineage: Eukaryota > Metazoa > Arthropoda > Insecta > Diptera > Culicidae > Armigeres > Armigeres subalbatus. The sequence goes on along the minus strand of NC_085141.1, from coordinate 106,429,256 downwards.
AGCGATCTCCCGAACACCATGTCATTATTACCTCAAAATTCTGCGAAAAGCTTTCCGTACTCGCTCATTTCTCCGAGACCATGGCGTCCCATAATGCGCTCATGGTTCGAGTTGTTGGATCCGATCTTCGCATAGAAGTCGCCCATACAGATCTTGATATCACCCTTCAGAATTCTATATACGACGGCATTGAGTTGGCTGTAGAAGTTCTCTTTGTCTAGCAGATCGGCAGCATCGGATGACGCATAACATTGAACTATAGTAAGGTTTCGGACCCGTGTTCTAAATCAGGCAACAATTATCCTTATATGTTTCCACTTCATGAGCGCAGAGGGTGCTTGGGCGCTTAGTAGAAAGTCAACTCCGCGATGCCGGGGAGCGTGTTCACCTCGTAAACCAGAGTATAGCAGAACTTGTCCCGACGGCGATCTGTGTTCGAACTTCACTCAGTCCCAGGATCTCAAGCTTCATGCGGCGTGCCTCATTGGCAAGTTGTGCCAATTTACCCTGCTGGGCTAGGGTTAAAACGTTCCATGTTCTATTCGTGTCCGTTGTTCGCGCTAAGAGTCGTTGCGGTAAAAACCGTCCGTATTCTTTCATTATCGGATTCTCGAACAAATTGATGTTTCGAGAACAGTAGGCTGTTGGCCCAAGGTTCCCTATCCACCGGGATGGGGCTGCCATCTTCGGTATAGCTTCCGGGGAATAGAGTTTCATACTCAGCCGCTGGATGTCAGAACATACGCTGTTGGAGCCGCACCTCCTTGGTGAACAGACGCTCAAACAGTCGGGTCATATTTGTTTATAGTCCCACCCAGGGCTAGGCTAGTGCGGCACACGGTCGCTTTGGTAGGGCCTGCTTGCGGACACATGCAGCCTTTTATATAAGTTCAACAGAGCCCACTGTCGAACCCAACCACATCCTAGGCAGACGCACCCTCTCACTCTAGCTGATGTCAGAAGGACAACAGTGCCCAGGCTACACTACCAGCTAAGTATGCAACCCTTAGCTGGCGGCCAATTGTCATCGGGAGACCCGTGGAAGCTATGTTAGGCGCTCCTTCCCGGATGTCAACTCACCATTTCGTAGCCCGGGCACACTATTAGTTAATTCAATATTTTGTGTATAAAAATGTTGGAAGTTAACATTCGCTATGATGAAATTCTTTTTTAAAAAAATCATCATTGGTACAAAATCTTTATTTTGTTGAAGGAGATGTTAATCTGTTTCCACAAAAAACTTCAGGAAGACATTTTTGAGAACAGGCTAACATACCTGCCTTTATATTTAGGCAACATTAATTTTCTTACTTAGGGGTGCGTTAGGGGTCTTCGCTAGCCTTGTGAGCAAAGGGGTAGGATTGCCAATCCGTAGATGGCGAGTTCGATTCTCGGTCCGGTCTAGGATCGACATGGTCTCGACATCCTGGGCAGATTGTATCCATTGTACTTGCCACACAAGTTACATACTCATGCAATAGCGGGCATAGAAAAGCTTTCAGCCGGCCAAGTTCCAAGTTCCAGTCTTCTCCATTCAACTCGGCCCATGGCTGTACGTCGCCAACTACGCAGTCTGTGGAGGGTCCGCAAATCGTCCTCCACTTGATCGATCCACCTTGCTCGCTGTGCACCTCGCCTTCTTGTGCCCGTCGGATCATTGTCGAGAACCATTTTAACCGGATTACTGTCCGACAGTCTGATTACGAGCCTGGTTCACCGTAGTCTTCCGATTTTCGCGTTGTAAACGATGGATGGTTCTCGCAACAGCTGATGCAGCTCGTGGTCCATTCGCCTCCTCCACGTACCGTCCGCCATATGCACCCCACCATAAATGGTACCCAGCACTTTCCTTTCGAAAACTCTCAGTGCGCGTTGGTCCTCCACGAGGATCGTCCAGATCTCGTGTCCGTAAAGAACTACCGGTCTAATAAGCGTTTTGTCTGTTTGGTACGGCGGCGAACTCTATTCGATCGGAGCGTTTTGCGAAGTCCAAAGCACGTACAATGCGTCTTTGAATTTCTCTGCTGGTATCGTTATTGAAGGTTACCAGTGAGCCCAAGTATACGAATTCTTCATTCACCTTGATTTCGTCACCACCAATACAAACTCGTGGTGGGTGGCTTACGTTGTCCTCTCTTCAGCCTCTTCCTATAACGTACTTCGTCTTCGATGTGTTGATGACTAATCCAAACCGTTAAGCTTCGCTTTTCAGTCTGATGTAGGCTTGCTCCGTCTTCGCAAAGTTACGTGCCATAATATCTATGTCTTCTGTGAAACCAATTAACTGGACGGACTTCGTGAAAATCGTACCACTCGTTTCAATCCCCACCCTTTGTATTACTCCCTCCAAAGGGATGTTGAACAGCAGACACGAAAGACCATCACCTTGCCGTAACCCTCTGCGCGTTTCGAAGAGTCTCGAGAATGCCCCTGAAACTCGAACTACGCACATCACCCGATCCATCGTCGCCTTGATCAACCGTATAATCGGAAATCTGGTTTCGTGCATTAGCGACCATTGCTGGTCCCGATCGATTGTCTCATAAGCGGCTTGGAAGTCGATAAATAGATGATGTGTGGTCACGTTGTATTCGCGGCATTTCTGCAATACCTGACGTACGACGAACACCTGATCTGTGGTAGAGAGTTCACCCATAAATTCCGCCTGATACTGCGCCACGAACTCTCTTGCAATTGGTGTTAGTCGGCGTTATTAAATTTGGGAGAATACCTTGTAGGCGGCGTACAGCAATGTGATTGCGCGGTAGTTGCTACAATCCAGCTTATCGCTCTTTTTGTAGATGGGACACACGACATCTTCCATCCACTCCTGCGGCATAACCTCCTTCTCCCAAACCTTGGTAATTACTCAGTGCAGCGCTCTAGCCAGTGCCTCACCAATTACCACCGTGTTTAAACAGCTCTCCTGGTAGTTTGTTAACTTCAGGGGCTTTGTTGTTTTTAATTCAAATCTCGGAGGCCTACTCGCTCGGGAAATTTTTATTTAAATCATAGAGACCTGCTCGCTTCATGATTTTACAGTTTTTTTTCTTGTATTAAATTTTGAAATAACATGAAAAGTCTCCATACCTACCTATTAAGCAATTAACTAGCACATAATGGAATGTGGCCAGCATCCATCTCTATGTTTTAGTTTAAATAATCGAACTATTACACAATTCCTACCGACTACGTCATGTCCCTAGATTAGGTTATGTCGTATCCCAACCGAATCCGCCATTGAATAGCGTAATGTCCGTCTCTAAAATCTTCAATAAACTGACGGTACGAGTGACCTCGGACTGAAACTCAATCTCGCCTGCTGCGATCTTACCAACACTATTTCTCCCACATCAGCATCGGTCCGCTGGTATATTGAATCGCTCAATGAGCATGTGTTTTTGTTTTTGTTCTTTGCAAATCTGATTAAATTGTTATTACATTAAATTAAATTAATTATCTTAAAGGTAAATCGTCTAGCTCAAACCTTTGTAGGGGTATGTGGCGGGACCATCATCATCATATTATCCCAAAAATCCAACATCAACTCCGGATATTACGACCATTTCATTTTTATTTATACAGACAAATATGGTAAAACGAAGTTATTTTAGTTCTTAGCTGTTCATAGTATATAAGGGGGAACAAGTCTACCCCATCTTCCCCTACACAGGTTTTTTTGTAAGGCATCCCTAGTTCCATCATTGATTCAGTCCGATTTTCGAAACATCACATCGCCCTCAGATGGTCGAAAGGATACTTCCCAATGAACTGAGTGTCATGAAAAGTCGAGTGGACCGGGAATGCAAAACTGGGACGCATAATGTACGATAACCTAATTTTCGAATTTTCTGTCAGTCCGGGAAATATAACCAGTCAACATGCAGATAAGCTAAATCCAAAGCCACTGAGATACAGACGTATACGGTACAGAAACACTGGAGAGGGCTTTGACTTCGCCGCGTCGGCGACGATGTTTTACGGCTGGTCGCGACTTCTCGCCAATTCTCTGGCGGGCCTCCAAAATGTGTATTTTTCCCGTACTCGACTCGCTTTTTGTTTTGATTTTTTGTTCTGGTGAGCATTCAAGTACCGAACGGGTGATGGTTGCATTAGTAGCTAGTTGGCTAAGGCTAGGTAGTACGTCTGCTATAACAATCAGTGGATCAAGCTCGAAATGTCGTTCAACAAAACCCTTCCCAGTGAGTGAGGATTTGCTTGGAGGCTGGTTCATGGAAACAGTGACAGACCAATCCAATCCGTCCTCCCAGCTATACCCACTAGAAAAAATATGCTGGATTTTCCTTCGATTAGTGAACAAGCACTGGCACTGCCAACGGTAGGATGAAGGGAATTATATGTCTGCCTTCGGTTCGAAGTTTTTTTTTTGGTTGAAATCATTTCTCTCTTTCTGTGGCTTATAATAGCTGCAATAGAAAGTTAAATTTTATGTTGATGAACGAGCTAAAATTCAATGAGTGTAGTTGGTATTATGGAATATGTTGGAATCTGTGCTGACATAAATGGTCTCAGCTGGTAAAAGATAATATTTTAGCCTTAAAATTTAATGGAAAATAGAACACTGACACTGCATGCGTGGGCTGCCAAGGGATTTTAGGCCTTTGCTGCTCATTTGTCTTGTTGTTAACATCACTCAAGATGTGAAAAAATAAACTGATTTCTACTTATGGTGTGATCTACCTAGTCAATACGTGTATAATTTTCATATTCATTGTACTAATTATCGGATCGAACTATGGGCTTTGAAGTTATGGCCAAAATTCGTTTTTTAAGCTTGTTCAAAATTCTATTTGTTAAATTAAATTTTTTGGTACTTATCCTAAACCAATTTACTCGCAACAAGTTACATTCGACGGGGAATCCCATTGTTTCCTATTGAACATTTTATCAGATCATACTTTGGGCTTGGAAGTTATGGCCAAAAAACTATTTTTTACGCACGAGAAAGGCACAATTAGGCTAAGTGGATCGATCAGGGTTTGTTTATTTTCCGGAATTTGTTGCAAGACTATTAAGGGAAAATCTAATAAATTTCACTGAAGTAAAAATATAAATTTTGGTGCAAAATAATCTGAATTTTCCTAAATTTCCTCTGATAAGCAGGAAAATTCTTTAAAGCTTTATAAAAAAATCTTTTGGAAGAATTTTCTGTGTTTCCACTTGAAATTCTTTGCGATTTCACTTGAACTTCTTTGAAAATTTAACAATTATTTTTTTAATTGTCACGTTTGGAATTTTAACGAAATATTCTTTGGAGTTTCCAAGAAAAAATCTATGATATTTCCATAGAAAATTCTTAAGAATTTTCCCGGGAATTACCACGGAACTTTCCTCGAATTTGCAAGGATTTTTTCATGCTTCGCAAGTGGAATTCTTCGAAATTTCTTTTTGGAAAATCCGCGGCCAATTGCATCGAAAATTCTTCATTATTTTTTTTCGGAATGTCCGTGGTTAATTCTTCGTTATTTCCACGAGAAAGACTATGAAATTTCTACAGCAATTTATAAGTGATTGTCAATGAAGAATATTCTGAATCTCCAAAGAAAATTGTTAAAAATTTCCACGGGAGTTTATGTAAAAAATCACAATTTTAGAGTGAAGTCTTTGTAGTTTTCATGGAAAATAATTTCCAATTTGCTCGAGAAATTCACCAAAATTTTCACTGGAAATTATCCAGAATTTCTACATTGGTTCTACATATCCTTGGTAATTTCCTTAGGAAATAGCCCACAATTTACATGGGAAATGAAAAAAAACCGTAGTTAGTTATTCTAAAACTCCACGGGAATATTTCGGAATATCTACTGAAATTCTGAAACTATCAGGAAAAATTCTTCTAAATTCTTCTAGGAATTTACTCGGAATTTCATCGGAAAATCTTTCGGGATTCAGTTTTTAGGAATTCATAAGATAGTTCATCAGAACTTCTTCCTATTTTTTACCGAAATTTAAACGGGATGTTGCATGTATTTTTTCAAGGAAATATTCGGAGAATTTAGAGTATCTATTTTGAACTTTTAGAGATATAAAATGGGAAATTTTACGAAATTTCTACGGACAATTATGGCTCTATAAACCATAATCAATCCGATGATGACGATGATTTTATTCGAATTCGCACTAATACTAATAAAGTTTTGAACTAAATTCAATATTTTGGGGCTATTTGCCGACTTACCTCAATCATAGCATATTCATTACATTTTCATATTAATTTTTCACTTATCCAAACTAACAATTACTGAGGAATTGGTGGAAAAACGCTGAAAACTGCTTTTTCCTAGACCGACATTCGCAATTTTATCGAACGCATACTAACTCCGAACGTTCGGAGCAAACACATACACACGCACTCGATTTTTCACTTGATCTTTTCCCACTGTTTCTTTGATTTAATCACTCCTAAAACATATTCACTAACTGAGTTTCACCTTTTTATTCAATCTTCACTACCGATTAATTCACTTCACGTCCAAAAACTGTCGAAAACTGCTTTCCAAAAATCGAAGTGAGAGACAAATTTGACGACCGTATTGCAAATGCAATAAAATGCGGAAGGCTCAAATTGACTAGCGCAATAAGTGAAATGGTGAGAACAAAATCTACGCGATGCAACTTCATTCAATCCGAACAATACAACGTATACGCCAGGCGCCAGCCACGCCACCACGCAAACAAAGGTGTGCATACACAAGAAAATAATCATCTCTTCACCGTTGCCAGATTTATTTATTGGAAAAAATCATTGCTGTTTGTCGGATTGAACAAATAAACCAAAAATAAATATTTAAACATGTTATGTAAGCTTCTGTTACATTCCAAAAGGTGTATACAAAAATTTTAACCAGTAAAAACCCATATATTTGATACACCGTAAACATGTGTTATGATATAAAATAAAAATTTCGTCATGTCTGGCAACATTATGCATCAGCGGGCTTATTTTTAACACCCCATTTCCACCCACCCCAGTTGTAAACAAAATTTATTTATCGCTGCTGCACTTTTCCGTACCAATTGCCTCACTATTACAAACAAGCGATACAGTCATTAATTTTCAAAACATTGTGATGGAGTCTTGAGCCTTATATGGCAAATTGATTTGAAATTATTTGAAACTTGCATTCACAATTCCTCCAACAAATTTGAATCGGTGTAGAAAATTACAGTTTGGGAACGTACAAGATTTTCAACTGCAGCGCATAGATACAAAAAAAAATTGCGACGGCGGCATGTCAAATGCTTTCGGCAGTAGTGGCGTTTACTGTGTGGCAGTGAAATGGTACTCGGTGTGAATTCCAAACAAATCCAAAAACAATATCCAATCCAGCTTTTTACGCAGCCTATGCCATAAACTTTGAATCATCCCTTTTGACGTTTTCGTTGTACACCTTAACCCTTAAAGGCGCAAGGCGATTTTTTTAGAAATCATCGAAAATATTTTTAACGTGAACAACTATTAAAATCATTAACATTAAAAATATTTTCGGTTTGTTGTTTTAAAACAACATTGCGCATTTAAGGGTTAATTTTTATAATTGTATCAGAAAAAATGTTGTTTTCACAGAAACGTCTGAAAATTTCCATTGTTGATTTTGTGTATCGCTTTTCGATATTTTTCTACCGTTCAATTGAATTATTTTCTTATTTTTCTAGATACTTTCCTAAGTTCATCAATTCCATATGTGGAAAAGAGTAACATAGTTATTTTTAGCACCTGGATAAAGGATTCGTTGTTCAGTTATGACTTTGCGAACAGAATAATAAGTATGGCTAAAAGGGATAAGTTTGAGGACGACTTAGATGATCTATTCAGCAGTATTTATTGCGACGGTCCAATCCAAATAAGATGCAGTTCAAACTACTGGGATTGGTATAGTTTTAGCACAGGTTTGTAATGCTATGAGGAATCCAGCGAACTTGAGAGATTGATCAAACTTGCCATTATGTAGACGTGCACAGATTGCATAAGTAATTTAAGTATTCTAGACGCTCAATTCCATGTGAGAATTGCTTGATCGAGTAAATTTCAAATCATCAAACCAATTAAAAACACACTCTACACCTGAACAAATTGATCGTTTGAGTCATATGAGGATGAGGCTAACTAGTAAGGGCAATACGATGTATTTGAATCATTCAGTAGGATAAAAGTTCCGATATTCATGGGTGTTCCTATAGTTGCGGTAGTACGGTTTGTAGGGAATTAACCAATTGAACGCAGTGTTACCGAACGGTAACTGTTTGACAAGTTTTGTGGGGTCGTAGGGAAAAATTATTATATTGGCTATTAACGATCAATTTAAAAATCGTACGCTTGGCTGCGGCGACGTGGATTACCAAACACTGGAGACAAAGTGGAACCGTGGTAGCAGGGTGGGCGGACTTGTTAAAATTGGAGCCGTTATCAATTTTTCCTTTATCTCCTGGAACGCTTCCTCGGCTTCTGAAGTCCATTTCAGGGTTTTTGACTTCGTTTTTAGAAGTTCTGAAAGGGCCGCGGTAGTCCGGCTATAATCGGCGATGAATCGCCGATAATAATTGGACATCCCTAAAAACCGACGGAGTTTAGTGATGGTAGTTGGTCGTTCATACTCGACTATTGGCCTAATTTTCTCTGGATTAACCCGGAACGGAATTTCTTCCAGGCAAAAGTGAGACTTCTCAAGTTTTATCGATAGGTTGGCGTCTCGTAAACGTCGCGCCACCTCTTCGAGCAGCCGTACGTGTTCTTCAAGCGTCTCTGTCACTATGACAATGTCATCTAGGTAGACAAAGACGTAAGGTTCCAGTACACCCTGGTGCACAAGCACCTGCAACAAGCACACAACGCATGTGCGCGAACATACAATCTACGAGTGCGTAGAGCAGCTAAGCCCTTCGCCATAGGAGACGAATCTATGACAAAAGGTCGAAAGACAAAAGGTCGAAAGGACAAAAGGTCGAAAGACAAAAGGTCGAAAAGATAAAAGGTCGAAAGGACAAAAGGTCGAAAATACAAAACGTCGAAAGGGACAGAAGGTCGAAAGGACCAAAGGTCGAAAGGGACAAAAGGTCGAAAAGGACAAAATGTCGAAAGGGACAAAAGGTCGAAAAGAACAAAATGTCTCAAGGGACAAAAGGTCGATAAAGAACAAGTTGGGTGTATTCTATAGGAATTTGTTAAATGCATTTATTTTCAAGTAGAAATAACACACTCATCTCATCAATCAAAGCTGAAGAATGAGCAATTTTTAAAGACGGAGTAATTACTATGAACCAATATTATGAATATCTAGATAGTTCTGTTAGAGATAATTTAAGAAATGAATAAAACTTGTATTGCACGAGACAGAATTGTCCTATACAGTTGGCAAAAAAAATTGCTTTTTTATTTTCCACTATTTTTAACAATAGTTTATGTGCTCATTGAATGAGTGCAAATAATAGATAGAGATCTAGATTTTCTAAACGTCACTTCAATCTGTCTAAATAGTGCACGCCGCAGCCACGCAAGTGCGCGCATTAAAAATACACCGCTGTGTAAAGGCTCCCCCAGGCCTAAGCAATTTTATTGCCGGGACAGCGATAGCTTGATGCCACGATTCTATCGTTGGGTGGATGCTCGCAATGCACCATTTACGCTTCCATACCAACGGCGACAGAATCGCAGTCGCCAGGCAATAGAATCGCGTCAAGATTGTCTCGTCGCGAGTGTTTGGGGGAACCTTAATACATGCCGGTGTATTTAATGTGCGGCGTGCGCCATTGTCAGAGAACGAAGTTACATTTTGAAAACTCAAACATCCATCTGTACTCATTGAATGAGTTTTATTTAATTATTAAAAATTGTTAAAAAATAAAAAAGCAGAGTTTTGCAAATTGTGTAAGGTAACTCTGGTGCGGGATTGAATCTCCCCGTTTCAGTTTCTTGTCTATTTCGACCTTTTGTGCCTTTTGATCTTATTGATCTTTTATTTCTTTCGGCCTTTTGTCCCATTCGACGTTTTGTCCTTTCGACCTTTGGTCCTTTTCGACCATTTGTCCCTTCGACCTTTTGTCTTTCGACGTTTTGTCTTTCGACCTTTTGTCCTTTCGACCTTTTGTCTTTCGACCTTTTGTCCCTAACCCATAGGAAACATTGTATATAAAAAGAATACAAAGTTGTCGAACGCAAACGAATTTTATAACGCCAAGCTCGGTGCGCAATACGTGCCATGTAAGGTGATAGCCAGGCATGGGTCATCATCCTATGAGCTAGTAGATAGCACCGGCCATAATATAGGTGTGTGGCCGGCGAGTCTTTTGAAAACTGGACAATAGCACAAGTGTAATTGTTGCCATTAGACTGAGGGACCGAGAATAGGGTTCCCAGTCCCCAGCAAGCAATTTAAGACGAAAACTGAGTATTGGCCAACTAATGAACTCATGTTCCTTCTTAGTCACTGATAGAAAATCCTACCCTAGAGTCCACACCTCTGTATCTCTGATAAACGCTTTCCGCGGAGCGTGTCACGATGATGTTTCGGTACTAGGTGGATGTTCTGTAGGTTTTAACATCACTAAGGGTCTGTCTCATTTGGAGAATTAAACTTAAAAGTGACAGTTCGAAAATTAAAAAATCACCCCGTTATAAGAATGGCTGGTGCTACCCAGCAATTCCAATAGGACATCGATGGAAAATGATTCGATATCTGTCAAAAGTAATCTTGCTCTGCGAGCAGGGTTATTTGGTAATTATTGAAATGTCACTTCTAAGTTTAATTTCAGTTTAATTATCCAATTGAGACAGACCCTAAGAGTCACTCCGGTAATTCGAGGAGACGTCCTCGGAATAGGAATTATTCGCGCGCGAAAACTCTCTCCTACGTAGAGCAAAAACCAATTTGTTACTGAGGTATGAATTGGTCAAAACTGATCAGTTCAGACGATGATTGTCTTGGTAAATCGATAACTGTTATACGTTCGTACCACTTCGTTCTTGTCCCGAATGTAGTTATATAGTTATATACTAAAGACACATTATCATAAGTGTCATTGACCCTATATACTTGCCCCTACCAGTATGAGTAAAAAAACCTGTATTTAGTCCTACTCTATACATGGTAAGAGTGGGCTAGACAATAATTCCTTATTTTGATTTTGAATTTATGTATTTGACAGTCACATTTGTTCTTTCGAGCGAGTAACTGCTGTCCCGCGTGACAGTCGGACGCGAGTTTTGTTAATTAACGATAACTAAATGTTCGAAAAATGGTTATCATGTGGATTGGAAGGTTTAGTCCTCTAGGTATTCGACGCCTGCCTAAAAGTCACAAGCGTGTTGTTAGTACGATCATCAAGTCGCTAAACGAAGGTTTTAATAGTATAGTCCCTTGACATTCGCGATGTAAGTTCAATAGAAGAAAAGATATTGTGACGTGTTTCCCATTGTTATGGCATGTACAGTTTAAATGTTATGTTTCCGTGTTCAGAGCTCTTTTCTTGTTACTCAGTTTTTGTTTTTGAATTGATATTAATTTTAGTTTACACTGAACCAAAAAAAAAATTTACCTTTATCTTTTTTTTGCTACCCTGACCAGAGGGGGATGTTACCGAACGGTAACTGTTTGACAAGTTTTGTGGGGTCGTAGGGAAAAATTATTATATTAGCTATTAACGATCAATTTAAAAATCGTTCGCTTGGCTGCGGCGCCGTGGGTTACCAAACACTGGAGACAAAGTGGAACCGTGGTAGCAGGGTGGGCGGAAGTAGCGAGAGTGAGAACCGGGTGGAGAATGGGTTTCTCCTACAGCTAGTAGTTGGACTGGTGGGAGGTAGAAAAATGTGAAGCGGAGTGTTCGTGAGCAGTGTCGAGAGTACGGACGTCTTTTTTGATAAAGATAATTGGATTCTGGAAATCCACGCGGAAAACCCCAAAAACTATTTTCGGAGACTTTGCTCCGGGTGCACAAAGCCGCGGTTCATCGGGAAAGGAAATTACGCCACAACCCAAGCAACCACCTCGATTGTAGACCATTTCGATCGGTTTCCTCGTCATCGGCGCCGCTCGGCAGTTCGCCATTCCGCTGTCGCAAAAGTTTTTGCCAGCTATCGCCGTTATCCGAATCGGTCATCGAGCCGCCATTCTGCCGCAGCAAAGTAAATTCCTGCAAACCATCGTGGTTCTTCGGCCAGCCACCAACCAACCGTCAACGTGCCGCCATTCAGCGGCTCGCAAGCTATCACTACCCTTCGTTCAGCCATCAATTGGCCGCCGTTCAGCCGTCGTCAAACCCGTTCTGACGCGCCACTGCCGATTTGCGCTACGGCCTTCTCAGTTATCCGTGTCAGGTGAAGACACCATCCGGCCGTCATCGAGCCCCGATTCCGCGACTATGAAGCTGCCACCCGCAAGCCATCGCCGTTCTTCGACAACTAGCCAACCGTTAACGTGCCGCCATTCAACGGCTATCAAGCTCCCTCCTGCCCGCCCACGCTACTTCACGCCGTCATTATACCTCGATCGGCCACCAATTGGCCGCTGTTCAGTCGTCGTGAAATCCGTTCTGGCGTGCCACTACCGATTTTCGCTACGGCCTTTTATACCTTCCCTCGCCGTATCCGGGTCAGTTGAAGACACCATCCGGCCGTCGTCAAGCCGCCATTCAGACGCCACCAAATCTACCGGTCCGCGGAGTCGCCCTGTCACCGAACCCTGGACTGACCGCTGCACATTACTGCCGCCCGTAGCCCGCGAATAAACAACCTAAAAGGTAACGCAATATTTTTTATTTAGGACCACCCCACCGAAAACTCTCCCTTCTAAGCAACGCCCTGGGACCCGGGAAAAAAGAAGTCTTGTGTGCCCACCCCGGAAGCTGCCGTTGGCTCTAGACCAGCAGCTTGGGGCTTTGGCACGTCCCCTTCTGGGACGTAGCAGGACTCCCGGGGTCAAACATAGTTTCAGCAGTAACCCACATTACCAGTTTATTTGTTGACCTGTCATAACACGATAGAGACAAAAACAACATTGGAATTCCATTTGGACTGGTAAAGCTTCTTTGAAATACCCTTTTTTTCTCCCTTGCGCCAATAGTTGCGGGGGATTCGCAACTATTGGAACAAGAATAACAAAATACCGCAACTATTGGAACACTGCACCAATAATTGGAAGATTGATTTCAGGTAACAAAAAAGGATTTTGATACAAACAATTATGGTGCGCTATGAATAGAGTTGAGATAATGTGCTTTTGGATGCATTCTCAAGGTAAGGGAAATTAAATATAGATTAGAAGTTATCGAGTGTTGGAACGTGAAATTAGTTTCTCCACTATTGGGTCCTTTACCCTAGTAGAAATTGATGAAGCTATTTATCAAGCCTTAAGTGATCATTTACTGTAAATGTAAAAGCTTCAAAACCGACCCATTATATCCTGAAAATTTTCGTAAAAAACGATTCTCAACATTGTGGACATGATTTTAGGGTGTTAACGTTTGCAGTCATGTCAGGTTCCAGAACTGTTGGAGATTAATTTATTTAGCGGTAATAAGTGAGGCATTAATAAAGTCCACATAAACCCTGGGAAACATCTGCATTCAAGGAATGTTCCAACTGTCTAACAGACATTTTTTTCCTGGCGGGCGATATGTACTATTGTCAATCCGCCATTGTCCAAAAACTGTTTCGAACGCTAAACTTTATTCTGGAAAATACAAATAAAGTCGAGTCAAGTACGAGACACTGAAGACGACCACACAGTTGTGGTCGAAATACGTATCTGCAAAGATAACGAAAATTAACTAGTGGAATTAAAAGAAGAGTACATAATTCGTCTTAGACGGTTGAATACATTCCACTAAAAGAGCTTTATATATTTTCCGACAAATAAAGTAAAATACACCCGATTCTGTTTTTACACGGATTTTTTTTACACGGCCTTGTAAAAAAAATCCGTGTAAAAACAGAATCGGGTGTGTAAAAAAATCCCATACAAAATTATTGCAAAGTTGCTCCATTTTGCATGATTTGTTGAGAATTCATCAAACTTTTTTTACACGGATTTTCAAATTTTGAACTGAATTTTTTTTTTACACGGAACGCATCTCCCGCGAAAAAAAAAGAATCGGATGTATATAAAACTATTCAGTTACCATGAATTGAAAATAAAACAAGCTTTGAAAAATATTGACACAGGGGAAATGACGTCTTCAGCAGTTTTTGCTCTAGTATTTGTACACTTGCGGACAGGGAATGTTCAAGGTTCTTCGGATCACGTTTAAAATTAAACACAAGATATTTCGCTTGTTTAGCACTGCACTTTATTTCCACGTCTTAACACGGCAATGGTTAGAACACTTCTCCCCCAATTTATGCCTTCTCCAGTATTCGTACCTAAAGCCTTCTCTCCCTCTCTCTTGTTTCAAATATCATCTCGCTTCTACCATTAACTTCCTCTCATAATCAGGGGTGTACCCATAACTTATATAGCAAACTCTACATCGCTTCCCTTTTCCAAAAAAACATACGCACCCGTTGAATCCACCCAAATTACACTGTTTATCTGAACCTTTCTGGAAGTTTTTTTTTTCTAGTTGGTCGTTTTGAAGCTTCTTCAGGTTCGTCAGTTTCCATATCCATCAGTACTCGTTTATCATTTTCCTTTAGTTCTTTGTTTTCCTCTAGGCTCAAAGGTCTTTGTGGCAATGACTCCGCTGAATCGTTGTTTGTTGAAGGCCCCTTCCTTAAATGAGTAACGGATCGACGGTACATTACTCCATCCCCATTGACGACAACGGTGTCGTTTCCGTTTTTCTTCACGAAGGTGAATTTCTGTAAACGAAACTTTGGCTCTAGCTTACCGGTTTCATAATTTTTGAGCATCACGAAATCGCCAACGTCCATCAGGGGGTTTTTGTTGACCAAATTTTATGAAATTTGGTAACAATACTCTTTGGTATGCAAAGAATGTTTAGGCTAAATTTGAGCATAATTAGTTATAGAAAACCCCCCCCCCCTGACAAAAATAGAACAAAACCTGCTGAAGCCGTCATTTCCCCTACCTATGCGTAAACAAATTCAGAATCATGGCTACCAAGATGGTATTACAGATGTACACCATACCTGTCATGTATGAATCACCCCTCATAAAGTTTATGGCTAGCGTAAAAAGCTGTATGCATTTGAAAACACGATTAAGATTTTATTGAACCACACTGAAGATCCAACAAAATATTAATCAAAGAAATCGTTGGCAATTCGCCGTCAGTCAAATGCATGTGGTGGACCATCGTAGCCTGGAGTGATAGTTTTCCAGCAGACTCCCGTTTGCCTATTTGCATGATAAGCTCTACATCTACCTCTAGAAAGAATTGAATTCACCGGAAATTACACTAGTTGACTTCAAGATCTGGTTTCACCAGCCATAGACAGGGAAAATATTTGATTTTGTTCTAAATTGATTTTGTTCAGCCATAATATTTAGTAATGCGTCATCATTGTGCACATGCACAGCACGTATGATATTTTGTTTATATAAAATTTGAAAAAGTCTACGTATACTTCAGGAAGGGGAGAGGGGGGTGGGTGTGAAAATGTGAAAATTCCTTCTACGTGGTTTATGGATAGCTCCCACAAAGAAGCTCACGATTTTAAAGCGAGTTATTTTGCAACATATTGCGATGTAATCTGTGATACCATACTCTGTTAGACAGATAATCCGATTTCGTTCGAGATTGTTTGTAGTGATAGGCGATTTCAGTAAATGTGCTTGTAAGAAGCTCACAAAATATCCTACTATGCGCGAAAATTTGAGCATGAGAATTATGACCCTACAATTCGTAGTTTTTACTCCGTGATTGACTAGAAGTTTAGAAACTGTACAGAGAACCAAATGAATGGAGCTTGGGATTAGCTACCCATTCTCAATGTACACGTTTCGGAGGCTCAAATATTGTCAGTCAATTAAGCGTCGCGTCGGCCAAGTAGTTACGGTTATATAAGAAGGGAAGGATTGTTAGTCCGACTCTTGTTGCTACTAGAGACCGAGTATACCTCTGCATCTCCACGATTGTCTTGGGATAGGGCATTATGTTAATTAGAAAGGAAAATTTATCTGGATTCACTTTGGTAAGCGATGCGATCTGAGGGATGAGATATAATTATGCGCATTTAAAATATTCTACTCGTTTTTCTTTCTATCGAATCAGCATGTTAACCTTAAATATGATCGAACTCGTACAACTTAATTCATTGACCGGCCGCACAAAGCAGAACAAATTATTTTAGATGACCCCGCGATCGTTTTACGTACTTCTAGAAAACACACACATACGAGAACTAATTTATTAATTTATCGTTTGACCTTGACCTACGAACACCACTACTTTGTGCTTAGGATCTGGACCTGAATAGCCATTAAGAACTGAAAGCTACATTTGTTTTCATTTAGTGCTCATACAGTTATCTCGTAAATTTTTCAATAATTTGACTTGTCTGGAAAGATTTAAAAAAAGAAGCCGAACTAGTAAGCACGCACAATTCTTCAGTATTAACTTCAGCACAAAACTCATCACCAAAACCAGATGAAGTTGGTTGAAAAAGTGGTCAGATGGATCGGACACGTCACTGACTGCGATAGCTACCACGTGGTTCATGCTTTGTGTGTGTGTGCAATTAAATCCTCTGATGGCCAACGATTTGGATGGAGGCGCGAAATTCCCAACAAACCCAATCAGTGGCTGACATCGGCAAAGAATAAACCGACCGATAGTATCTGGATTAGGAGAGACTGGTGTGTATTTTCATGGAAAATGGAAATCTCATTTCATAATAAATACACTTAAGGTGATTATAGAATGAAGCCCGTGCTGAATTTCAAATTCATCATACGTTTATCTACATGCATTTTCAAAAGCCTAAATCTGGCGTAATAATTTTCGTACAGTGCCGAAACTCAAATTATGATTGTTCAGCACGAAAACGATCTACCATTTTTTCAGCCCCATATGCGCTATGGTTCTTTCATCTCGTGCTCTTGGAAAAAAATATTGGAAAAGCACGTGGTTTACAAAATGGCCGATTTCTGGCTTTATTGTATAATCACCTTAAAAAAAAATATTGCTCTTTGAGGCATCGTTTCCAAAATGGTCATTATGAAATATCGATTTGGGATATGCCACCACTAATTGTTCAACATAAGAACGATAATTAAATTGCCTTAAGTGCATATAATGATTTTCTTAATCCCCAGTCTCACAAAAAAGTTCGCACAACACCGGTATACAACAGCAAATACGATACCGCTGCTGGTTTCCAAAGCACTATGATACAAGATGAAAGAAAGTAATCTTTTTATTTCTCTCGTAAGTTATATTCCTTCTTGGGAAACGATTTAATTCGTATAAATCTTCTTCTTAAATCAAATTTAGCATACGCACAAGCATACTCGCCGATGTGCTCAAGGACCCTGGATTTTTCATCGTAGCACTGCAGGAGGTTTGTTGGAAGATATGAATGGTGTACACGTTTAGAGGTAATCATAATGGTATGAGCTACCAGAACTACGGCAACACACTCGAGCTGGGAACACCTTCTAAAGTGATGGGCGATATGCAAAGACGCGTGATCGGGTGGTGAGAGAGAACGAGAGAATGTGCAGGTTGAGGATCAAAGGCCGGTTCTTCAACTTCAGCATAATCAACGTTCACAGCCCACACTCCGGAAGCACTGATGATGATAAAGACGCATTCTACGCGCAGCTGGAACGTGAGTGCGACAGCTGCTCAAGCCACGACGTCAAAATCATCATAGGAGATTTGAAGGCTCGAGGTAATCGATGAATTCGTCTATCTTAAATTCTTGCTAACAGCTGATAATAATGTTAGTCGTGTCGTAATTCACACATCACACACATCAGGCACATCATCTGTGGAAGTCGGGCCTTCAATGGGCTCTAGAAGAAACTGCGGTCAAAAAAGATTCACCATCGCACCAAATGTGTCATGTAGAAAACGCAGATAAGACCGGTAGTCCTCTACGGACATGAAACTTGGACAATGCTCGAGGAGGACTTGCAAGCACTCGTAGTATTCGAGAGACGGGTGCTTAGGACCATCTTTGACGGTGTGCAAGAAGACGGTGTATGGCGGCGAAGAATTAACCACGAGCTTGTCCAGATCTACATCGAAACCAGTATCTAGAAGGTAGCTAAAGGCGGAAGGGTACGATGAGCAGTGCATATTGCTAAAATTCCGGACAGCAACTCTGCAAAGATGGTGTTCGCTTCCGATCCGGTAGGTAGGTGGTGGAGGTGGAGCGCAGCGGACGAGGTGGGCTGACCAGGTGCAAAACGACTTGGCGAGCGTGGGACGCATTCGAGGATGGAGAGATGCGGCCTCGAACCGTGTATTGTGTCGTCAAATTGTTGATATGATGTTGTTTAGATGTAAGCCAAATAAATTAAATGAAACATCACACATTTTAGAAATGTAGGTGGCTCTACTGGTCAAATACTTCTACTCATGAAATTTCACTAGTGGAATCTTGCCTTCCATTTCTTTTCCTATCTATGTATTTGCACACTACTTCAGCTCATAAGCCTAAATTGTGCTTTGCCTTCCACTTTATTCAGAAGGAATTTTTGTCTAGATAATTCTTTATTTTTGTGAATTTAAACCCATTTCATCTAAGCGTGTTATAAATAAGACAGCTCTTGTACACGTTCAACGTGTTGGAAATAAATTTAGTGTGCAACCGTCACCCCTCGCATTCGAGACTACTTTTATGCTACGGCCAAATAGACACACTATGGTTGTTGTGTTGTCGAATTTATTGTTTATAATTTTGTTTGTGAATAAATCGTATTCGTTCGTGTGGAGTCCAACAGATAGGTTGTTGTTCTTATTTCTTCCGTTTCCGACGTTCCCGAATCGCTTTATCGGTCCGCTGTACGTTTGTTGTCCACTGTTGTGCGCTCTCCAACAGGTTATTGGCCCAGGTATGGACGATAAAGTGAAAATCGCCGCGTTCGACGGGTCCGGCTTCCACAACTGGAAGTTCCGGATGGAAACCGTTCTCGACACGTTCGATCTGCTGGATTGCCTCCACCGGGAGATGAGTGAGATCGACGAATTGAAATTGGTGGCGGACGATTCCGCTAGTGTAAATATAGAAAATAGTAGAACGAAAAGCTGCAGAGAAAAAGTGTAAAGCTGTGATAATTCAGGCGATTGCTGACAGCCAGCTTGAACTTGTGAAAGACTGCGCGACTCCGAAGAAAATATGGGACACGCTAAAAGCGGTGTTTGAGCGTCGCGGTGTTGCCGGACAATTGTTTATCCGGAAGCAGCTCCTCACATTAAAGTATGTGGAGGATGCGAGTGATAGTTTGTCGGAACACCTGCTGAAGTTTGATCGGTTGATTCGGGAGTTGAAAGAAAGTGGTGCGGCTGTAGAAGACTCCGACGCGGTTTGTCATTTATTGTTGACGCTGCCACCGTCGTTCGATTCAGTAGTGACTGCAATTGAAACACTTCCGGACGGTGTCACAATGGCGTTTGTGAAGAAGCGATTGCTTGATGTAGATATGAAGCGAAGAAATCTGCTGGCCCCTGGGGGCGACGACGAAGGTGTTGCCATGTTTAGCAGACAAAGCTGGAGAAAGTTTAAGTGTTTTCGGTGTGGTAAAGTTGGACACAAATTAGCCGAATGCCGTGTGAATGTGTCACTGGAATCAGATCGTAGTGATTATGGAAGAAATCAATACCAGAGAAAATACCAGAATCGTAGAGCAGACATAGCGGTTGAAGACATTGATCGAGTAGATGTGGCCTTCATGGCTTCCAAAGAAAAGAAAGAAGAAACAATGAAAATGCAGTGGTTCGTAGATTCTGGAGCGACGAACCACATGGTGAACGACCGAAATTTCTTCAGCAAGATGCAGCGTCTGAAGCGACCGGTGGAAGTGGTAGTAGCGAGCGGTGAAAAGCTGTCGGCTGAATACAGTGGCGATGTGGTAGTGCACTCAATGGTTGGAGCATTGAAGACGAAATGTGTAGTAAAAAATGTGCTGTATGTGCCCGGCCTCAGCTGTAATTTGTTTTCCGTGAACCGTGTAGCTAGAGCGGGTATGAGAGTCAGTTTTGTGAACAATAAAGCGGAAATCACAAAAGATGGGGTTGTAATGGCTGCCGCTTATTATGAAGGAAAACAATATGTATTGAATGTAAACAGTGTGACGCAAATGCAGTAAAAGTGAGCGACTTTATACCACAAGAAGAAAATTGGTGAAAGAAATGTGATGATTGTAATAGAATATGGAAGAACCAAGGAAAGAACAGAAAATGCAGAAGGGAATGTGCAAATTAGCAACCATCATGGACGAAGTTTTTGTCTAGGAGGGGACAAACAAGAAGAAAAAGAGAAGAAGAAATGTTAAGACGAAAAGTTTTTTATTTAGAAAGACTATGCTTGATTGTGAGTTTCTTGTTGTATAGTTGTAACGAAGCAATGGCGGAAAGGAAAAACAATTTAGCTTTCGGTGAAGAATTCTTCGGAATTTTTTAATATGTTCTTGGAAATCAAGTTGTCGATAGTTGGACTATAATTGATAGGCTCTGTGATACTTGTACTGTGATACTCGGGATGCCGACTTGAGGAGGGGTGTTGGAAATAAATTTAGTGTGCAACCGTCACCCCTCGCATTCGAGACTACTTTTATGCTACGGCCAAATAGACACACTATGGTTGTTGTGTTGTCGAATTTATTGTTTATAATTTTGTTTGTGAATAAATCGTATTCGTTCGTGTGGAGTCCAACAGATAGGTTGTTGTTTTTATTTCTTCCGTTTCCGACGTTCCCGAATCGCTTTATCGGTCCGCTGTACGTTTGTTGTCCACTGTTGTGCGCTCTCCAACACAACGAGTTTTACTTAGGCTACGGTCGTTAATGAGTTAATCATAAGTCAAGGTGTACGCCGCCGTGGAAATTTCGAAGTAGGTCTCTAGTGGAAAATCCGATGGATTTCTTGATTGAATTTTATTTCCGGAGAATTTTTGGACGAAATTTCTAAGAATTTTTTTAATGCATAATTTCCTGAGACGTTTAAAAAATCCAGAGGAAATTCCGAAGAATTTTTCGAGGAAACTTTAAGAAACTTTTCCCAGAATTTCCCCAAGAAATTTTTAAGCATTGCATCATCAGAACCAATGCTCCACGCGTTTGACAGCTTTTTAAAACGAATTTATCATCGGGTATAGCCACACCAATCAGTGGTTTATCATGACAGCTTGCGGTATGCTACATATCGTAAATGTATACAGAGATGATAAATAAGTGAAAGATGTTTTAATTCTCTTTTGGATACAAACCCCGTTTGAGACCATTTTTCGAATATTTGCAAAACCTAAAATTCGTATGCTTAAACGATTTTAATGGCAAAAAAGAGTAGCCTAAGAGTTTGAGAAATATTGAAGTTTAGAGGTCGTGTAAAGGCCTTTAAGGTGATTTATTGACCATGAAAATTTGTGTGGAAGGGGCGGGGGGGTTTCTAAACAATTTTTTAATTTGAGAGGGTTCGAAAAAAAAATGCTTCTGAAAAATGTGTCTCTGAGGGGGGTTTATGTTCAAACCGAGTTTAATACCTTACAATCCTAACAAAATCTGTATATCATTTTGGCATACACAAATTTGGAAGGTTTTGATACGACAAAACAATAGAACATAATGACAGTTTTCTTATAATTTATTAAGCTAAAGTAGTTGTATACAACGTCGACGTAGCCCCATGTAAAAAGGAACTATTGTATTCAAACCGAATAATTAAAATAACAAAATTATGTGGCGTCTTCCCTAATTAAAAAATAATTGTATCGTAGTAATTGTCCAGAAACATTTCCAAAGAGTGTTTTAAGAAACTAACTTTGTTCTAAGAAAAGCTGGAGCACAGAATTATCTTTGATTTTATATAGGTCAGCGGTTCTCAACCTGGGGTACATGTACCCCTAGGGGTACCTTCGCTGGTCTCTGAGGGTACCTGAGACAAAGATGCGTAATGGCGGATATTATATTATAATTGCAAAAAAAAACTAATTTCATGATTGACCTCGAAATTTCAAACGACTAGTAGGTACTCATTTATTCAGTCTATTTTGTTTATTTACTAAATACCAAATATAACGGAAGCTTTTTGTTCTACTGAGGAAATTTGTCGTCCTGAATAAAGAGCACAATCCTAGGGTTTGGGATTTGGAGAGATTCTAGAATCGCTCTTCAAAAGCCTATGACCAATATAGATTACGCCCATTTGGAAAAGGTCCATCAATTGATATATTTGTTTTCAAACGTAGCAAGCATGTTTACTAAATCATAATTTCTAAACTAGTTCCGCTCAGTAGAATTTGAGGTAGATTCTATGACAAGCATCACGTCCTTATGACCAAAAAGGAACTAGCTATGGGTCTGCTTGTGACAACTGGACGTCCATTTCAATACACTGTTGGCGCTTTGACGTTGCCTGAAGAAGAAGAGGTAGAAAGATGATAATCGAAAAAATCTCCACGGGAAACCATATGAAGAAGTTTTTAAAACTTTTCTCAAAAATTCTAAAAGCAATTTAATAAAAAACGGTAACAGTTGGACTTTTTCTACTGTATAATAAACACAATATTTCTATTCGCAATTTTGTTTTGTGATATTTCACTTAATACACAGTACAACCGTTACATTTAACCGCCCCCGTAACGCTGGGCAGACACCTTTGCGTGGTGTGTTACGGTGTAAGATCTACCACGGTCACATTGTCAGCTGCAGGCAAATCCTGACCCAACGAATACCATCCCCAATATCCAACTCCGTGGTACTTATGAGGGTGTCTGCCACTTCCTTCCCCTCCCAAGTTACGGTGAAGATGGGTGTGGCCAGGAGTAGTAATCCTCATGCTTTTGAAATTTTTATCCTAGATTGAAATCAAGAACCACACCCACCTTGATTTCTGATAGCAATCTGAATAAGGATTTCAAAAGAAAAACATGAGTATCACTAGTGTC
The DNA here is from genome assembly GCF_024139115.2 of Armigeres subalbatus. Classification (NCBI taxonomy): domain Eukaryota; kingdom Metazoa; phylum Arthropoda; class Insecta; order Diptera; family Culicidae; genus Armigeres; species Armigeres subalbatus. The sequence continues at coordinate 106,406,227 of NC_085141.1, read as the reverse complement.
CAATCTACGAAGTACACCGTAACTATGCTATGCTATGCTAGTACAACCGTTACATTCAACCGTTTTTAATTAAATTGTTTTTAGAATTTTTGAGAAGAGTTTTAAAAACTTCTTTATATGCTTTCCCGTGGAGATTTTTTCGATTGTCATCTTTCTGCTGCTTCTTCTTCTTCTTCATGCAATATCAGAGCGCCATCTAGAGAGGAGTGCAGCGCGAGTTTCCTTCACATTTGGCCACATGAATGACGGTTTTCAAGATGTCCATAATATCTGAAGAGCTTCTCAGATGCTGCACACTAATTACGAATTCTACTAGCCACATCGGTCTGTGGAGGCAAAACAATAAGCAATCGATGTACAGGAATAAGACAAAAAGGTTGATAATCCGATGTTGATGAAGCTGGAATACTCAAACGCAGAAATTCCTCAAACATTTTTCAGAATGGATTTTTGCCATAGAGCTACCATTAGCCGGAAAATTAGTTTTAAGATTCATGATAAATCATAAATTACTATGAAGGTTCACGTCACAATGATAAACAAAAAAATGCATTTCAAACATACCCTCGAAAAACCTGGAAAATCTCCAATGCTCGTAAATCGATGATTTAGGTAAAGGATAGGAAAAATAGAAGAGTTTCTACGTTCGATGGTTTTGATTGTATCAAATTCGGCATTGAGTTTCCTCAAATTTTCTTCTCAAATGGTCTGCTTTGTAGCAATGTATAATTTTGGTGAGCTATGGACTGCATGGCTTCGCATGGACATCACAGCATTATAATTTCTGTTTCTCAATTTAAATTCCAGGAACCTAAATGAATCGCCTACTTTGAGCGGGCTTACAGCGGCACACAAGGAGTTAACTTTTTGAAATCAGTATGGCGAAATGCATCTAAGGTTCGATTTTTCTAAATTAAGCACCTTCATCGAAAAAAGATTTGGTAGGCGTAGTAGCGGACACCATATTTTCTTTTGTAGATCTACTAATACCTCCACTATTGGTTACCGTTACCCTATTATTTTTGGAATTGGAATACTAGCACGATGAAACTCATATGTACAGGTAAATGGTTAAAAAAAAGGTAGTTAGGTAGATTGGTAGATTTTGTAAAAAACAGCACTACTGCAACTACACCGAGACACCCACGACTGTCGGATCTTTTACCCCAATATTGACCAGGATAAAGCGAATAATAATTAAGGGATTTAGAAGCAGAGGTGTGTAAGTGACATTTTGGTCAAATTTACGTTGACTATAACTTTGGTTTAGAGCTTTGCAGCAATATGTTGATGAAGTCTGTACATTATATGTAAAAAAATGTAAAATTTCACAGAAAATTAAGAATTATTTAGTAATTGAGTTTGAACCCCTCAAACTGAAGCTGATTTCATGAAATAAGATATTCTACAACATTTTCATAAATTCAATACTGAAGAGATTAATTACAATAATTATAAATCGGTTGAAAATTTCCATAATTATGAATATTTTTATGGAAGTAAAAGCTTCATAGTCAAAAAAAAACATTTAGAAGACATATTCCCTAAGGGGCCGTACACTTATTACGTAAACAATTTTACTGTTTTTTTTTAAACCCCCCTCCCCCATGTAAGATTTTTCCCATACACATCCCATACAAATCATTTTTGGAGCGTAAGAAAATGGCAAAACACATAAATGCTTACGTAATTAGTGTACAACCCCCAATGAGCATGGACATCACAATACGCCCACCGTCTCCTTCAGTTGTCTACGTGGTGTATGGAATACATACACCCTAATTTACCAGTGGTTCTTTTCGGGCATAAAGAGTGGACGTTTGAAGGAGCGTGTAACTTAAAACTGACGTGTTGCACAATCGCATGAATCACTAACTGTATCAATAAGTGTACAAAGAAGACTTCAGTGGGCTGGACAGAAAAAAATGTTTAACAGAATCGAACCTTGGGACCCTAATCGTTCGGAACCGGAGGAACATCGCTTCGAATATGGATCTTTACAATACGTCAGATATAGGAGTAACGAAGCTGCTACTAAGCAGGTAATCAGGTCAATAGAAAAATTCACCACTAGATGTCAGTGTAATTGTCTACGACATTGCTAAGATCGGTCCATATCATTGCATACCTTATGATGACATAGGGACAGCCATTACTATTTCATAACTACTTTATCGCCTATCTACATATATGAAATAACTATGCTGTTTGGTCAACGTACGCAATGAGCATAACAAATCTATTTTTGCCCTTCTGGTTGACCGTGCAACGTTACGTAGACGCACCAGCTGGAGCAATCCTGGGGAGCCAGAGCCACGCAGCGCCAAATCACCAACAGAGGCGCCAATACCACACGAATAGAATATCCCTGTGGCGGTACAATGCGGTTGGCGGTGGTGATCCGTTTGCCATCCGCCAAAGCGTTCGAGGCCGCTTTCGACGACAGTGCGCCAAGTGAGAATGGTTCGCCAGTGCGGACAGAGGGGAAGTATTAATGAATGCGAGAAAACACGGTTCAAATTTACGCCACTAGGGAGAAAGCAAACCCTGGTCTCCGATTCGGGCGAATAGTGGTGTCGGTAACGTTTGAGGATCCAGGACGAGCGAAAGTGAACCAGTTGTTTGCGCGAAATTTTCTCATTTCCTCGAGATTATCTTCAAGGGAATGCTGCCACGGCAGTAAACAGACACTAACCGGGTTCTTATTTCAGACGAACACGCTGCCGCGCACTGGCATGCACGTTTGCATTTGTGCATTCTGTGTGTACAGAGGAGATTTGGAAATGCTGCAATTTCTTGAAAGACTCATTAGAAAAGGATATAAACTGCTCCTTCCCCTTTGTCTGGTTCGTTGGATGAAACTAGTTGTGGTGGTGTACATCTGTGCACTGGCTCTGCCCTGTAGACTCGGGCACGTCTGATGGTGTATTAGAAGGAGTATGGGTGATTGTTTGCCTTTTAGAGCTAGCATCCACGACCCACTGCAGAGATAATTAAGCATTTAAGGATACCGTTGGGATTCATGCTGTTTTGTTGGTTTTACGAATGAATCTCACCTGTGCCTACCTGTGCGTGCTTGCCAGGTTAATTTTCTCTTTGTAGTTGCAGCAGGAAATTAGAATTGGAATGCGAACACGTAGCACTGATTATGGCTAGCAAAAGCAATTCAAGTGTTTAGGATCAGACCTACGTCAAAAACTGCATTAATGGTCATCTAAATCAGTACGATTTTATCTTCGCGACCCGCCGGCCAGAATACGTAAAAAAAGTTGGTTACTTTTCTGGGATGCTGAATACTATTCCGAGGAATTAACAGTAACTAGAGCTGATGGCATTGATTACTATACCTGTTGTACTTAGTAGCCACGCAGATAGCGACATCCGTCGTCTAGACGTATGTATTTGTATATGCTGTGGAGTGCGGGTCCGATTCCCGACCTGATAAAGAGTAAACTTTTCGTAAAGCGAATAATTCTCCACTGGTCCATTGGGTGTTGTCTAAATATCCTGCCCATTGTCTAATGGTAGATGTTTTGTTGTTTTGTTCATTCTGCTCTTAAACTGTGATTCTGTCTTTTTATCCTTCTGCAATTCGCTTCATTCAGCTTTCATAACACGAGAACTCGCATTTTTTTTAAGGTGATTATAGAATGAAGCCCGTGGTGAATTTCAAATTCACCACACGTTTATCTACATACATTTCCAAAAGCCCTAATCTGGCGTAATAGGTTTCGTACAGTGCCGAAACTTAAATTATGATTGTTCAGCATAACTAAGCAATCGATCCACCATCATTTCAGTCCCATACGCGTTATGATTATTTCATCTCGTGCGCTCGAAAAAAATATTGGAAAAGCACGTGGTTTACAAAATGGCCGATTTCTGGCTTTATTCTATAATCACCTTAAGTCCAATAACCGGGTGTTTCTTATAACATTTCTAATAATCCTGGCGTAGTGGAACAAATACTAAATCCATCTATGATCCCATGCGGCCCTATGAGTCAAGGAAAAAATGATTTGAAATTCTTCCACTTAGAGGCGCTAGTGTATATGAACCTACCAGTTTGGTTCGATATCTCGAGATCTATGGGATTTAGGAAGTTGCCGTTTTCTACAAAGTTGTTCGAGGATTCAAAACCAATATGTCAAGATACCGATTAGTGTAGAATTCATCCGTAAGGCGGCGCTACTGTAGATCAGAGATCAGTTTGGTTTGATATCCCGGGATCTGTTGGATTTAGACTTCCACAAAGTTGTTCGTGGATTGGAAACGTATATGTTGAAAAACTGTTTAATTTAAAATTCATCCGCAAGGCGGATATATGATATATGAGAGATCAATTTGGTTCGATATTGCGGAATCTGTTGGATTTAGAAAGTTGCCGACTTCAACAAAGTTGTTCGGGGATTGTAAACCACCAAATTGTTTATTGTAAACCATGTTGTTTGTTTATTGTAAACTATGTTGAGAATTTTTTTGTTTTGAAGTTCATCCGCAGAGTGGTTCTAGTGCATGTGAGATCACTAGTTTGGTTATATATCCCGGGATCTGTGATTTAGAGAGTGGCCGTCTTCTACACAGTTGTTCGAGGATGAAAAACAATATACTTAAAAACTATTCAGTTTGAATTACATCCGCTTGGTGGTGATATATGGGACAATCAGTATTGCTGTATTGATTTGTGGAATATAAAAGTGCCGTCATTCACAGTTATTTGGGATTCTAAAACACATTTTCAGAAAAGTGTGCTTGGTAGTCATATGGCTACCGTTTCTGCCTCATACGCACCAGGAGGCTGTGGGTTCGATCTCAGGCCCATTTCTTTCTCCTACTTTGTATCTTTTTCTATATTTCTCATATTCCAGCTATTGCTAGAACAGAAAATGGATTTCCGTACCGTTTCCATTTCATTCCTACACCTTCAACTTGACTAGTCTAGCAGTATTTGTTAGAACTGGAAATTCAGGAAAAACGTGTTTCTTACATCCTATTAGAATTTCGTCTTTTGCGTTCTTATCACATCCAACAAACAATCTATGCTAAATAAACTATTTTTTTGACTGTAGGACGAACTTAAAAATGACCATTATTATTCACGTCCGGGAGGTCGTCTGGTGGCCATCTGTGGTCAAAGCAGAGTATAAGAAGAACTGTGTATTACTCTAAGATTACCGTCTAAAATTACCTAGATAAAAATAGGGTGAAGGATGTATTTTGGACCACCCTTACGGGGGCTCTTATTTTGGACCACCAAGAGGAATTTGCACTCAGGTGACAAAAATATGAGCCGTCGAACTGGTTGTCCAAAATACCTCCCTTACCCTATGCTCCTGTAGGACGAACTATCTAAAATGACCATTTTTACTGTCGTTCTGGGTGTTCCGGAAGGCCGTCTGGTGGTCACAGGTGGTCACTAGAGTGGCCCAAGCTTATATGGAAAAAGTGAAAAGTCTGGAATTTCAAACCTTGCACCCTTAATGACAGTTTGGGGGTCCCAGAAGCTCCCCTGAAAATTTCAGCTCATTCGGTCCAGTGGTTGGCGTGTGCAAATGGCTCAAAGTTTGTATGGGAAAAGTGATCCAAATGTATGCGGAAACACAACCGTTTCAGTTTTTTGCTTCTAGGTAGCGCTCTAGTTGATTGATTCCTGTTGTGGACAAAATGTAGAACCTTTTTTATATAAGGAAGCGACTGGTGAAGACCGGATGTAAATCCTTTTGAAATTGGCCAAGTTATAAGCATCCAAAGTCGAGGGTGTCGAGCGTGTCCCCCAGGGGTGTTTAAGGTGATTATAGAATGAAGCCCGTGGTGAATTTCAAATTCACCACACGTTTATTTACATACATTTTCAAAACCCCAAATTCTGGCGTAATAGTTTTCGTACAGTGCCGAAACTCAAATTATGATTTTTCAACATAACTAAGCAAACGATCTACCATTATTTCATACCCATACGCGTTATGGTTTTTTCATCTCGTGCTCTTGAAAAAAAATATTAGAAAAGCACGTGGTTGACAAAATGGCCGATTTCTGGCTTCATTCTATAATCACCTTAAAATGAGAGCAACGTACCACCGACCATTGCGGCGGCGATGCAGGCGTATTCGGTGCCGTGCGAAATTAAATGCATGATTATCACGCAATCTCGCGAATTTTTATCCGATTGGTAAATACTTTCCGTGCTCTGTACAGTAGTGTAGCTAGAGAGGGAGGGGGTGACTTACCACTGAAGCCAACGAGCTGAAGTTTTTAAGGGGAGACGAAATTCATGATATATTTGTAACGAGTTGTTTTCGGACATCGTGATGCCCGCTGCATCAATTTTAGAATGATATGATATAATCGTTACAGACAGAGGGACAGAGAGACCTGGGATATTATATAAGTTATATATTTTTCAAGCAACAGTTTTAATGTTTATTTATTATTATTTATTCAGACTAAGGCCGAAGTGGCCTGTGCGGTATATAAGAGTCTTCTCCATTCGGCTCGGTCCATGGCTACACGTCGCCAACCACGCAGTCTACGGAGGGTCCGCAAGTCATCTTCTACCTGATCGATCCACCTTGCCCGCTGCGCACCTCGCCTTCTTGTGCCCGTCGGATCGTTGTCGAGAACCATTTTCACCGGGTTACTGTCCGACATTCTGGCTACGTGCCCGGCCCATCGCAGTCGTCCGATTTTCGCGGTGTGAACGATGGATGGTTCTCCCAACAGCTGATGCAATTCGTGGTTCATTCGCCTCCTCCACGTACCGTCCGCCATCTGCACCCCACCATAGATGGTACGCAGCACTTTCCTCTCGAAAACTCCAAGTGCGCGTTGGTCCTCCACGAGCATCGTCCAGGTCTCGTGTCCGTAGAGGACTACCGGTCTAATTAGCGTTTTGTAGATAGTCAGTTTGGTACGGCGGCGAACTCTATTCGATCGGAGCGTCTTGCGGAGTCAAAGTACGTACGATTTCCAGCCACTATGCGTCTCCGAATTTCTCTGCTGGTGTCATTTTCGGCAGTCACCAGTGAGCCCAAGTACACAAATTCTTCTACCACCTCGATTTCGTCACCACCGATGCAAACTCGCGGTGGGTGGCTCACATTGTCTTCTCTTGAACCTCTGCCTATCATGTACTTCGTCTTCGACGTGTTGATGACTAGTCCGATCCGCTTAGCTTCCCTCTTCAGTCTGATGTAGGCTTCCTCCATCTTCTCAAAGTTACGTGCCATAATATCTCGGCGAAACCAAATAGCTGGACGGACTTATTGAAAATTGTACCACTCGTGTTAATCCCTGCTCTTCGTATTACCCCTTCCAAAGCGATGTTGAATAGCAAACACGAAAGACCATCACCTTGCCGTAACCCTCTGCGGGTTTCGAAGGGACTCGAGAATGCCCTGAAACTCGAACTACGCACATCACCCGATCCATCGTCGCTTTGATCAATCGTGTCAGTTTATCCGGAAAACCGTGTTCGTGCATTAGCTGCCATAGCTGGTCCCGATCGATTGTATCATATGCGGCTTTGAAGTCGATGAATAGATGATGTGTGGGCACGTTGTATTCGCGGCATTTCTGCAGTACTTGGCGAATGGCGAACACCTGGTCCGTGGTGGAGCGTTCGCCCATAAAACTCCGCCTGGTACTGCCCACGAACTCCCTTGCAGTTGGTGCTAGTCGACGGCATAAAATTTGGGAGAGTACCTTGTAGGCGGCGTTCAGCAATGTGATTGCGCGGTAGTTACTACAATCCAGCTTATCGCCCTTTTTGTAGATGGGAAACACGACACCTTCCATCCACTCCTGCGGCAAAACTTCCTCCTCCCAAATCTTGGTAATGACCCAGTGCAGCGCTCTAGCCAGTGCTTCACCACCGTGTTTAAATAGCTCTCCTGGTAGTTGGTCAACCCCAGGGGCTTTGTTGTTCTTCAGCCGGCCAATCTCCTCCTGGATTTCCTGGAGATCCGGAGCCGGTAGAATTATGTCCTGCGCGCGTTCTCCCAGGTCCATCACCATACCGCCATCTTCGTCTGCCACATCGCCATTCAGGTGCTCTTCGTAGTGCTGCCGCCACCTTTGGATCACCTCACGCTCGTTCGTAAGAAGATTCCCGTTTATATCCTTACACATATCAGGCTGTGGCACGTGGCCCTTACGTGAACGGTTTAACTTCTCATAGAACTTTCGTGTGTTATTAGCGCGGTACAGTTGCTCCGTTTCTTCACGGTCTCGATCTTCCTGCTGGCGCTTTTTCCTCCGGAAAATCGAGTTTTCTCTGTTCCGCGCCTGTTTATATCGTGCCTCGTTCGCCCTCGTGCGGTGTTGCAGCAATCTCGCCCATGCTGCATTCTTCTCTTCCACTAACTGCTCACATTCGCCGTCATACCAGTCGTTTCTCTGATCCGGGGCACCGTGCCTAGTGCAGCGGTTGCGGTGCTACCAATGGCGGATCGAATATCTCTCCAGCCATCTTCAAGAGACGCTGCGCCTAGCTGCTCTTCCGTTGGAAGTGCCACTTCCAGCTGCTGCGCGTATTCTTGGGCTAGTCTACCGTCTTGTAGCCGCCCAATGTTAAGCCGCGGCGTCCGACTTCGACGCGTGTTGTACACCGTCGAGAGTTTTGAGCGCAGGCATACTGCAACGAGGTAGTGGTCGGATTCAATATTCGCACTGCGGTAAGTGCGGACATTCGTGATGTCGGAGAAGAATTTACCGTCGATTAGAACGTGATCGATTTGGTTTTCCGTTTCTTGGTTAGGTGATCTCCATGTGGCCTTGTGGATATTTTTGCGGGGAAAGAAGGTGCTTCGGACTACCATTCCACGGGAGGCTGCAAAGTTTATGCATCGTTGGCCGTTGTCATTCGATACGGTGTGCAGACTATCCGGTCCGATGACCGGTCTATACATTTCCTCCCTTCCTACCTGTGCGTTCATGTCACCAATGACGATTTTAACGTCCCGCAGTGGGCATCCATCGTATGTCTGCTCCAGCTGTGCGTAGAACGCTTCTTTCTCGTCGTCGGGTCTCCCTTCGTGTGGGCAGTGCACGTTGATGATGCTATAGTTGAAGAAACGGCCTTTAATCCTCAGCTTGCACATCCTTGCGTTGATTGGCTGCCACCCAATCACGCGTTGGCGCATCTTACCCAGCACTATGAAGCCGGTTCCCAGCTCGTTGGTGGTGCCACAGCTTTGGTAGAAGGTAGCCGCTCGATGCCCGCTTTTCCACACTTTCTGTCCTGTCCAGCAAATCTCCTGCAGCGCCACGACGTCGAAGTTGCGGGGATGTAATTCATCGTAGATCATCCTGTCGCAACCTGCGAAACCTAGCGACTTGCAATTCCATGTTCCAAGCTTCCAATCGTGATCCTGTATTCGTCGCCTAGGTCTTTGCCGATTATATCGAGTCGCATTATCTCTTATATTGTTCGTAATGATTGGTTTTCTAGGCGGCTTATTGGGCCTGCGCAAACCTCCTGTCTCGTCGGAGGGCCGTCGTGTCAGGGCTGTTTAGCGTCCCACCTAACACCAGGACTTGGGCTTGTGCGCTTTGAGCGGCACACGGTCGCTTTGGTGGGACCTACTTGCGGATACATGCAGCTTTTTATAGAGGTTTAACAGGGCCCACTGTCAAACCCCACCACATCCTAGGCAAGCCCCACAACTCGCAGATGGCCTGGGGAGGGATCGTCAAGCCCTTGGACATAGTCCCTGCTGCCCCCCTTTAATGTTTATAGTATAATTTATTAACTGTATAAAACTACAAAGTTTTCAACAAACAACACTTATGCCTATATTAATTATTTATTTCAACTGCTAGGCCTTCCTTTATAACAGAGCGAGTGCAACCTGGAAAATTTTGCTTATGCTGTTGAACAACTTTGAGAAGATATTGAAGCTGTTCTTCATTTTTTGTCAGTTTTCCACAAAAATCTTGAACTAGTTTAACTCCTCTTTAAGCACAGTCATTCACTACCAAAAATGAATTAATTTTATTTCTACTTTCAACAAATTCTTCCAATCATCCCATATACAAGGATCTTCTTTGAGAAAATTTGCAGATATTCCAGAAATTTAAAAAAAATCGTCGTATTTTGAGAAACAAAATCCGAAAGCATACAAGAAGTCAACTTATCGATCGTAGATACTTTCAATTTTATTTTTCTTACTTCATCACCCTTACAAGATTTTAAATTGTGTGCCATTTCTTTTCTCTCATCAGTAGATATTTCTGGGTAAAAAAAAAGCCAGAGCGACTAGTTCTTCACTCAAGTACCATAGATGATTTGCAAATCTTGAAGCCGCAGCCATATACACATTTCTTGATTGATCAGGGAAAGCATCTCGTAAAGTTATCAATTTTTGTCAGGTTTAGATCATTTCGTGCTGCTGATGAGGGTAAAGGAGCTTCAAACCAAGACCAAATGTAAACTCGTAAAACAAAAGCACACATTACTGGAATTTTTCGCCTTTCATCATCGGTCATGTCAAATTGGCCTCTAAACAGCCATATCTTAAGACAATACATTGCTTCCGCCATCCATCTGGCATTGCTATGTGCTCCTGGTGGCGAAAATTTAATTCTTTTCACACCAAGAAATGCTATTATAAATTTAGCAACTCTTCATAGTCTTGTCGTTGCTGTTGAATATTGAGTTGGTTTTTCAAAAATTCAATCAAATGTTGTGTTTTATGAAAAATTAAAATTCCTGAAATGATCGAATTTTCTGAATACCCTATATTGAAATTGGTCACCATAAAGGGGAAATAATAAAATGGGTCCAATATTGTTCTATAAGGAACGATCCTACCAAATATAAGGTAATTTTGAGGGATCATATCAATAATGTTAGAACTGGATGGCTGTATATTTTTATTTGAGGCTAACAAAATAAATGGAAGAAGTACTTAATGTATTTCGTGTATTTACATTCACGCTTCGAAAATAGAACTCTAAACTATAGCATAAACCAAACTTGACCAAATTTTGAGTTCTTCAATTTATGTCAATTTTGAGTAAATTTTTTTAGCGTGTTAGCTCGAAGATAAAACGACGCCAGAAAATTGCGAGATTAAACATCGAACAATATCCCGGATGTGTTTTTCTACTAAAAAAAAAGATCCGCCCCTTGCCCCTTCACTCCCTCCCTCTCTAGCTACACTACTGTACAGAGTACGGAAAGTATTTATCAATCGGATAAAAATTCGCGAGATTGCGTGATAATCATGCATTTAATTTCGTACGACACATAATACGCCTGCATCGCCGCCGCAATGGTCGGTGGTACGTTGCTCTCATTTTAAACACCCCTGGGTGACACGCTCGAAACCCTCGACTTTGGATGCTTATAACTTGGCCAATTTCAAAGGGATTTACATCCGGTCTTCACCAGTCGCTTCCTTATATAAAAAAGGTTCTACATTTTATCCACAACAGGAATCCGTCAACTACAGCGCCACCTAGAAGCAAAAAACTGAAACGGTTGCGTTTCCGCATACATTTGGATCACTTTTCCCTTACAAATTTTGAGCCATTTGCGCACGCCAACCACTGGACCGAATGAGCTGGAATTTTCAGGGGAGCTTCTGGGACCCCCAAACTGTCATTTAAGGGTGCAAGGTTTGAAATTCAAGATTTCATGCATTTTGGGCCAGTCTAGTGGTCACCTACGGAAGGTAAAACCATTTTGAGGATAATTTTTTTGGTCACACTTGTAAGAGTATCCTTTGTTTTGCGCGATAAACGTCAATTAATTGTTTTTAACGAAGAAAAACAAAAGAAAACCTACGGTAAATGGATGATTCAATTCAGCCATAAAGTTGAAGGTAATGAGGGGTCTCCCGCAGCCTTGCGAGCAAAGGCGTAGGATTGCCAATCCGGAGATGGCGGGTCGATTCTCAGTACTGGTCTAGGATGTTTTCGGTTTGGAAACACTATTGACACCCTGGGCATAGTGTATTCATTGTAGTTGCCACACAAAATACATACTCATGCAATGGCGGACATAGAAAAGCTTTCAATTAATAACAAAGGAAATGCTAATAGAATAATAAATTGAAAAGCCGGCCAAGTTCTAGTTCGAATGACAGAAGAAAAAGAAGTTTTAAGTACTGAGTTAGATGCGCTTCAACCCACGCTTGATTTGAATCGTCTATGAGTTTTGAGATTTTGAGATTTTTCATACACTGATCCTTTGCTTCCTCTAAACATTCTTTACATTCAAACATTCTTTGCTATCATTCATTCATTCATTTTTCATTAAATAATTGCATTTTGGGGTTTATGTTTTGGCTTTTCTTGTTTATATTAACTAATTATAATTGATGTGCAATTTCCTCCACAAATTCTTTTGGAGATTTGTCCGGGAATTCGCTCAGAAATTAAATCAAGGAGTTTCATAAAAACTCCTTCGGAAACGAATTCCAGAATATCTTCCAAAAATTCTTGCAGATATTCTTTGGAATTTTCCTCAGGAATAAGTCCGGAATTTCCTTCACGCATTCCATCAGAAATTTGTTCATCGTTAAGGTATTCTTCCTAAAATGTCTCCATAGTAAAAGATTTTTCTGAAGGATTATTTTTAAAAATACTTCCAATGAAATTTTTAGATGAATTTCAAAAGGAATTCCTTAAGGATATTCTGGAGGAGTTCCTGTATGCATTTTCGAAACCATTCATAAAGGATGTAGGGAAGAAATTCTAAATAGAATTTCCGCAGAAATACCTTAGGAAATATCCAAAAATATAATTTATTCTAAAAATCCTCCAAAAAATCCTTAGAAGTTTACTCTAGGAATTCCTTCCCGTAAGGATTTCTTTAAAGCATTCCCCGGAAATGAATCCAGTAGTTCCTTCGAAAATTCTTCCAGGAATACCTTCGAAATTTCCTTCAGAAATCAGTTCAATACTTCCACATCGTATTTCTTCAGGAATTTCTTTAAAAATTCTTATGACCTAAGAAAATTCTTGCAAGAATTCCTTCGGCAATTCCTTGAGCACTTATAGAAATTCTCCCGGGAAACCCTTCCAAAATTATAGAACAAAATTCAAAGAAATTCCTGAGGAATTTCTGAACGAATTCCTGAAGGATTTTTGAAAGAACCTTCTGAAGGAACTTGCGGCATTCTTAGATTTTATTTGGGCATTGCTTCAAGATTTCCTTCCGAAATTCCTCCAGGGTTTCATTTGAAAATTCCTCCGGAGACAACTTCGGGACTAAATCTGAAAATTTATTATTATCATTTAGAAACACATTAACGAATTCCTTAAGGAATTTCTTCGGGAATACCTTCCGAAACTCTTTCAGAAATACCTGAGCAAAATGTTTTGGAAATTCATTCGGATTCAATCCATCCCTTGAAAAATTCGTTTCGGTTTCGGAAATTCGCGTAGGAATTTCTTTAGAAATTGGTTTCAATTTATTTTTTTTAAGGAAATTTATTAAGGAATTTATTAAGATATTCATTAGGAAATTGAAGAAATGAGGAATTTCTTAACAAATTATTTCAGGAATTCATAAAAATAATTCTCCAGATATTCCTTTAGAACATTCACCAACAAATCTCTAAGAACTTCCTCCGGAAGATCCATTAGGCAATTACTTAGCACATTCCTCAGATTTTTTTTCAGAAATTTCCTTGAGAATTCCTTCGGAAATTCCTTTAGGAATTCCTCCATAATTTCCATAGAACATTCCTATAAAAAATCGAAGTTGCTTCAAACATTTCTTAGAAAACAATATATAGTATAAGTATTTCAATATGACTGTAATAGTCAGTTGGAATTAAATGAAATAAATAAATAAAATTTCCTTGGTTTTTTTTTTCAGAAATACCGTCGGGAAATCCTTCGAAAATTCCTTCCAAACTTCTTTCGATTTTTTAGGAATTCCTTTAAGAAATAATTTTTAAATTGCTTTAGGAATAGCTTGAGAATTTCTTTGGAGAATTCTTCCGAAATTCCGTTTAAAACTTCTTCGGAAATCTTTCTTCGGACTGCCTTCAAAATGCCTTCAAAAGTTCTTTCCGATATTCCTTCGGGAATTAATTCAGAAATTCATTCGGAAAGTCCTTTATGTGCTCCTTCGGGAAATACCTTTATGAATCCCATAAGAAATTATTCCCTTCTTCAGTACAGTAAATTTCTGCAACAATTCTCCCAACAAATTATCGGACAGAGTTTAGATGTTTTGTATGGTTTTACTAAAAGAAAGAATTCCTAGTGGAATATCAGAAGAAATTCTCAAAGAAATTTACGAAGAAAAAATCATCCCAGAATTTCCTTCAGGAACTCTTTTGGAAGTTTCGCCAAGATCTATTAAAATTGGTAGCAAATCAGTATTTCACTAGTTTAAACTAGTTAAAGATTGCAGATAACCAATTTATGAATATTCATGCAAACCAAAGCATTAGTGATTAATCATAAATTTAATCATGAATAATGAATAATGGGTTATTTAATCATTATTCATTAATCATAATCATACAAAAAATTCGATGCAATCATTAATCACTAATTGTTAGTCATAGATTATTGAATTTTATCTTTAATCACTAATCATATTAATGATTGTTTTGAGGTTATTCATTAATCATCAATTCTAATGTGTCAACATTTAATCACGATCGGTAATCGTTAATCATACTTCAAACGTTTTATTCATTACTCACAATCGTTAATCATTGTCAAAAAATAATTTAATCGTTAATCATAATCAGTCAAGTACGAGTCAAGTACGAGACACTGAAGACGGCCTTACTGTTGAGGTCGAAATACGTATCTGTCAAGATACAATTAAGTGGTGGAATTCAATGGGATGGTATAAACTCGTCTTAGGACAAGTGATAATCATTAATCATTTTCAAAAATGATTAAATCATTAATCATAATCTTTAATCATAGACAGCACTCTAGCAGGTTGAAATCGCTGTTATTTTGCCTGTCTTGGTACAGTGATCACCACGTCACTATCCAAGCCGTTCCTGGGTGGACGTTAGGCAGAATAACAGCGATTTCAAATTTCAACAATGTTTGTTCTCTCATATGGCCCTCTGCTAATCTTCAGTTTCTATTCATTTCACACTTACCGCTCGCTTGCGGTGTCAATCGAATCTGTATCTTCATTACTTTCATCTACTCCCTTTCGCTTTGAGTAGTATAATTATCACCGAAAAAAAAGCCAATAAATTAATTTCGATTAGTGGTTTTGTGTCAGGGTAATTTTCAATTTTTTTACAGTTTCCTCATTAGTGGCGTGCAAGTCATGTTCCCATCAAACAAAAGAAGTTCTAAAAGTTCGGTCAAATATTTAATCATCAATCGAGAGAGTTAGTCGTAATGTAATTATGTTGATATGATTGTAGGAAATACGATATATCACAATGAATTTAAATTGCTAACTACATTGCAAGTAATCGACTCCAATGAAAAACCAATAATATCCTATTATCTTTTGATGTAAATTTATCGCCTAAATGTATGAAAATTATCTAGTGGAAGCAATCGAAACTGAATCGAAAGGCCTAAATGGGCCATAGTTCAGAACCGTTCAACAAACAATCATCAAAAAATTTCAACCTCCAACCAAAAACTTGATAAGGTACACCGGGGCAAGTTGAAAAGCGGGGTAAGTTGAAACGGAAGCTGCAATTTAGATAGGAAATGACCGAATGCTCTGATTATTCTTTTCAACAAACTACTCCCCTAAACGCACCTTCTGACTGCCATTCCCGGAAGATTGCAGCTTTCAAAAGCAATCCCTGTCGTTGTTTATTTTTCTCCATTTGCAAAATCCAAACCAACTATTTGACGTGCCTAGGAAACAGGTCTCAAAACGAAGTTTGGAAGAGTTTTTTCGTCAAATTTTCACGGTAGGTAATCATTCAATATTGAATAAGTATAATGATTATGAAAAATCGTTGAAAGACCCGTTTTAATTTTTGTATTTTGGTTGTTTGATATTGCTCCGCATGTTCTACTCATCGGGGCAAATAGAAATGTATGGTGCGGGGCAAGTTGAAACAACGATTCAAAACGCCCCCCTCGCAATTAAAAGTAATATTTTTTTCAGAATTCAACATGGTCCGTAAATACATTCGGAAAACATTAATTATAAAAACATGCAAATTTCTGAAAATAAATTTAATAAATTTCCACCCATTCCGTCATGAAGGCAACCCTCCTACAATCTCCACTAGAATGAAAAGGGGTCATGTTTAAACTGCAGTGTTAAGATTCTTAATCTACTGAGCACTGACTCTCAGAAAAATAAAACATAGAGTATGTAAACATCTCGTTAACTCCACCTTTCACTTCCCCAGTTGCATATTCCTCCAATCGAAGAGTTTATGAGAGATATGCTGGCTGGTTAAATAATGAACATTTATGAAGAAGACGCAACCGAATTAATCAAGTGCACAATATTCAAGTGAACAAAGTAATAAACTATCCTGAAAAGTAATCCGAGTGGTCACCAGTAGGAGGAAAACAATTTGATAAATTTTCAGCGTAGTGCGTTCTCACGAATTTGGTCTCTGAAAATACGCTTGTGACTTTGTTGTACACTGCCCTTATTCGCATAAGAGTCTAATGTCATTTATTCCGACTTGAGTAATTTGCAGTTGAATTTCTTAAACTGGTTTTACATGGAGAAATACAAAAATAATCTAATAAATTGAAAAAAAAAATGCTATCTTTCCAAAAAATTGACATAATATTCTTTATCTGTATTTATTGCTGTGGGACAACTAAATGGACCATACTTAAGTTAATTTTTTGTGTAAAAGAGGTCCTATCAACATCTGGAATGTGATTTTCATACGAGTCAATATCAAGATGAGACAACAAAAAAAGTGGGATTTGTTTTTAAATTTCTAGAACAAAGCCTGCTATTTTATCGTTTTTTCTTAAACAGGAGACAATTTTAGGCTAATTTCTGAAAGAAAATAAAAATCAACAAAAGCTTACATGGGACTCTTATGCCAATCCTGGCAGTATTATAGTCACCTTCGCAACCTCGTGCTTCTTGAGTCTCACTGAGTACATTTTGTTATTAATACGGCAAAATTAGCCTATGTCAAAATATAATGCAGTGTTTCAACTTGCCCGGATACGCGGGGCAAGTTGAAACGATGCATATAAAAAAATAATTGAAATATACAAAATATTTAAGAAGTTTGTAAAGGTTGCTCATTTTTTATGTATAGTCTTTGGCCCGAAATAGCAAACGCCGCAAACGGATTCAAAATATATCAAAGGGTGATTTTTTTTACAGCACGAATTTCAACTTTGAAAAAACCGTTTCAACTTGCCCCGGTGTACCTTATTTTAAGGCTTATTTCAAGAAAACGTCGAATCCTGACCAGTAGATAGTAACAGATTTATATCAGACCTTGTTATTCTGTTACAGCAGTTTTTTATAACAGCGGTTGTTATAAAACATGTACCATTAGTAGTTAAAATAACAAAAATTGTTTTAACAAAATTATTACAAAATATGTTATTAATTGAACAACGATTGGCTTGACGATCCCTCCCCAGGCCATCTGCGAGTTGTGGGGCTTGCCTAGGATGTGGTGGGGTTTGACAGTGGGCCCTGTTAAACCTCTATAAAAAGCTGCATGTATCCGCAAGTAGGCCCCACCAAAGCGACCGTGTGCCGCTCAAAGCGCACAAGCCCAAGTCCTGGTGTTAGGTGGGACGCTAAACAGCCCTGACACGACGACCCTCCGACGAGACAGGAGGTTTGCGCTGGCCCAATAAGCCGCCTAGAAAACCAATCATTACGAACAATATAAGAGATAATGCGACTCGATATAATCGGCAAAGACCTAGGCGACGAATACAGGATCACGATTGGAAGCTTGGAACATGGAATTGCAAGTCGCTAGGTTTCGCAGGTTGCGACAGGATGATCTACGATGAATTACATCCCCGCAACTTCGACGTCGTGGCGCTGCAGGAGATTTGCTGGACAGGACAGAAAGTGTGGAAAAGCGGGCATCGAGCGGCTACCTTCTACCAAAGCTGTGGCACCACCAACGAGCTGGGAACCGGCTTCATAGTGCTGGGTAAGATGCGCCAACGCGTGATTGGGTGGCAGCCAATCAACGCAAGGATGTGCAAGCTGAGGATTAAAGGCCGTTTCTTCAACTATAGCATCATCAACGTGCACTGCCCACACGAAGGGAGACCCGACGACGAGAAAGAAGCGTTCTACGCACAGCTGGAGCAGACATACGATGGATGCCCACTGCGGGACGTCAAAATCGTCATCGGTGACATGAACGCACAGGTAGGAAGGGAGGAAATGTATAGACCGGTCATCGGACCGGATAGTCTGCACACCGTATCGAATGACAACGGCCAACGATGCATAAACTTTGCAGCCTCCCGTGGAATGGTAGTCCGAAGCACCTTCTTTCCCCGCAAAAATATCCACAAGGCCACATGGAGATCACCTAACCAAGAAACGGAAAACCAAATCGACCACGTTCTAATCGACGGTAAATTCTTCTCCGACATCACGAACGTCCGCACTTACCGCAGTGCGAATATTGAATCCGACCACTACCTCGTTGCAGTATGCCTACGCTCAAAACTCTCGACGGTGTACAACACGCGTCGAAGTCGGACGCCGCGGCTTAACATTGGGCGGCTACAAGATGGTAGACTAGCCCAAGAATACGCGCAGCAGCTGGAAGTGGCACTTCCAACGGAAGAGCAGCTAGGTGCAGCGTCTCTTGAAGATGGCTGGAGAGATATTCGATCCGCCATTGGTAGCACCGCAACCGCTGCACTTGGCACGGTGCCCCGGATCAGAGAGAAACGACTGGTATGACGGCGAATGTGAGCAGTTAGTGGAAGAGAAGAATGCAGCATGGGCGAGATTGCTGCAACACCGCACGAGGGCGAACGAGGCACGATATAAACAGGCGCGGAACAGACAAAACTCGATTTTCCGGAGGAAAAAGCGCCAGCAGGAAGATCGAGACCGTGAAGAAACGGAGCAACAGTACCGCGCTAATAACACACGAAAGTTCTATGAGAAGTTAAACCGTTCACGTAAGGGCCACGTGCCACAGCCTGATATGTGTAAGGACATAAACGGGAACCTTCTTACGAACGAGCGTGAGGTGATCCAAAGGTGGCGGCAGCACTACGAAGAACACCTGAATGGCGATGTGGCAGTCTAAGATGGCGGTATGGTGATGGACCTGGGAGAACGCGCGCAGGACATAATTCTACCGGCTCCGGATCTCCAGGAAATCCAGGAGGAGATTGGCCGGCTGAAGAACAACAAAGCCCCTGGGGTTGACCAACTACCAGGAGAGCTATTTAAACACGGTGGTGAGGCACTGGCTAGAACGCTGCACTGGGTCATTACCAAGATTTGGGAGGAGGAAGTTTTGCCGCAGGAGTGGATGGAAGGTGTCGTGTCCCATCTACAAAAAGGGCGATAAGCTGGATTGTAGCAACTACCGCGCAATCACATTGCTGAACGCCGCCTACAAGGTACTCTCTCAAATTTTATGCCGTCGACTAGCACCAACTGCAAGGGAGTTCGTGGGGCAGTACCAGGCGGGTTTTATGGGCGAACGCTCCACCATGGACCAGGTGTTCGCCATTCGCCAAGTACTGCAGAAATGCCGCGAATACAACGTGCCCACACATCATCTATTCATCGACTTCAAAGCCGCATATGATACAATCGATCGGGACCAGCTATGGCAGCTAATGCACGAACACGGTTTTCCGGATAAACTGACACGGTTGATCAAAGCGACGATGGATCGGGTGATGTGCGTAGTTCGAGTTTCAGGGGCATTCTCGAGTCCCTTCGAAACCCGCAGAGGGTTACGGCAAGGTGATGGTCTTTCGTGTTTGCTATTCAACATAGCTTTGGAAGGGGTAATACGAAGAGCAGGGATTAACACGAGTGGTACAATTTTCAATAAGTCCGTCCAGCTATTTGGTTTCGCCGACGACATAGATATTATGGCACGTAACTTTGAGAAGATGGAGGAAGCCTACATCAGACTGAAGAGGGAAGCTAAGCGGATCGGACTAGTCATCAACACGTCGAAGACGAAGTACATGATAGGAAGAGGTTCAAGAGAAGACAATGTGAGCCACCCACCGCGAGTTTGCATCGGTGGTGACGAAATCGAGGTGGTAGAAGAATTTGTGTACTTGGGCTCACTGGTGACTGCCGAAAATGACACCAGCAGAGAAATTCGGAGACGCATAGTGGCTGGAAATCGTACGTACTTTGGACTCCGCAAGACGCTCCGGTCGAATAGAGTTCGCCGCCGTACCAAACTGACAATCTACAAAACGCTAATTAGACCGGTAGTCCTCTACGGACACGAGACCTGGACGATGCTCGTGGAGGACCAACGCGCACTTGGAGTTTTCGAAAGGAAAGTGCTGCGTACCATCTATGGTGGGGTGCAGATGGCGGACGGTACGTGGAGGAGGCGAATGAACCACGAATTGCATCAGCTGTTGGGAGAACCATCCATCGTTCACACCGCGAAAATCGGACGACTGCGATGGGCCGGGCACGTAGCCAGAATGTCGGACAGTAACCCGGTGAAAATGGTTCTCGACAACGATCCGACGGGCACAAGAAGGCGAGGTGCGCAGCGGGCAAGGTGGATCGATCAGGTGGAAGATGACTTGCGGACCCTCCGTAGACTGCGTGGTTGGCGACGTGTAGCCATGGACCGAGCTGAATGGAGAAGACTTTTATATACCGCACAGGCCACTTCGGCCTTAGTCTGATTAAATAATAATAATAATATAATTGAACAAAAATATAACTCGTTGTGTTACATAAAAAGGGGTGAAAATAGCTTTTACTATAGCAAATTATGTTCCTGGAAAGATTATGATTATCCATAATGTAGGCAATTAAGTTTGTCCAGCTGGTTCAACTTTGGATGTAGATTCAAGTTATACTGTAGGTGGACCTCACTTTTTTCCAATTCCTATCTACCAAAAATGTAGGCAATTTTTTTCGGTAGAAATAAACATAACACATTATGTTATAATCATGTTAAAACGATCATAAAATTTTTATTTCCTCCATCTTTGGCAGAGAATTTATAACAAAATAATTGCAAGTTTTGTTATTTGTAACACATATTGATATAATTGTGATAAAATTTTGTTATGACTAATTAGTCGGGATACTACGATTGAAAGTGTCACAAACAAGATTCTGTAGGTAATGTTCAAAAAACCATTTCATGAACTTCCATTTGATGATGGGCTTATAAAGACATTGGCACTTAGGTGGTCAAATTATTGAGTATGTTGAGAGAGTGATTAATGTTTACAAAACAATGTTATCAGGAAATATTCTGGTTGATGTTTGAGAATTTTGTCCAGAAATTACTTCAGTGAGATACACTGGATTCTGTTTTTACACGATTTACATTTTCTCCATTTTTAATTGATCCTAAATGTTTAACGCATAAAAATAATCATGTGATTTTTCTTTGAATTATTTAGATTTTTTTAAACATGTTGCAAAGACTTTGGTGGCAAATTGAAGTCGCACGATCAAAATTACCAGCGAAAAAAATCGTTTAAAAACAGAATCCTGTGTACTTTGGAATATCTTCTGAAGATAATTATAATTATTTCTTTCTCAAAATTTTCCAAATAATTTCAAAATTCTTCCTGAAAAATAAAAAAATGTTCAGTAGTTTTTTTTTCAAAG
This sequence comes from Armigeres subalbatus, assembly GCF_024139115.2. Taxonomy (NCBI): domain Eukaryota; kingdom Metazoa; phylum Arthropoda; class Insecta; order Diptera; family Culicidae; genus Armigeres; species Armigeres subalbatus. The sequence goes on along the minus strand of NC_085141.1, from coordinate 106,384,500 downwards.
CTTAATAGATTGTATGGTGTTTACTCAAATTAGAATTAGAATGTATTTGAGGAGGGATTCATTCAAAAAACATGCCAAGGAATCTTCAAACATTTTTCCACGAGTTCTTCAAAAAAATCCATTAGATATTTCTTATGAAGTTTCATCGCTTGTTGTACTTGTTGAAAAAGTCTAACATCGAGTTGATAGTAATTGAACTTTCTGTAAAAAAAAAACAATGCTGTAATTCCAAAACGAATAATCCATTTTGGAAGTTTTGGCAAATAACTAAAAATCGATAAAATAAATTGAGTAGATGTAGCTCTCCAGCATTTGAGGCTAGTTATGCCACTTATTCTCCGAAGGACCTGAGCATATTCAAACCAAAATATTTAAAGTATCGCAGTGGTTATAATGTTTTCCTGGACTTATTGTAAGTGCTGAATGGATTTGTGTGAAATTGTAGGAATTGGATTCTTGAATATCTATAAGATTGCAAGCAGTAATTGATTATTATCAGAAATCCATACACCCCACAGAAAGTGAATAAGCATTTTAATTCCGTAAGTATACTTTAGTAAAGGTTTTTTCGCGTACCCGATAATACCCGCAAATCCGTAAGCATTTTTGAACGGAATTTGAAGAATTTCTAGAAGCTCCCACGATTGTTTGGAAAGAGTTCCAAAGTCTTGTCAAAAGATAAGATAGGTACAAGATTTCACATAAATTTCCAGAAAGAATATGAAAACTTCAACGATTTGAAAAAATAGCCGTGGAGGTCTATTGCGATTCTAAAGAAACCGTGAGAATTCCCGAAGGTTGATGAGGGCACCAGAAAGTTTATAACATTATTTGGAGCCAATTTTGGAGAGATGTGTGTAATGCTGAATTATAATAACCTTTCGGGAGCTCTGCGCATTTACTAGAATCTTTATGAACGACCAGAATTACCTACCATTTATTACAAAACCTTAATGTTCTGCTTCTACAAGTGAATAGGTTTCCAATAACTGAGGAACTCGTTTGTTCTTCAAGGATTTAAACATGCAGGGATTTTCATATGCTTAAGAATTTGGAAAAAAAATCATACCTGGAATTTTTCGAGAAATTACTGGAAAGTCAGGGAATTTAATTTTCAAATTAAAGTCGACACCCTGACATACACTATTTGATCTAATCTCCCAATTTCAAGTCTAGGCTTGTAATTGAATAAGTTATTTAAGACAAAGTACAGCAATATTTGAATAATTAATCACTGAAATAAATGTGCACCTGCGAAATCCTTGCCATTATTGCATCGCCCAAGAAAGCAGCACACGAATAGCAAACTTTAACTTACCAGGGTGTCTACTACCTGGAAAAAACCTGGAAAACCCGGAATTATCAGGGAATTTCTCCCCACCTGAAAAATACCTGGAATTATCAGGGAAATCCTGACATAATCAGGGAAATTTCAATACCCGGTGACCATGAGTGAAATTCTCTCAAAAGATGAAAAAAAAAACTTAAAAGTATTTGAATAAATATACCAATCAAATCTAGGGACGAGCTCGGTGGTCTAGTGGCTACCGCTTCTGCCTTACAAGCAGGAGGTCGTGGGTTCAATTCCAGGCTCGCCCATTTCCTACTTTGTATTTCTATCTTAGTTCTTTCTATGTTTCACGTTATACCAAAACGGTTTCTACTGTTATAACCTTCCACACAATCCCAAAACCTCCCGTGGCACCTATGAGAGGTCGTAGAGTTCTCTGCATCTTTCTTAAGTAGGTGTCCAACTAACCATCCTTCCCATTCCTCAGCATTCGCAAGGACGTGGCCAGGACAGATCTCGACTATTGGAGAGTGCATTGCTTCCATCTAAGAGTTAATGATTAGTCCCAAATCATTACCTGAGGTAACGGATGAAATTGATGCTACTTTCGTACAATAGTCTTGGCTTGTACCACCTACGAATTTGTGCGAATTGCTCAATGCTAATGCTAATGCTAATCATAATCTTTATTTCAAATTTAATCATTCATTGGAAGCTTTATTCATTAACGCTCTGATGCAAACAGTGTAATGAAAAGCAAGCCCGGTGTTGACAAATTATTTTCTTTGCATTTAATAAATAATAATAAGAAATTCACTTTTTCGAGTCATTTTTCGTTTTGGTGATTTATTTGGCGTTTCCCGAGCAGGAGAAATCAATTGAATAATACCTCATTCTGTTATTGATACCATACTCTGTTATGAACTAGCCTTGCATAATAGGTAAAATACCAAAAAATAATACCAAAAAATTATATGCAGAATACTTGAGGTATAACATGCTTAGTCCCAAGCAGCACGCGCAACATCTTTCAAATAGGCGTTTGTTCCTAATAAATTGCATTGAAGACACTGGCAATACATCGAGTCACATTAAAGCCACTTCCCAGTTTTAGAAAATCACAATGTTACAAGGTTAAAATACTATTATTCTTCCATTTACTTCCACTATTAACTTTTTTATGTATCAACAAGCAGATACGTATTTCGTTTCCTACTTGTTAGAGACGGCCATAGACGGCAACTTTATCTTGATGAGCCTCACCAACCTGTTAGAATTAGATCAATTCTTATTCCCTTGTAGCTCTGCTGAAGAGACAAGTGCTCAAATATCAATTGGGTGAAGGGGATCCTCATGTGATCTTACGTTCACTCGGCATGAGACTCTTGGGCAAGCATTAAAGTTAATGGGATCACAACTCAGCCAATAGTAATCATAACACACGACTTACAACATTACATATATTGAACGTAAACATCCTCTTACTCACGGTACACGCCTAGCTTACTCTTAACATTCACTTCTGTACTCTTCACCGGCCGTCGCCGGTACGCTGCGGGGCCCCGTGTGTTTGTACGGCAATCCTGTGCGACTCATGCAGATTACTCCGGATGCAGCCGCCCCACCGCTCGCGGTGTGCAAATCAGGAACGCGTACGCCGATGATCTCCCTCTCGCTTTTGGTCCCACGCAGCGCCCACTTCGGTCCCTCAATCTCGGTCCCAGGACCTGTTATTCAGAACGCGCGGTTTCAATTGGCGCTAAACACTCAGCACTTCCCTTCGATGTAGCAGCTAGCAGTCGACCGGCACAACGCTTTTCTCACGAGACGCAACGATATAGTGTGAGACATGCCATAGACTCATGCCAAATTTCCCTTGACCAGAAAAACACAGCTAGGACATTTACAGAAGACACATTAAAGACACTAGAACACACACCCAACACACACGAGACTAACATTATTAAGGAATTAAAAGAAAAACCAGTTTTCTATACAAAAGCCGACAAAGGTAATGCAATTGTCATTCTAGATAAAATTAATTACGATAACCTTATGATAGAAAAACTTAATAATGGTCCATACAGAAAACAAAGAAAAGATCCCTTGACAGATATTGTGAAAAAGTAGATAAAACCATCAAAGAATGTAAACCCATATTTGAAAATTTGCCTCGACTTAAAATTTCCAACCCAACTTTGCCTTAGAATTAGAGGACAACCAAAAATTCACAAACCGGAAACGAAATCAGTGAAATAATATCTGCGGAAGGATCTCCAACTCACAAAATAGCAAAATGGTTAGTCAAAGAATTCCAAACACTCTACACACATACACAAACAGACACTAGACAAGTACAAAACACATAACAGTTTATTGAAAATTGCAAAACTCAGGAAATATCGAAAAAGACGAGATAATGGTTTCATTTGATGTGGCTGCACTGTTCCCAAGTGTACCCGTAAAAGAAGCTATTGTCTTGTTGGAAGATTGGTTATAGACAAAAATCAGACGCAACTTGGAAGACAAAAGTACGCACATATTTAAAATTAACAAGACTTTGCATAGAAGAGAACTATTTTACATTCAGAGGAGAATACTACAAGCAGACGAAAGGAGCACCAATGGGTAATCCCCTGTCCCTTTCTTATGTGAACTGTTCATGGCTAATCTTGAAAAGGATTTGAAGGAAAAGGGCCATTCTGAGCGATGGTGGAGATATGTAGATGATATCTTCAGCATCATTAGGAAAGACGCACTTCCATCAATCCTAGAAGCCATTAACAGTGCACATAGGGATATCAAGTTCACTTGTGAACAAGAGAAAAGACGGAAAATTGCCCTTTTGGATGTTTTAATAGTTAGAGAATCAAACCAAATGAATTTCGAAATTTACAGAAAACCCACACACACACAAAGAGTTATACCCAACACTTCAAACCATTCACACCAACACAAAGCAGCCGCATTCCAACACATGATACATAGACTCGAGACTTTTCCACTTAGCGTCACAGGAAACAGAAAGAATTAAATTACATTTTTGAAACAGCTAGACTAAACGGATACTCAACTAGAACTATTCAAGCTATTATAGACAAACATAGAAAAACCCAGTACAGAAAATCATTAACTGAGCGATTCCAAGCAACAGCATCAAAATTTAAGAAAATTTTTAATTCATGATTTTCTATTGAGTTGAAACTTTGCACAGTTTTTCAATTTCATCTAAATCGTCATTTTTCGATATCAAATCTTCATATTGAGTCACGACTAACTTTTTAAAAGGGTGTATGTGAAAATGGTTCAAAAATATTTAAAAAGCTGCACAGCAAAAACGGAATGTTCGATTGTTATGATTTTTTCAGCAAAGTTAGACAACTAAATGGTGATTCTTAAGAAAATGTGCACAGTAAAAAAAAAAAAAAATTTTGCCTTTAAAAATATCATTTTTGTCACAAAAACTCAAATATCTCAAAACCCTATCTTTTTTCGAACGTAATTTTTTTAGGGAAAACGGTCCATTATATTAGCTATCTACCATAAAATTTGGTGATGGTAAACTAATAAACAAAAAAGTTATGACATTTCAAACATTTCACAATTTTCACATATAGTAAACAAAAAAAAATTTCCGTGTATTTTTTTTCAAGAATCCTGATTTGATGCTGATTTTTATTGTTAAGGGCCTTGCGTGAGTTAAACAAGTTGTTTGTATGATATTCCATATTTATGTATTCATCGATATTATGTATATTATATGTATAAATAAATAAAAATGAATTAATATTATCCTAAGTATTAAATTAAATGTGGCAGTTACATAATGTTGTTATAGAAACTCTAAGAGTTTTGGGTTTGAATTTTGGTATGGGTTATGATATCATGAAAACAGTTTATTAATACTTATTTTTTATTTATTTTTATTCAAATTTTTTAAAATATCGAACACTTTTGAATTATTATCAGCACAGTTTGAGTATAGTTTTGCTTTAATTTTATTTTCCGACAATGGAATGAAACAGTGGGATGTTTGGATTCCTTGGGGGGTTTTCGCGTTATTAAATTGCTCGCTGAGCTCTGAAGCCTTTATTTCGTACTCTTCAGTAGTAGTAAAACAAAATGATAATTTGGTTAAATCTTTTTCTTTTCTACGATTTGCCCAATCAAAAAGTTCTTTCGCAGTTTTAATTGGATGCTCACGTTCTTTGGCTAAACTTGCTCTTGTGGCCATGCGCTTTATTGTTCCTCCAATAGCATCACAAGGACCTTTGCCATGTGATGTAGCAAAAAAATGCCATTCTGCATCAATTCCGTACATTGATTTAAATTGACATAGGCTCGAAAAATTCTTACGATTTTTGTACTGCGACGCTGCTCCATCAGACATGAAATATATGACTACTTTATTCTTATCAACGCGTAAAAAGGTAATAATTTTGGCAATGAACAAGTTTACTGATACTGAATCGTGTCTTAAAACGTCGGAAATTATAATAAAACTAAAGTGTTCAATTTGCGTACTTCCGTTAAAATGAATAACGAATAGATGAATTGTAGCTTGTTGTACGTTCCAGTGGTGGGACTGCGCTTCATCTTGCAATACAAAGCTGTAATTTTCAGAAAAATCACAAATGACTAAAAATTCACCATTTTGTAATGTATATTTCGTATTTTTAAAAAGCTGGATTGTTCTGTTTTAATGAAATCGTGAGGATTAAACTTTCTAATTTCAAGCAAAATATGACACAAACTCATCTACAGGTTTTACAATAGTTTCTATGTCACACCTATCCGTGGTCACCCATTGCTCAAATGATAACTGATCAATATATTTTTCTTCAAACTCAGCGAATAAAGTATTTTCCAATGATGAAGAATCTGGACAATCCGAACAAGATCGTAGATAGCAATTTGATATTTTCACACAAAAGACTACCAGTTAACATTTTAATATCCTTTGTTAAATTGATTCTTTTCAAACTATGTAAAATAAGATTAATATTCTCATGGGTTGTGCACACTCACACATTATGTGTTCCTGAATTGGAAAGAAGCTTACATTGCCTTGGCCGAAGGCTTGCAAATGAGGAAAAACCTATTTTAATATTATCGTGAATTTCCTTGAAGCGTGTGTACGCTTCTTTCAAAGTCGTCATCATTAATCGTTTTTGGATTGCTTGACGCTTTCCATCTTTTTTTACTGATACATAATCTTTTTGACCAGGCATAGCTCGACTTACTTCATCATCTTCAAAATATTGAACTACTATTTCTTTTGTCTCATCTGTTAATGCAGTACTAGACCTAGTATTTTTGATTGAAAGACAGTTATTCTTCAATTGTTTTGCCTCTTTTACTGTATTTCTATTGGTTTTGAACTCATCAATGGCATCCTGAATAGACCACGAACTTGGCAGCATCGACAAAATCAATAATTTTTCTTTCCTTGTCGTGGCTGCATTCGAGAACCTTTCCTTCATATTTATAATTACCTCATCGTAGTCTGTATTTTCCACATCATCAGGTCCTAATTTACAGCTTCGTTTATTTCACGGTATTTTTTCTCCGGGTAATAAACGTAGTCCATCTTACTCCATTTAATCGGAGTCACTTTTATCCCAGCTATGCCCTCGTTAAAGCGTTCGATGTTGACCTTTTGGATACACTCATCTTCCGATTGATTTGTTGAAACAGATTTCGCTGATGGTACGGTGGCAAGGCTCTCAGCACTTAATACTTCTGGTAATTCCTCAGTTGTTGTCGATACATCTGGCAATTCCTCAGTTGCTGTCGTTTTCGAACTTCCTGCGCTCTGCTCAACCGATGATATACAGATTGCTCTTTTGTCAACGTTTAGACGGCAGGACGTGCAAATGCGTAAATTTGTATTCAATGTGGACATTGGAGCATAACCAGTCGCTTTCAGTTTATCTATGGTGCTTTCGGTGAGATTTCGTAACTCTTTTGAACACTTTTTCCATCAAACGGCCTACAACAGTTGAGAAAGCGGCTACTCATGTTGTTCGTAATATTTCAATAAACAAAATCACTTTTAAGTTTTACTGACTAGTTTGGTGTCATTTGCTTGACTGAAGAAAAAATTACTATAAGATCTTTAACAACCTTAGTAGTAGTAATTTTTTGCTTTTTCGTGAGCATTGTCATGGTATGTACCTATCATGCATTTGTTGTTGTTGAAGATACCCGTTTCCTCCCGATCATAAAGTCTATTCTCTAAGAGGTATATTTTTTGCAGGTAAACTATAGACGTACACGTGTATATAAATCTTTGATTTTGCAGCTTTTGTCTTAAAAATAACATTTCTGATATGTTTCTATCAACGTTATTATCAACAGGTTTCAACACTATTAAAAGAATTTTTCGCCAGTCACGTGCAATGAAAATTATGACACTATCAATACTTTTGATCACAACACTGGATCGTGTCTAAGTTTCTTATAGATGCTATGAATAATTAAATCAAAATATCATGAAAACAACTTGTTTAAATCACGTCCCTTAACAATAAAATCTGCATCAAACTGCAATTCTCGAAATAACTTACACAGAAAAAATTTTTTTACTAAATGTGAAAATTGTGAAATGTTTGAAATGTCATAACTTTTTTGTTTATTAGTTTACCATCACCAAATTTTTATGGTAGATAGCTAATATAATGGACCGTTTTCCCTAAAAATTACGTTCGAAAAAGATAGGGTTTTGAGATATTTGAGTTTTGTGACAAAATTATATTTTTAAAGGCAAAAAAATTTTTTTACTGTGCACATTTTCTTAAGAATCACCATTTAGTTGTCTAACTTTGCTGAAAAAATCATAACAATCGAACATTCCGTTTTTGCTGTGCAGCTTTTAAATATTTTGAACCATTTTCACATACACCCTTTTGAAAAGTTAGTCGTGACTCAATATGAAGATTTGATATCGAAAAATGACGATTTAGATGAAATTGAAAAACTGTGCAGAGTTTCAAATATTTTCGAAATGGTCGCTCAGGATCGACTGACATGCCCCCGTGGAATGCCTCAACTACATTATCACCAATAACAAATGAATTGCGACGAGTATCCGTTAATTTTGACCATAATATAACCAGACCATTACGCTCAAAATTTAGAAAAATTGGTATCGAATTAGTTTTCAGTAGCAGGAACAACCAACTGAAGACACTACTTGGAAGCACAAAAGACCCCGTTGACGCATTAGGAAAATCTGGAGTTTATAAAATATCATGCCCACACTGTGACAAAATCTACATAGGACAGACAAAACGAACACTAGACACGAGGTTCAAAGAACATTTGGCAGAAGTAACTAAAGCAAACAAAGACACTGAAAAGGGTATACATTATCATTTCAAATCTAAAAGTAGCCGAACATATATTTAACGAAGATCATCAATTAACCAAAGACAACATATCACTTCTCAGACAAATACAAAATCCTTGGAAACTTGACGTAGCGGAAAGCTTAGAAATTTACAAACAAAAACAAATAAACTTACTTAACAAAGATCAAGGAAACGGATATACCTGGCTGTTTAGATTACTACCCACGGGACGACGACGAATCGGTCCAAGCGACGTGCCCTAATTTTTACCTACAGTTCTACCTACACACCATATTTAAAGTTAATGAGCAATGTTTTTCTTCAGTCGATAACAAACACTGAAGAAGTTTCCAAGTAGGAAACGAAATACGTATCTGCTTGTTGATACATAAAAAAGTTAATAGTGGAAGTAAATGGAAGAATAATAGTATTTTAACCTTGTAGCATTTCCCCTAAGACGCTCTAAAATAATTAATTAAAATCACAATGTTTCATTTCCGTTTGAGTGGCGTCGCAATATTCTACCCATCTGACTTCTTGGGTGGTTTAAAATTCGATGTGTTTCATATCAGAAACAAAACAGATAAGTTGCAGAATTAATAATACTTCGATTCATTGCTGTTTACGACAATGTTTCTGATATGTTGCAAAACACTTCGTGCTCAGCAGAGCAGTATTTTATTTTTGACAGTCCTCTGCATGTTCCCTATAAGATACAATGAAGTTACAAATGACTTTGTTGTTTATGTAGTGCACTTGTAGCAGAATCTCCAAATAGACTTGTTGGTGTGATGGTTATAATAGAAGGTTGCAAATCTCAAGGACCATGGTTCGATTCCCGGTTGGTTTTTGTGTTTTTATTTTCATTGTAGCCGCAAGATGTTGCAAATAGGCTCCACCTCTTGCGATTTTCGTGTCACAAAGGAGTTCCAAATACGACGCGTTGTGCATAAGTCAGACCTTTATTAAGTCACACCACAGTTGATGTTACTCACTATAGGGTGTCCCAAAAAACACTATGTTCGAAAAGTCATGGTACTCAAGCCTTAGACGAAAGATTTTCGCATTTGGAGCATTTCTGTAGATCAACCCAAAATTCTGAAAAATAGTTCAGAGGATCCGAGAGAGCAATTTTCGAAGATAAAACACCTGTTTTTTCGTTCTTGTTGTTCACCACATTTTAATAAATTTTTCAATGATTAAATTTTTTTTTTTAATTTTCTGTGGACCGCAAAAATCGTTTCGAACACGTAAAATATTTTTTTTCATGCTTTATCGAGTATTATTCAAAAAGTATTTCCTATAATGGAAGTTTTAGAGAAAACAGATTGATAAAATAATCTAACGGGGCTGAGATATTAGAGTTTTGGTAAACCCCAAGAACCACACAATTGCCTAATCTACAATTGTCTAATGGCCGTCCGATAAACCCAAGGCTAAATCATTTAATACATTCTACTTCTAACACGTGGAAAGTAGTCATTTTAAATTATGCCATTTTTGTAATAATAATATGACATAGTTTTTTATTTATTTAAGGTGTGACATACTTTTTTTCCAAAGGTTGGTTATTTGTTACCAGCAAAATATTTAAAAGAAAAAATCGGTAATAGATTTGCCCATTACTCGCTTATTATTAGTTGACATTTTAAAACAAAACCTGAAATAAACTGGTTGATTTTAAAATAAAATTATGCGTTCTCAAAACTCAAAACTCACACTTTCCGGATATTGTACTTCGTTCGATTTATTCATTTCATTTATTTAGTCTACATCTAAACAGATAACACTGAATCAACAATTTGACGCCACAATACACGGATCGAGGCCGCATCTCTCCATCATCGAATACGCCCCACGCTCACCAAGTCGTTTTGCACCTGGTCTGCCCATCTCGCTCGCTGCGCTCCACGCCGTCTCGTACCTGCCGGATCGGAAGCGAACACCAACTTCGTTCGATTAGTAAAAGTAAATCGTGTCTTTAACAAAACTATGCACCCAGCTGGTCATTTCAACCAAAATACGAGAGCCGATTAAATTAAAACAAAGTTGACATATTCCATAACATACTTTATTAAGTAAACTACCAACATGTAAGCCAAATGTAAATATCAGGGTTTCAACTTTTCGTTTCACTGAGACCAAAGCAAGCGTTTCTCGGGCCAAGGGAGAATCTTTTTTCGTTGTTTATGTTGAGGATCATCTTTCACTTAAGAATCTTTCTCTACTATTACCCTTGGATGATAAACGAAAATCTTGCCTATTAGATGAAAATCCTTTTTCGTTTCATCACTTTTACCCACTCACTCACTTTTCGCGAGAATTATCGCAGAACAATTACAAAATTGTATGGCCGCGCCGGGATTCGAACCCAGAATCTTGTAATCTTGTAATATCAACGCACCCTCTGACCGTAGCCTATCTGCGTTGTATTTAAATACCGCTGAGTGATGCGTCTACCGTGCAACACGTCCGGTGTGCACTGCACTAAGATCTCCTTAGATGCAACCGGACCGAGATCTTACTTAAGGTTCCGAAGGGTCCCGTTTCGTTGTGATTTGATGCCATAAAATAGTAATTTATGCACTTGCTTTTCTAATCTACGGGAATATTTACTAATGATATTGATTATTCACGATGTATCTAAATATGTGGCAAGTTGATTCATTCACCGATCAGATTAGAACGAGCTCAGTGCAATTAAAATATAAACGCAATACTTATCTGCAATTCACAGAGGATGTTGGCATTGTCCTTGAAGTAATCTCGTTGTGAACACAGACTTCCTGTATTGACGGTGGTTGTAGGTAGTATTAGTTATGAATACCACTGCTGATACCGGAACTATGAGATTTTCTTGAAGTAAATTCTTCATCATTGGTCGCCTGGAAAGAGGTAGATAAAAGAATTGGGCCGCTTTCACTCGCCGGCCCGCAAAACATTAGTAAGTAATTAATCTTACTACAAAGACAAAATTACAGTTCTTATAATTCTGCCTTATTAATGGTTATCATACATGCATATCTGCTATTTAACTTAACTAAAAACATATCCTCAATACTTAATAAAACGATAACTGTATATAGTTTCTATTATTGTCCATATATACCTACTATTCAATCTAGGATTCCAAATCGGATAAATTAATTCAGTTCCTAACTAAAAGCTTATCCCCAACGGTTTGGCTGTCAATAGTCTGCACAATATGAACCCTGAAGGTTATAACTTGTTCAATCCTTCATCTGTTTATATTAAAACTCAATCGTATCTGCTCTGAAACCGCTTTCAACACACAACTGTCCCGAGCACAGCCACTACATGCGACCCACAGGACCCCAATCGAGGACGACCTACACTATACCATTACAACGCAGAGCATTACACCCTCTCCTGGGCTATGTGACGCTGAAAACATGCTCCTAACATTTGATGCCTAAAAAATAAAAATAGTTAAAATAATTACACTAAATCTTACACTTTGATTGATCCCGGCTGACATTCGCGTTAAACAATGTGTTCCATGAGTGCTGATCACTCATGATAACGCACCGAATCGGGGAAAAAAATGCAATGTAACGCAGAGTTTAAACCCTCTCTTGCGCTAAGTAATGCTGAAAACCTAACTTTTAGGTATTTGATTCTTAGAAACAAATTACCAAATTACCCCATATTATACTGACCCGTTTTGAGTCATCGAGTGGCACTTGGTCTTAACATTCGTTTTCTTTTGAAATTCTACAACATTTCATCACGCTTACCCCCCATATTAGTCATATGTACAACGAATGCTTGATTATTACTATACTAAGTATAGTAAAAGACCGGAAGTAATCATGGGGCCAGCCACCACCAATTACAAAATTGTATGGCCGCGCCGGGATTCGAACCCAGAATAGTAACAATAATAGCCGTAGGGATGCGCTTACTCTAGCCACACCACCACGCTATCATCTGTAGAAAGCATTAGTTTATTTGTTCTACATAAGCTACCATCATTTGTATTGAAAATGCCACGAAATGACTCGAATATAAAAGAAAAAGAGCACACCAACGTTTCGCGGCAATCGAAGTGAGCGAAAAATGGTTATCACTCTCCAGGCTGTTTTTCTTTCCCGAAAAGCGATTTCTCCCCGAAAATTTTCGTGAGGGAGCAGCCTGTGCTCCTGAGATTGAGTGAGCGATACGAACCCTGGTAAATATAATTAGAAGCATACATTTGTTTTGGACAGTATTAGAAACTTTTATTCGATCTAGCGAACATAGGATTTACTTAGGGCAAATGGTCTGATAGTCGAGGGTGTTCGTATAGTTACGGTAGTAGGCTAGATGTACCAGTTGTGGCTATAGCACCAGTTGTCGCACTAGTTCTTTATATGCCAAATGGCCAATCAAATCACCGCAAACCAAGTTCATATCGATAAAGCATATTCATATGATACGATAAAACCTTTGATCTCCTCCAAAACAGGCAAAGCATAATTGTAAAAATTGATTTTGCTTAATTTTTGACGTCCTTTGCACCAGTTGTCGCACTAGTGGTCCCTATTTGGCCAGTCCCATAAGAAAACAGTGGGATTTGCCAAATAAGGAACCAAAATTAAGAATAGTGCCACAACTGGTGCATGCGTTCCTATTATGGATTAATCAATTTTGATCATTATAACAATATTTATTGTGGTTTTCACAGCTGTTCTAAGGAGCAGAAAGTAAAACCTTTCGCTTGATATATAAAGTCCACCCACATGTCTTTTACTTATTTTTTAAAAAATAGTTGTTCTTATGTATGGCGACAATTGGTACACCCACCCTATATTTTTTAAATAATATACGAAATAAACGTAGCAATCCACATTGTCAGTCAATCATTTGACAAATTACAACACGAAATAAATAAAAACAGCTAGGAAATTTCTTTAATATCGGTAAAGTATTAATAAAATCCCTTTTTTTCGTCCTTTTCCATTATGCGATTCCCGTATAAAACCATTGCGATTCGCAACTATAGGAACATAAATTATGAAAAACTGAAACTATTGGAACAATGCATAGGTAGTAAGGCTGGATTCTGTGGCAACTTCAACACTTTTTATTCAAAATTAAGCTAACGGGCTTTCGAACTCACTCACAAGGGTAGCAAAATGAGTATAGCTTTAGAACAAATGATCTAATAGCGTTGGATGGTGCTTAGTTCCTCCACTATTGGATCTTTCACCCTATCACAAATAAATGAGAAGTTCGCAAAATGGCTCATGTCAGTGTTACATGACGACAACTGAGAATGGATGACAGCATAATTCTACAATCCAAAACTCCATGGCAACCTACCTTAGCTTAGCTTGGTTAAACTTAAGAAATCATTGAAACTAAATTCAATGCATTCATGTTACACAACACTTCACCCTGGACTCATATTCTAATATTTGATGTCAAAAACGTCAAAATTGTTGAAATAACCACCACAATATTGTTGAATTTTCATAGATTAGCAAAAATACATGGTTTTAAAGGTTTGTTAATACTTTAATATCTCACGGGACTGATAATATTTTTTCGATCTGTTTTCACGAAAACTCTACTTGGTGGTGAATTTCTGCGAAAATATCGATTAAAAATGCATTTTTTTGATATTTGAATGTTCTTAGAGGTCATATTATTGCATAATATCGTATTATCATGTATGACACCCATTATCGACAACAAAAAATTGAAAAAATATTTACGATTGAAAAAGTGATTAAAATGTGGCAAAAATAGCCAATACATGACAATAAGTGCAAAAAACATCATTTTTCGAAAACCGCTCTGTCGGAACCTCTAAACTATTTTTTAGAATTTTTGGTTATTCTACAGAAGTGCTCCAGATGTTAGAATCTTTCATTTAAGGCTTGAGCACCATGACTTTTCAAACATAATGATTTTTTGGGAAACCCTAATAATAAGTTAAGGTGCGTTTTTCATTTTCTCCGTGTAGTTATTTTGTTAAACTATAAATTAAGTTTTGATCACTGCGTACTTTATTGAAATGATCTCACCCGTTTAGCCAGACGTATGACCGACAGACGATTAATATTTCAGTTGAATGGCGTATTCAATAGTAAGGTTTTTTGTGTCTTTAATATAATCATCTATAATAGTAAATAGTTATGTTCTAATTTAAAGTTCTTATAATCCTTAAGATGTACAAGAATGTGAAACAGTGCCTGAAAAGTAAGCCACAGATTATGCTGGCGGCACGTTTCTCATTTAAACGAAAAAAAAAACAAGTATTGGCCTTCTGCGAACACAAAAGCGGGAAGTGCATTCATCGCCTAGTAACATCCTATGCATCGATTATGTTTCCTTTGATATATGAATTAACCCCTACAAATGGACCGTAAAATTTCCGACTATCTGACGTGATAGCCTATAAAACGCTTCCCTGCAATAAACTGAAAATGCATCTACTGGAGCCATCCTACCTAACAGTCACGGGTACCAGCAGCAACACAACGGGGTTTCTTCCACTGCTTCCACAACTTCTGACGAAAACAGCCCAGGCCATTGATGTACAAACGTAACATTATGTGTGCACGACTAAGCAAAGATAAAGGGATCTATCTGGATCAAGCTGAGTTCATTACCTGAGCATGATTTAGATACAATATTATTACCTGAGCAGAATATGTACATGACCACTTGGCGAAGTGTCACACCGTGCTTCCATAACATAATGACGATATTATTACAGATACATACCTTCCATCTATTCATTCAGCTTCAGTCTTAATCTGGAGGGACTGTAGGGACTCCGGTTAGCCTTTTGAGCGAATGCTTTGAATTGCCAATCCGAAGACGGCAAGTGCGATTGTCAATATGTACTAGGATGGGCGGCCTTACCTTCTAATGTTCATTCATTATGTGTCTTTGTTCATGCCCAAGCAAAAAACCAATTCATCGAAGGGTATGCAAGAAAGCGTTTAATTATAACCGTGGAAAAGCTTTTCTAACACTAAGTCGAAAGGCAGACCAAGTACCGGTTTGAATGTAAGAAAATGAAGTGCGACGAAAATGAAGAAGATCATAGCTTCTGAAAAGGCAACAGAAACCTTCCCTCTGTCCTAGAGTTTTGCAAATGTAGCAGTTTACCCTAGTAGCACAGTTCAAAATGATTTGGTAGCTGTGAATCAAATATAATAGCATTTAGTTGAATATGAGTTTTGAATGCTCATTTACGACTAGTGCCAACCATTGCATCTGGATGGACCTAATTCTAACAATCTTCAACCAGGTACACTGTCATCAGCCAGCAACAGCATTATTTATGGCTAAATCGTCACCGCGCTGCTCCGATCTCGCCCGCCCAGCCAGACATATCACCGACAAACATCTAGTATTTCAGTTGAATTGCATATCATAATTGTAATAATAACGATGATAATAATAATAACAATACTATATGGGACAGACAACCAGAAAAGCAATTAAAAGGGACACTACAGTAATAAAGGGCGGCATTGTCATCCAGTAGCTACACGCATCCGTGGTCTCGGATGTGTTCTATAGTGGACGAAAGGGATAGGCAAAAAGACTGGTGCTGAGTTATTCCCATGAAAGTATTATGTGTGCAAAACAAATTCCGTACACCAATGAGGTTGAGGAAATCGCATCGGTCCAGTCGGCGAGAGATAAATGAATAGACTATCGCTGCACTAAGGGCAAATACGTGGTTACAATAAGGAGATAAGTTACTATCCTCTGTTGATGTGCAACTCCGTCATTTCTCGTAGTTCCCTCCCCTCGGATATGTGATCTTGTTGCAATTGGTGGGCTTATGCCATTATGTAGCACTAACATGGCAACCAAAGACATATCCTGTCGTTGTGGTATCACATGTTGAATATTTTTATTAGTGACGCGTCACATATAATCTGGCATTGACGCACTGATTTGACGCATTTGTTCCAACTAGAGATGTCGTAAATCGATTACTCTTGATTCCTGTCGATTATTGAATCGATTAATCATTGTATAGTAATCGATTCAAAATTAATCGATTATCACAACGATGAATCGATTAATCGAAATAATCAATTAATTTTCGACATCCTTATGATGTCGTAAAATTCTGATTAATCGATTAGTAACTAATCGATTACTCACGATTCCTCTCGATTATTGAATCGATTAATCGTTGGGTAATAATCGATTCAAAATTAATCGATTATCACAACGATGAATCGATTAATCGAAGTAATCGATTAATTTGCGACATCTCTAGTTCCAACTCCAACAGATATCTTGCCCTGGAGCCGTCAGACTGAGGCCTTTTTCATCAGTGGCAATGATGTGAGATCTCTTCTTTTCGGCAATATTTTTTTCTGATGCGATCTCTGTTGACTATGAGTTGTAGCCACGCTTAAATCTACACTGAAAAAAATTCCGTGGTAAAAACTACTATTTTGTAGACTACGCTCTGTTTTTAAAACAACCATGAAATTTCAGTAAATTTTACCATGGTTCCTGAGAAATTCACCACTGTTTCAGTTCATGTGACAACATTCCGCATAGGCCACAGTTGATTTTTACTGCGCGCATGGTAAAATCAAACGGGTTTGTTATATGCTGAAAATCGTCGGTGCGTATTCTTAAAATAACCCTCGGAATGGTAGTTTCGACTGCAATATTTTTTTGCGTGTAGCTAGGTAGGGATATTTAAGTAGAAAATGTGCGCAAGTTTATTGACATTAATAGCACAGACAAACAGACATAACACTCGTCAAATTTCCATCGTTCACTGATTTACCGGTCAATTCAAATAATCATTAGTTGGCCAATCTATCACTCGTGGCGCGCGCATAGTTTTTGCTCGAGTTTGACGTTTACTCACTACCGCCATCTGGTTCGTGATTTGCCCAACTAACTGAAATCAAGAGATGTCGTTAGTGTTTGAACGACGATGAATTTGATAAGTAAATGTTCAATGTGTTATGTCTGTTTGTCTGTGTTAATAGGTACTCGACTGTTGGATTCACTGAGTAGAAGTTTTATCACAACTAGGAACGTGAAGTCAGTCTTATTTTGATATGTTTCAATTTAAATAAACAATAAACAATATTATATATTGTAATGATGGTATATGAAAAATCTTATAACGGCTTCATTCTCGATAATTTTTACTAACGGGTGGCCACCAAAAATAAAGGGAATGTAATTACTTCAATACTTCTCTACACTCAGGAAAATCGACACATACTTTATGGCAAAAATCGATGTATTTTGAAATACGCATATCATGCGTCGACACATACATTATTGCCTACAAATTCACACATGGATAGTATGTGTAATGCATGCGGTCGCATGGAATATATGTGTCGAAAATATGGAACCCATTTCGCTACCCCTATTACAAATATGGGAAGATCCATAAAGTACGTCACGCAAAATTTGGCTATTTTCAACCCCCCCTCCCCCCTTCGTCACACTTTTGACGTAAACTACGTCTAAGGGGAAGACTCAGATACAGGGTGTAAAACCGAAATTTCCAAATTCGAGACCGTCACGAAATTAGGATAGATTTCAAACGCTAATAGCGTCTTTATCTTTCGATGGATTTTCGACATTTGCTTATCAATCGATTCAGAAACTCTCCACCAATTTGCCAATTATATTGATACTATTGATTATCAACGTTAAACTATTGAAAATGTTGTTTCTTTCCAAACCGGGTTCATAAATCCCCAACACGGACATCAGATTGTAGTAAGGTACGGGCCTTTTGATCCACTGCTTCGTTTTCCCTGTGTATAAAAAGCCCCATGTTTCGCGTGCGCGCGTCATTTTCATTCTGGATGTCACGGCTGTCTCAGCGGTGTGGTGGTGCGGATGAATTTTTTTTCGGTCGGTGGTGGTGGCGGTCGTGGAAGCAGCAGCACATCATTTTCATCCGTGTCCCATCTTCGGCGGATCTGGCAATCGACGGCGTTCGTTGAGCCGAATCATCGGATGGCGGTCGCGCAGCTCAGTGGCTGCTGATAAGGCACATAAGTGGCAATTAATCGGTTCTTTTCAGGACCATCATTATATATGGGAGGAAGGTTAAGTTGAAATAATTTTCCTAAAGTGCAACCGTTAGGAACTGGAAAATTCTTCGGTGAAATTTTCTAGCGTAATTCGGAGTTATATGATTTTAGTGATTAAGAATGTTGATATTAGACGAACTTTCTTCATAGAACAAAGCATAATTGTTTGGCATCGGTAGCGGAATCATAGCATGAGTGCCGGTCTGAGCATAGGCTGTCATCGGAAGATTGCTACAGCAATTTATTCACTAGTGTGGCGTTTGCAATGATTTGGATGTTGTCAGTACAACATGAAATTTTCCCGCGAGACTCTAATTTTTTATTTTTCCTGTTGATGATTGAAAAAGAAATCGGTTCCGAGATGAACTTTATTCAAAACGCAACGCTAACGTCGGTAGTTGAATCCCAAGTAAGTATCTGAGGGAGACCATGCAAACAATTGATTCGCATTATGACCGAAGAAAATTGTATGGCGTCAGTATTGATGTTTGCTACAGATTTTTTTACGTAAACTTCGTCTAAGAAGAAAACTCAGATACAGGGTTTAAAACGGAAATTTCCAAATTCGAGACTGTCACAAAAATCAGGATAGATTTCAAACGCTAATAGCGTCTTTATCT
Organism: Armigeres subalbatus; assembly: GCF_024139115.2. NCBI lineage: Eukaryota > Metazoa > Arthropoda > Insecta > Diptera > Culicidae > Armigeres > Armigeres subalbatus. The sequence continues at coordinate 106,365,176 of NC_085141.1, read as the reverse complement.
TTCGATGGATTTTCGACATTTGCTTATCAATCGATTCAGAAACTCTCCAGCAGTTTGCCAATTCTATTGATACTATAGATTATCATTAATGCTTAATTTTTTTTCTTACAACGAATATGATTTTGAAAAAGTATCACCGGCGCGTGCTTACTCGAAATCTACATGCTGATACATTTACAGTTACATCAAACAACTGAAAACCGAAATACGCCACTCCAAAATTACGAGGTGACAATGTTAGAAAAAGACAAAAGATAGGAAAAATAACACGGTGTGTAGTGCCTCCCCGAGTCACTAAGTACCTTAACGGAAGATCCTTTAATTACGGAACGCAAAAATTAGGCATTTTCAACCCTCCCTTCCTCCTATGTCACACTTTTTGTATGAAGCATCTAAAAATTATGTATGGGTCGTCACACTTCGCCCAACCCCCCTCCCCCCTCTAAGCGTTCCGTAATTTGTGGACGCTCCCAAGAGCCACTTTCATTGATGGTAGTCGATCGTTAGTACTTCATATCAAATATCATATCATATCTAGACCAACATTTGAAAAGGGCATAACAGCCAAAATTTATTCCTTCCGATTTTTTGTCTACATATACAGCTTTATGTGTAGATGAAGAATCAGAAGGAATACATTTTGGCTGTTACGCCCTTTTCAAATGTTGGTCTTGATATCATAGCATATCAAAGAATATTGTGGACAAATTTCATAAAATTTGGTCAACAAAAACCCCCCTGTCAATAATAGAACAAAACCTGCCAAAGCCGTCATTCCCCCTATTTCAGACAAGAAAATTTAATCTGAGCTCTGCTAATGTTGATGGCGACGACCACGGTCTGCTCTCCGCGACATCTCGAACGAAATGGCTCGCGCGCGCGGAAGAGCTGCTTTCTTGTTATCAATAAAGTTGAACCTGTAGCCACGCCCCTTTGGGGGGTGCGTGACGGATACACAATATTTGCTGTCATACCGGAGAACAAAGAGGCGGGACTAATGAGCCATCTTTATTGATTATAAGAAAACTGCTCTCCCGTGCGTGCGTGGCATTTCAGCACCTAAAAGCTCATGGATGAGTTGAATCATCGTATGTTTTCTGTATGTATGTAGAATCACGAGCGCGCGTCAAACGGAGAAGCTGCAAAAATGTTTTCGCATGGATGACTATCTGCCAAAAATTATAAGTCTTTCTCTGAATCGTGCTCTCGTGATTCTACTACCGACGGAAAACAATCTGCTATCACCAAGCAATTAAGTTTTACTTTGATCAAAATTCATCTCGCCTCAAGTTGTGACTTAAGAGCTACTTTCATTGATGGTAGCCAATCGTTAGTAGGGGAAATTACGGCTTTGGCAGGTTTTGTTCTATTATTGTCAGGGGGTTTTCTGTAACTAATTATGCTCAAATTTGGCCAAAACATTATTTGCATATCAAAAAATATTGTGGCCAAATTTCATAAAATTTGGCCAACAAAAACCCCCTGACAATAGAACAAAACCTGCCAAAGCCGTCATTCCCCCTACTTCATACAATAAAATTTAATCTGAGCGCTGCTAATGTTAATGACGACGACCGCGCGACCCACACCATCGCCGGGAATAAAATTTCCGGTAGGTGCTCCGCCGATGCCAAAGGTGGTACCACGGTCTGCTCTTCGCGACATCTCAAACGAAATGGCTCGCGCGCGCGAAAGAGCTGCTTTCTTGTAATCAATAAAGTTGAATCTGTAGTCACGCCCCTTTGGTGAGTGTGTGACGGTTGCACAATATTTGCATTCATACCGGACAACAAAGAGGCGGGACTAATGAGCCATCTTTATTGATTATAAGAAAACTGCTCTCCCGCGCGCGCGAGGCATTTCATTTGAAATGTCGTGGAGAGCGGTTCCAGCATCGGCGGAGTTGCTGAGAGAATGAATCGGTTCTTCTCAGGGCCACCATTCTATACAAAGGAAGAGGCGAAGCGAATATTATTCAAAGAGCAAATTAGCCACTTGGCGACGCCATAATGTTGCCGTCCGTAGCAGAATCACGAGTGTGCCCCGGGGGGAGATTCTATATAATATGAATTCGTATGAATGGCATCAGTGGCAGCCAAGTGAAAAATGTCGGGAGTGAATCAAAAGCGTGCGTCGGAGGGAGTTGCTGGAGTAAATATATTCATATGAATGGTAAATTGGTAATGTGATCGCATTTTGACGTGAACTACGTTTAAGGGGGAGACTCTGATACAGGGTATAAGATGAAAATTTCAAAATTGGGGACCGTCACGTAGTCATGTAAGATTTTAAAAGATAATCTTTATCTTTTGATGGATTTTTGAGATTTATATATCAAATGAATCAGAAACTCTCCACCAATTTGCAAATGTTATTGAAATTTTTGATTATCAACGTTAAACTAGTGGAAATTTCAATTCCTTACAAACCCAGTAAAAATTCAGACCCAATCAATAATCCTGCAACCCCAACACGGACATCAGGTTGTCATAAGTTACGGTCCTTTTCGCCCATCGCTCCATTTCTCTATGCATAAAAGACTCGTGTCTCGTGTCTTTCGTTCGAGCATTCTCAGAGAGCGGACACGATACTTCATTTGTAGCCTTGAGCCAGCATTGGAGGCGATTGTCGGGTGGAGACAAAGGCATCCCACAGCGATAGGCGGCAGTCAACGATTGTAGAGCGACGGTCGGGACGGCAGCCTCACTGGAGTGAAAATTTTGCCCGCTTGCGGTCCAAGCGACAACGGCTGCCGCGTTGATGTTGATCGCGTCGTCAATGGTGGAGCTGCGGTAATTGCTGATAGTGAATGGAGTCATTTAAAGTAAATCAATTCTTTGGAATACCATCATTACCTTGGAAAAATGGTGTTAAGCTGAGAGGATTTTCCAAAGTGCAACAACTTGTGACAGGCACACTCTTGGCGTTCAGTAAAATCTTCTAGCAAGATTCTGAATTTGGTTATGTGCTGTCAGTGATTTCCAATGCGTACCATTGAGAAAAATAACAATATAAAATTGGTCAATTGGAGACAAACTTCGGTTAGTTACGCAGAACTTCGGTTAGTTAGGAAATTTAAATGCAAGGATGATATCAGTAGCAGTCAACTAAAATTTTCATTTTTGCTGTTAGGGATTGGAATTGCACATTATCGAAGGTTAATCGGTTCTTTTTAGATCCAAAATTTTATACAAAAGAATATTACCCGAAACTAATTTTATTCAAAGTGCAAATTATTATTTGCAATAGAAATATCCTAATTAAGTTAAGCTCATTTAGAAGATTTTTCGAAAAATAATAAAAAACAACAATGAAATTGATTTTTTCAAGTGAAAACCCTAACAAATTAAACAAACAAAACTAAACTTCTCATATTATATAAAACTCGAGAATTAAAAATTTTTGACTTAGTTACATGAATATCAGCTGCTTCCAAAATGTAAATTTTTAATTGTCGTATCCACAAATTTTATGTTTTGAACAGGCTTGTAAAATGTCATCTGCATGTCATTTGACTAATTTGCTCATAACTTTCTTTAGAAGCAAAATTTCTTCCATAATTTTGAATGTACTCATAACGCTTGAGTAGGGTTATATTTTTGTCCAAGGGTACATTGCTCTAAGTATAACATCAAAGGCTGGAGAGTGAAAACTCTCCAAAATGTCACGTGTCATTTGACATAATGTCATTTGAATGACATTTTGCCTCCCACGCCCCAGATTACATATTTACAGCAAAGTCTCGTTAGACAAAGTTGTAGGCCCATTTAACCGCTATAAGTTCGTCATACAACATGAATTGATAGCTACCTTCTGAAACAAGTTCTGAGAAAATTATACAAACGAATGCAAATGACATTTTACAACACTGGTTTTGAATATTGCTCGACACCAGTGTTGTCTCAAAAGTAATCAAAAGAACAATTTTGTAATATTCATGAATTATGGGTCTTGCTAGGTTCTTCATTTCACCAAACGGTTTTACGTAGTTTACGTCGGGCGGTCGTGTCTTGTACACAACCCTTATGATTTTTTTTTGTATTAAACATATAAAATTTTTGTATGAGTCGTCACGTTGTTCAGAACCTCCCTTCCCCCCTAGGAGCGTGACGTACTTTGTGGATGGCCCCTATCCATGAATATAATGCGGAGTTTTTTTTTGTAAGTGTATGAGAACATTAATGCTTTCAGGGAAATATTTCTTTATGTGAATGAATCCTTATAATATTCAGAAAATGTTTCCCACACACTTTTACTCCAACATGTTCAGTTGTTTAGAACATGCCATCAAAACAGGAAGTACTGCGGCGCGCATTGCACAATTATTTCAATCAAATATCGTTGAAAAAGTACACGGTGGACAATGTTTCGAAAACTGTTAAAGGACTTTTGGTCAACTGAGCTCCGTTGTATACAAGACGAGCTCGGAGGTCTAGTGGCTACTGCTTCTGCCTTTTAAGCAGAAGATCGTGGGTTCAACTCCAGGCTCATCCATTTCCTACTTTGTATTTCTATCTTAGTGCTTTCGGTGTTTCACGTTCTACCAAAAAGATCCCTACTGTTATAACCTTCCACACGATCCCAAAACCTCCCGTGGCACCTATGAGAGGCCGTAGAGTTCTCTGCATCTTTCTTAAGTAGGTGACCAACTAATCATCCTTCTTCTTCCTCAGCATTCGCAAGGACGTGGCCAGGACAGATCTCGACTATTGGAGAGTGCATTGCTTCCATCTAAGAGATAGTAATTAGTCCCAAATCAATATCTGTGGTAACGGATGAAACTGATGCTACTGAGCTTCGTTGTATACAAAGGTGATTGGAAGGCCAAAGACAGGAAGCAACTCATAAATAGAGCCAGAAGTATCATCCGGAATTGGCAGAACGGCTGACATGTGGCGGCTGCCATGTGCCGACGATCAAGTGATACCAGCAAGATTAATGTACGCCGCACGGCGGACCACAGACCATATGCTATTATTCATTAATCTAAGTTTAAAGACTAAAACTCTATATATAACGTACTTCAGATTGAATTGTACTGCTTTGTAGTTTTCTTCCCGAGCTATTCTTTCCATTCCCGCCTTCTAGTGGCCACCCGTTGAAAGATTGGAAATAGGCGTGATGAAGCCAAGTGGCAAAGTACCGAAAAGTGAATCTTATAGCTGATTAACAACTAATCGTTAGTACATTTTAGCTTATGACAGATAGTTTGGAAACAATAAAGCTACTAGTTGTAAAATCTTTATTTAGAGTACTAGACAACCTTATACAAAGAAATGATATTAAAATGACTAAATGCACTTACAGTTGACAGTTTCACTTTTCCAAACATAATTTACATTGAGTTTGATCGTATTGTGACACAGAACAAACGCATACGAACGCATTCCCCACACCCACTGCCCATAAAAATGAACACAATTAGGCCGATACAAATATAAAATTTATTTTATGTCACCTTTTTATGTTCAACTTTCCAAAAATTACGTTCTCGAACATCTATTGCTATCGGTATTCATGTTGCTCGAAACACGATATTCAACTGTAAGGCCGTCCGAATTATAAATGTTATACATCCCCTGCGTTATCTTTGCCTATACACAACACGTTTCACGATACAGTAGTGCATTCGAACTTTGATGCGTGGATCAATCCGGTTGGGTCTCCAAATATTTCGAAAACACCCTAAAGTAGCCTCAGCCTTTCTGACTCGTGCTTCCACGTCGGTCCCAATTTCGCCAGCTGATGACTGTCAATATATAGGGGTAGCAGGAACTATGCCCAAGGCCTTTTGTTAGGGGAGCTCCCTAGAACGTGGTGGGGTTTGGCAGTGGCCTCTGCTAAGCCCCTACAAAAAGCTACATGTGTACGCAAGCAGACCCTGCCAAAGAGACCGTGCGCCGCACAAAGCGCACAGGAACCTAGAACTAATTGGCATATTTGGATCAATACCAGAGAGGTCCTGATTCTGCCCGCGTGTTAATGGACCGTGTCTTGGATATCGTAATATTGTGAAAGCGATGGCTAGCAGTCTGACATTCTACTCTCTTAGTAAAGCCGGGTGACACTGACTCGAAACGGCGAGTGGCCTAATGACTAGGCTGTCTTCCTTCCCCTAAACCATATGGCGGGCCTTGTAGTACGCTGTCCAATTCCGCCACAAAGCTTTGCCTGCTGAGTGGGAGTAGGCTCAGATGCCCTTTCCTGATCTGCGCTGATCTGGCTGTGTCAACCCTCGCATGGCCTCCCTGCATGGCATGCAAAGAGAACCATGGAGGTGGTAAACAAGGTGGTTTGTCAAAGGGGGTTTGGCAAGGGTTAGGGACAAAAGGTCGAAAGGACAAAAGGTCGAAAGGACAAAAGGTCGAAGGGACAGATGGTCGAAAGGGGCAAAAGGACGAAAGGACAAAACGTCGAACGGGAAAAACGTCGAACAGGACCAAAGGTCGAAAAGAAAAAACGTCGAACGGGACAAAAGGTCGAAAGGGACATAAGCTTGAAATTGGCAAGAAACTGAAACGGAGAGAATCAATCTCGCACCAGAGTTGCCCTACACAGTTAGCAAAAATTCTCCTTATTTGTTTTCACGATTCTTAACAATTAAATAAAATTCATTCAATAAGTACCACTAATAGATGGATGTTTGAGATTTCTAAATGTCACTTCGATCAGATACACCGGCGTGTATTTTCAATGCGTGCGCCTGCGTGGCTGCGGCGTGCACTATTTTGGCAAATCTAAGTGACATTCAGAAAACTTAGATATTCATGTATTATTGGCATTCATTGAATGAATTTTATTTAATTGTTAAAAATAGTGAAAAATAGAACCTTTTTTGCCAGCTGTATAGGACTACTCTGTTTTGCGAAGCTTTATTCATTTCTATTCATAATTGGTGAAATTAAATGGAGAGTACTTAACTCGTCTTAGACGGTTGAATATATTCCACTAAAAAGAGCTTAAAATATTTTTTCTAACAATCTTTTTTTTTCTCTTCTAGAACTTTCTGGATATTCATAATATTGTCTTATAGTAGTTACTCCTTCTTTGAAAATTGCTCATTCTTCAACTTTGATTGATTAGATGACTGCGTTATTTCTGCTTGAAGCTACACTGACCCCACAATCATGGGTCACACACTAATATGGGTCATTTCCATTTGATCAACATGCAAAATGGAGTGACTAATTATTGTTACAAAGTGACCCATGTATGTGGGATCAGTGTAAATGCATTTCATAAATTCTTTAGGAATACACCCAACTTGTTATCACCTTGTTCTTGATTTTGTCCATTTCGACCTTTTGTCCTTTTCGACTTTTCGTCCCGTTCGACCTTCTGTGCCTTTCGACGTTTTATCTTTTCGACTTTTCGTCCTTTTGACCTTTTGTCTTTTCAATCTTTTGTCTTTCGACCTTTTGTCATTTCGATTGTCAGCCGACTTCTTCTCCTTCCTAGGAGAAGCGACTTTGGCTCAAGAGGCGATTGATTTCGCCCGGACGGCCAATCAAGAAAACAAATGCGCCTAACACGAAACGGCCTAGACAGTAATCCATTGATGGCGCTCAGAGCAAAGATAAACGACGAGCGACCATAAAAGCCAAACGTCGTCTGGACCAAAGAAGGCGACATCTCGGCCCAAAAAGGCGAAAAGGGCAGGTCGTCGGGTTGCAAGAGGGTACCTCTACTGCTAGGCTTACCAAATGGTATCCTTTGGGATGACATGTTCTACTTTTTCAGACAATGTCCTTCTGTCCTCCTTCAACACAAAAATATCCTCTTTTTAACTTCACACATTATAGCATAGCATAGCATAGCATAGTTACGGTGTACTTCGTAGATTGGACACTAGTGATACTCATGTTTCTCTTTTGGAATCCTTATTCAGATTGCTATCAGAAATCAAGGTGGGTGTGGTCCTTGATTTCAATCTAGGCTAAAATCACAAAAGCATGAGGATTACTACTCGTGGCCACGTTCATCTTCACCGTAACTTGGGAGGGGAAGGAAGTGTTGGTGTAGTACTTACTTAACGAGAGGCCCCCGACTCAGCGACACCCTCATAAGTACCACGGAGTTGGATATTGGGGAAGGTATTCGTTGGGTCAGGATTTGCCTGTAGCTGACAATGTGACCGTGGTAGATCTTACACCGCAACACACCACGCAAAAGTGTCTACCCAGCGGAAATCTTTTTGACTTCACACATTATATCACATAAACAGCAGCCGCAAAAAATCTACATATTTTTGAGTGAATACATCTGTCAGTTTTCGATTCTGGAGGCGTTCTTTTTACAAGTCAAGTCAACAGATTGTTCGGATGCATTGACTATTTCACTACAGAAAGATTCCTAAAAACTTGAGATTAATTGGAACGAAGTTCGCCGGAATTTCACGGAGTTATTTTATTTGTATTATTTCGTTTCTTATTGATAAGTTCCAAAAATGAAATTAAACGATCTTAGATTTCTATAACAATTGTTAGGAAATGGTAGCTATCTAAGACAAATTAAAAAAAAAAGTGTGTCACTTTTCTGGGCTTTCGAGAGCTTTTGGAGAATCAATTACTGCGTACGTAGGGTCAAGTTTTGTTTCGTTTTGTTTCCAACTATAGCATAAGACTTGAAAAAAGTTTGATAGTGTATACCAAAGAATGCTGTCTGAAAATCTGATAAATATTGTAAGAAATGTGAAAATATAATGTCCAGAAGATTTACCTAAAATCACACAGCAAAAATAAATTTTTGACCTGTAAAGAAAGCTAAGAACAGAGGCGAGGCCTTATTGGTGAAAACTGACAAGGAAAAGTAGGTATACCAAAGTCCTTAAATCGATGCGGATGGTTGAAAAGCTTTCGGCGCTGGATCAGGCCTTACGAAGCGTCAGACGCACCAAGACTGGTGAAATCGGTACCTACATTTCAAAAGGGCGAAACTACTCTTGTTAACAAGAGCATCTCACGTCGCTGTTGGGCTAATTTGATCCCACGCACGCAGTCCAACACCACTGACGGACGATAGCCACCAGCGACGTGAGAAGCTCTTGATTACAAAAGCAATTTCGCCCTTTTGAAATGTTGATACCGAAATGATCTACACAGGTTAAAATATGTTGTGATTTTAAATTATTTCCATGTACATATTTGGAACATGCAAATAAACGTAACATTCAATCGATCTTACTGTTTTTTTCAATCAAAATAAATTTGAACTGTGCTTGCTGCAGTCAAAATTAATTGAATATCAAATGTTATGTCGTTTGTTGGAATCAGCTGCAATTTTACACAATTGAATTTTCGAGACTATCTGCTCTGCCCATGATTTCATAATTGACGTAACAACCAGCACCATCGATGTTGGGAAAACGCATTTTTATTAATTTTACCCGAATCATCATATCAATCAACAAAATACATGAACTAATCTGTCTAAATGGACAATATTAGTAGTTATTTGAAGGCCGCGGGGAATTAATTATTATTCCTTTGATTGGAGTGGTCAAAATATGCATACGACAGTTTATGCAATCAAACAAACGTTTTGTGAAATGTTTGTTCCCATAACATGGCGTAAAAACCAGGCTACTATGTGTGGTTATATAGCGCTAAAGAATAATTGTAGTTAGTTCCAACGATTTATTGATTGAAGAAGGGAAATCTTTTGAAAAGTTCGAGTTTCCGTGAAAGGTTTTTCGGATAGCTCTTTCCGTGAAAATTAAAATTATGTGGTAAAGATAAAATTATGTGTGGAAGAGTTCGTGTTGCAAAGAGTTTAATCAGTACCGTACGGGGATTTTTGCACTATTACAGCATTATAATGGTTCTGTAACAAGTGTACAAGCAGTTACCGTTGGCCAAAGCCCTCTTTCCTACCAAATTTAAAGCAAACATGGTTCCAATCCCTATTTTAAAATACTCGAGTAGACGAGGATTAGAAGTAAATCAAACGTGATTAGATTGCAAAATGAGATATGGGCCTGATTTATATGTAGGATATCAAAGCACAAAATATCAGACGAAAATATCCAAATTTGCTGAAATATCATGAGGCTATCAGTGGTACTTGGAAGAAGTAATTAATACCTCGAGCTATTAGTTTGTTTTTATCCATAACACTTAAATAACACTTCGGTGCATTTTTTGTTGATATTCTTGCCTGCTCTTTCGAATCTTACATCAAAGTCCTCCATATCATGTTTTATAATTCAGTTCTGTCCGCGTAAGGTAATGAAAAACATGAATAAGAATTGCATTGCAATTGTAAAAACTAAAATATACATACCAATATTATCAAGAAATATACATACCAATATTATCAAGCTGAGGTACAAATAAAAAGCCATTTAACACGCAGTAATTCTTATGTATTAAGTCCTCAATGGCAGACCTCTCCTGCCACGCAAAAAATGAAGCTAGATTTTGGTTCTGATATGCACTTTTAGAAAATATCCTTAAATTACTACATTTTAGAGGAGGAATGGGGATTTAGATAAGTGTGATTTCCCATACACAATTATGATATGCTTCTAAAAAAAGTGTGACACAAATGGATAATCATTGCGTTACATAATTAATGGATTTTCATTCTTCTTTTATATTAAACTTCCTTTTGAATGATCGCGATTGTCTTAAATCAAAACTTTTTTCCACAAGAAATGCTTGCATTAGCAGGAACTTGTATATTAATTTTTTGGTTACAAAATCAGTTACGCCCAAATCATAAAGTAGTCCTGAAATATGACAAAGTAAAACGAAAACCTCTATTGTGCTTAATTAGTGGCTTGTGAACACACTTAAATTTTTTCACCGATCTCGGCTGTGCAAATCTCGGTTAAAGTTCGTTAGCTGAAATAACGGCTGAATGAACGTATGATTACGGTGGCTCCTTTGAGTGCCGCAGTAAACAAATTGCTTTTTCAGCTGAGATATCAGCAGAAAGTCACGAACCGAGCGCTCGGCTGTGCGGATCTCGGCAAAAGAATCAAAAAATGCCGAGCTGAACTAAGTGTGAATGTCGAAAAAAATGTGAGACAGGTTTTTGCTCCGTATTGTAGCAGGTAATGGAGGTACGTCAACTTATGCGATCAAATGACCATTTTTCCAAAAACAATTATCGCCATAACTCGAATGTTTCCGAACAAAACATGAATATTTTTTCATGGAGCATATGTATAATCGTACGAAGAATCCATATCCGCAAAAAAGTGTGTTTTGGTCATTTTGGCTTATACGTCAACTATGTGATCATGGGCAGTAGCTGTGTTGGTTCTGAAATACGGAGCGCAAGCTAGCGCGACGGACTAAAGGAAGCTGGCCCAAGAGTTCTTGGGTGACGGTGCCGAGATGAGGTCGCTGGGAGCGGAAGTGACCCTCTAGTGCAAACAATAGGACGTGGTCACGAATGCGGACAACGTTGTCCCTGCCGTCAGAGAACAGTGCGGTGCAGAGGTCGCGAAGACTTCAGAACGTCCAAGAAGTGGTCTCTTTGGCACGCAGGAAGCCTACCTTAGTTTAGGCTACAAGAAGGGTACAAGGCGCAGGAATGCGACAAGGCACAAAAGTGCCTCATCTGTGCCACAAAAAGCAAGCTTTTAACCATGCTATGGGCGGACCTTGGTGTCGAATCGGAGAGACAAACATGAAGAAGCCGTGCAAGTAACACAGCTGAGTCTTAACCACTGTGCAACTGTCCAGCAGCTGCTGTGACAGTCGGTCTCGCAGTCGACCCGACGTTCCTGTTGATAACGGAAATTGGTAGCGGATGGGTCTAGGATGGCGGCTAATTGCACGACGCGACAGTACCCGGTCCGAGAGGTGGTACACTCTTCCGCTGAGGGTTTCGCAATAGCCAAAACCAATGGTGTGTTGTAGCTGCAATGCCATACCAAGGTGGCCATTAGAACAGTTCAATCAGATGATCGACGGGCTATCGTCCAACCATTGTGTGATTGCACCTCTTCGACCAGCCTGCCTTAAGGCTAGACGATAGATGCAACGTTCCCACACCGAGGAGGCAAGAGCTGACCGCCGTGAAGTGTTTCGTGCTGCGAAACTGACCCTCAGCAAGGCCATTAAGAGCAGCAAAAGAGCGTGTTTTGACAACCTGTGCGAGGGAGCCAACGCGAATCCGTGGGGTTAAGCCAACAGGATCGTGATGGTCAAGACCAGAGGAATCTCTTCACCCCCAAGCGGTTCCGGGATAGGTTGACGGAGGTTATCGAGGTTTTGAGTGCAGCCGAAATGGTGGCTTCGATAACGAACGAAGAGTTACTCGTGGTGGCTAATTCCCTGACACAGTTAATCCAAGGCCTGAGGAAATCGCTTTATTTTCTTATAAATTATAAGATTATTAGTTATTTATTATTATTATTATTATTATTATTATTAGTATATTTAGTTATTATAAGTTATAATAAAATCTTGTTTAAAGTGAAAATGAGATGTGCTTTATTTGTTGTGGAGTGAATTACAAAAAAAGCAGATGTATCTGCTAATAATTATCGACCAGCGCATCAAACTAACAGTTCAGAGAAAAGGAAATGAAAATAAATGTGTTGTATAATTTTATTTCTATTTATTTGAGTCTTGTGAACTAAAACATTTCTTAAACAAAATATCAAATAATATTCCAAACATTGAATAATGTGCTCCATTCAATATTGCCTACATTCAATGTGAGATATTGTAATCAAATTGTTTTTTAATTTGGTTTATCGACGGTTGTGATTGATATAGGGGCTGTTATTAATATGGGAGCACCCACTATTTTGGAACAATATCGAACGAAAATGTTATTTTTATATGGTAACAAGGGGTCTCCTGTTTAGCCTTGCGTGTGAAAACGTAGGACTGCCAATCCGGAGATAGCGAGTTCGATTCTCGGTCCGGTCTAGGATGTTTTCGTGTGGGAAACATTCTCAATTCCCTGGGCATAGTGCATACATTGTACTTGCCACATAAGATACATACTTATGCCATAATGGGCATAGAAAGCTTTCAAATAATAACATAAGAAATGCTAATATAATACAAGTTGAAAATCAGGCCAAGTGCCAGTTGGAATGTAGAGCCAATGAAGAAGAAATAGAAGAAGTAAATTTTCAGCTTCGGGCTGAAAATCTCGCCAATAAAGACAAAAAGAAATTTTTATATGATACATAATTTAATTTCTACATACCTATCGACGTTTGAAACAGTAAACTTGAATTCTTGTAAAAAAATTGTATATAATCATCACAAGTTTAATTATTGAAGCAGAGTGCTGGACCAAATATGACCACTTGACTTCTCATAGTGAGGTGGACGACAACGGCGAGACACCCAACTACGTTGCAGCACCTCCACTGTTGTTTATTTAGAGAGATTATTTTATCTACATGCGGCAAAAACAGTGAATCAGGATAATGAAATTGTGTGGGACACTTTTTTAAACACTTTTCAGGCAGCTCGTTCATAACCGAACTGGAATTTACAAGTTTGTTTTTTTTTTTAGTTTTTATTCGTAATAAATATGCTGCGTATGTCCTAGCCATGCACACTGCACAGGGATGCATTCAGAAATATCGTCAAAAATTCGAACTATAATGAAGAGAAAGTTTAATTGTGCGGAATTTCTATTTATGCTCGCGCACTCTGCTAGTCAACCGCATTCCAACCACGTTACTTGAGTTTAGTATATGATCAGCCACTAAAAAAGATTGGTATTAATGATAGATTGCTATGCTGATGTTTAAATAGTTGACATTCTTGGCGATAGTTTACATCTGTAATGGGACAAACGAACATTTTCTTGGGAGACAACAACAAGAGGAAGTCACACGAAAGAAATTAACCCTTAAATGCGCAATGTTGTTTTAAAACAACAAACCGAAAATACGTTTAATGTTAATGGTTTTAATGGTTGTTTATGTTAAAAATATTTTCGACGATTTCTAAAAAATCGCCTTGCGCCTTTAAGGGTTAACGACAAACATTGAAATGGAAAACAAAAGGAAGACATTCGTAACAAACAAGGCGATGGATGGACGATGATCTAACATAAGCAACTTTCAAAAATTGGTATCCAAGGGACTTGATATAGGCCCGTCAACATTTCTGTAATTGACTTTGCTTGTTTTCCGCGGACCCGGAAATGTTCGGTTAGCGTAGATCTGGAGCCACAATGCTTCTCGCAGGCTCAGACGCCATGGTCAATGTCCTGATAATCTGCGCCGTAAACACAGAGATTGTCTTGCGACAAGCTTTCATGATCTTCGAAGGACGACGCGCTACACATTCTCGCTCTCGATGGCCCGAAGAATTTTCATTGAAGTTTCGCACAACAAACCTTGAACAAGGTGCCCCAATATCTGAGTTTCATTTTTTTTTTCTTTTTTTTCCATTTTTTTCTTTTTTTTTCATTCTTACCATTTTTTGCCTTTCTCGTATACAAAGTATACGTAAAGGCTATATGTTCGCTCCAAAAACGAACTTTTTATAGGAGTCCCGGAGACCCATAGTGTTATATACCGATCGATTCAGCTCGACGAATTGAAGTGATGTCTGTATGTATGTGTGTGTGTATGTGTGTGTGTATGTGTGTGCGCAAAATAATCTCACTCATTTTTCAGGCACTTATCATTAACCGATTTGCTCGCAACAAGTTGCATTCGACGCGGAATCTTGTCCCATTGTTTCGTATTGAAAATTGGCCGAATCGGACCATGGGCTTCGGAGTTATGGCCAAAATGTATTTTTTACAACAAAAATTCTCACTCACTTTTTAGACACTTACTCTTAGCTGATTTACTCGCAACAAGTTTCATTCAACGCAGAATCATGTCCCATTGTTTCGTATTGAAAATTGGACAGATCGGACTATGGGTTTCGAAGTTATGACCAAAATCCACTTTTTCACATGAGAAACACGTACAAAATTCTCACTCATTTTTTAGGCACTTATTATTAACCGATTTGCTCGCAACAAGTTGCATTCGACGCGAAATCTTGTCCCATTGTTTCGTATTGAAAATTGGCCGAATCGGACTATGGGCTTCGGAGTTATGGCCAAAATATATTTTTTTACAACAAAAAATCTCACTTACTTTTTAGACACTTACTCTTAGCTAATTTACTCGCAACAAGTTTCATTCAACGCAGAATCTTGTCCCATTGTTTCCCATTTGACAGATCGGACTATGGGTTTCGAAGTTATGACCAAAATCCACTTTTTCACATGATAAACACGTACAAAATTCTCACTCATTTTTCAGGCACTTATCCTTAACCGATTTGCTCGCAACAAGTTTCGTTCGACGTGAAATCCTATCCCATTGTTTCGTATTGAAAATTGGTCGAATCGAACTATGGGATTCGAAGTAATGGCCAAAATACATTTGTTGACAAGACAAATTCTCACTCATTTTTTAGGCACTTACTTTTAGCCGATTTGCCTGCAACAAGTTGCATTCGACGCAGAATCTTGTTCCATTGTTTCGTATTGAAAATTAAACAGATCGGTATTAAACAGATATGGCCAAAGTTTATTTTTTTGCCTTTTTTCACATGAGAAACACGTACAAAATTCTCACTAATTTTTAGGCACTTATGCTTAACCGATTTGCTCGCAACAAGTTGCAACCGACGCGGAATCCTGTCCCATTGTTTCGTATTGAAAATTGGTCGATTCGAACTATGGGATTTGAAGTAATGGCCAAAATACATTTTTTTTTTCATTTTTTAGGCACTTACTCTTAGCCGATTTGCCCGATGCAGAATCTTGTCTCATTGTTTCTTATCGAATATTGGTTTAATCAGACTATGGGCTTCGGAGTTATGGCTAAAACATATTTTTTACTTACTCTTAACCGATTTGCTTGCAACAAGTTTCATTCGACGCGGAATCCTGTTCCATTGTTTCCTTCTCGGTTTCCTTTTAAGTGTCTCGAGAAAATATCAAGACAAAATTTTCAAAACGACTTATCTGCTTTTGTAAACAACGCCCCCCTTTGATTTCTAGAAAACTATAACTAACTAAGGGTCAAAATCAGTTGGTACCTATACATATTTGTAAAACCATCGTACTATGTGAATATGGAAGTATTTTTGTATTACATAATGAAAATAATAGCAAAATACAAAAAGTGACAGTTTTGATGTAACTTTTCATGTTTGTTTGTTCAACATTCTGGAGCGACGCTAGCATACTGTCCGCAAAACTTGCACGGGAACACTCAGTTGGGCAACAAAATAACTTTTCTCAGTGGTTAATATGATATAAAATTGCTTCCATCTTCAAAAACGTAACGATTTTCGAAAATATGTTTTACTGGCCAAAACGCCCCAGTGTAGGCAGGGCGATATGCCCTTACCAACTGGACACAAGCTCGGCGAGCTTGCAGCAGTTGCTTCCAAATTGTATGGAAATTATTGAAATGTAATTAAAACCTGATTGAATGGACTTATGTTGTTTTTTTTATGTCAAGCACATAAGGATTTGTAACCTTTTTATTATGGGATTGATGAAATACTAATGAAGGGCTATGGAACGTCTTTGGCATTTGCGACTTCTTGCACTACCAAATAACACAAAGTTTGCATAAATTGCGATGAAAAGTAAAAAGTTCAGAAAAATATATTAAGCTCTTTTAGTGGAATGTATTAAACCGTCTAAGACGAATTAAGTACTGTCCATTTAATTCCACCAGTTAATTTTCGTTATCTTTGCAGATACGTATTTCGACCACAACTGTGTGGTCGTCTTCAGTGTCTCGTACTTGACTCGACTTAGTCAGTCAAGTACGAGACACTGAAGACGACCACACAGTTGTGGTCGAAATACGTATCTGCAAAGATAACGAAAATTAACTGGTGGAATTAAATGGACAGTACTTAATTCGTCTTAGACGGTTTAGTAAAAAGTTATCAAGGTTTTGCCTTAGGGGGGGCATATTATACCGTCTTACCCTATGAATAAAAATTATAGCCCGGGACATCCTGGCTACGATTTGGCGATGGGCTAAACAATAGCATGACAGTAGCCTGATTTTTACATTTGAGCGGCTCGTCTTCTCGAACAAAAGTTCATTATGCGACCCGCTCAAACGTCATAATTTCTTGGGGGAGTTCATTTTGCGTTAGTCTATATAGAAGATTATCAACGTTTACGAGGCGAACCGGTCCAGGGCCGAAAACCTCATTAATAAAGATATTAATAATAATAATTATCAACGTAATCCAAGAGCAGGTATTTATGGCAATTAATCTAGCCAGAGGCGGCTCTGTCCCAGTGTGGGGATGTAATGCCAATCAGAATTGCATTTGGCGCAGTATTCTGCCCCATTGTTTCCTATTGAAAATTGGCCGGTTCGGACTATGGGCTTGGGAGTTATGGCCAAAATACTTTTTCTCATAAAAAAGCGCGTAAAAAGTCTTGCGAGTTCAGTGCGTGATCTCTCATGCTTCGGACAGCAGAACGATCGCGCGGTCGGCCGAATTATTGTGTTCTGCATTGCGCGGCCGGTAATAAAATTAATCAGTTCAGTGCATGATCTCTCATGTTTCGGACAGCAGAACGATCGCGCGGTCGGCCGAATTATTGTGTTCTGCATTGCGCGGCCGGTAATAAAATTAATCAGTTCAGTGCGTGATCTCTCATGTTTCGGACAGCAGAACGATTGCGTGGTCGGACGAAATATTGTGTTCTGCATTGCGCGGCCGGTAATAAAATTAATCAGTTCAGTGCGTGATCTCTCTTGTTTCGGACAGCAGAACGATCGCGCGGTCGGCCGAATTATTGTGTTCTGCATTGCGCGGCCGGCAATAAAATTAATCAGTTCAGTGCGTGATCTCTCTTGTTTCGAAGCGGGCTTGGTAGTCATATGGCTACTGCTTCTGCCTCATACGCAGGAGGTCGTGGGATCAATCCCAGGTCCGTTCCATTCTCCTACTTTGTATCTTTCTCTTTATTTCTCATGTTCTCGCAATCGCTAGAACTGGAAATGGACTTCCATACTGTTTCCATTACTATTCCTATACCTTCAACTGTTAGAATACTCAACAGTAATCTGCTAGAATTGGAAATGAACAATAGAGCTCGTTTCCTACATCCAATTAGAAATTCCATCAGTTACCTTCTCCTATCTATCACATTGGCAGCTCGTTAACCAAGACGGACCTCTGCCTCTCCCCAACCTAACTCAAAAAATTCCAACAAATTCCGCATGAACTCGTGGCAAGTGCAGAGCTATATTCGGCTTGCAGTGGGCGAGTGATTGCATCATCATTTCCTCCCCCTTCCCTATATTGACTTGCATTCTGATCTGGTCATAATGGAGTAGCAACTACGAGCAGTCAATCAAGCTCAAGCTCAAGCTAAAAAAGCGCGTAAAAAGTCTTGCTCACTTTTTGCCTTTCTCGTATACTAAGTATACGTAAAGGCTATATGTTCGCTCCAAAAATGAGCTTTTTATAGGAGTCCCGGAGACCCATAGTGTTATATACCAATCAACTCAGCTCGACGAATTGAGGTGATGTCTGTGTGTGTGCGTGTGTGTGTGTATGTGTGTGTGTGCGCGCACCAAAAGAGCAAAAAGTTTAGCTCACTTTTTTGCAGTTACCCTCATCCAATTTACTGGCAACAGATTGCATTCGACTCAGTATACTGCCCCATTGTTTCCTATTGAAAATTGGCCGGATCGGACTATGGGCTTGAAAGTTATGGCCAAAATACTTTTTCTCATAACAAAGCGTGTAAAAAAGTTTAGCTCACTTTTAATGCACTTACCCTAAACGGATTCCTTCACAACAGGCTGCATTCGACGCAGTATTCTGCCGCATTGTTTCCTATTGAAAATTGGACGGATCGGACAATGAGCTTGGTAGTTATGGCCAAAATACTTTTTCTCAGAAAGAAGAGCGTAAAAAAATTTTGCTCACTTTTAATGCATTTACCCTGAACCGATTTCCTCGCAACAGGTTGCATTCGATGCAGAATCTTGTCTCATTATTTCCTATTGAAAATTGGCCCGATCGGATGATGGGCTCAGAAGTAATGCTCAAAATACTATTTGTTTTACCGCACGAGAAAGGCATCATCACCGCTAGGTGGATTAATCTGGGTTTTTTAATTGGATTTCGAGCGCGATGTACTGAAGAACGATCGATTCGAATTTTTTCCGAAATTCTTTAAATGCGGCCAATTTCTAGCGATAAATTTTGGAAAATTCGATATCTCACCACAGACGGTTTCCTACGAACCGAAGCTCCTGGCACCGGCGTTCGTTGCTCTTAAAAAGTGCTTTCATCTATTATATAAACTCGTACTTTTCCCACGGGGGAAGTGTTTCTATCAACTGTGCGCCATCGATGATGGCCTCTGCATATTCGCCCTAGCCGAAATGCTTCTTGAGGTCATATGCGAGGTCGATAGAAGCAGATTATGTCCATCGAAAATCGAGACTTCGTTCACAAATGATCACTACCATGGGAAGCTTGAACCACCTCCCAAGTACAGTCCAACGATAATGAGCTCGAACGAATAGAAAGATCTAAATGGTTATCTCCTGCTGCAAACGCCACTCCTGTAACTTCTGGTTGCACTAAGCGCCAATGAAAAAAATCACTTATTTTTTTGTCTAACTTTTCTTGCAGCAACTCTGAGTGATTACAAATCGTATCGAATATCATTCAGCCCCGTAGCTAATAGGATCAGGAAGGAAAATCAGGAAAATGGAAGATCACATCGCATTGAAAAAAATTTAACTGAAAATAAAAAATATCTAATTTTGGAAGAATATTTCGACAGTTCCACTGTAAAATCGAAATCACGTTATCTTTATCGACGAAGTTTGCAATCGAAGGATACAAATGGTTCGAGGAGAGGCATTCTTGAAGTCAGCTGCTTCAGGAGATGAGTCAGAATAGCAAAAAAACAGCTTTGACCATGTTCTTCACGAAGTGGAAAGCATTATAGAAGTTGAGGATGAGCTCCGCGATGCCAGGAAGCGTTACGCATAAATAAATTACTGTCGTTCGTAATACCACAGGCAAAAGCAAAACTTTCGAGCTCATAAACCGGATCTGAACAAAAATTATTCCCTTTTCCTTAGCTGCTAATCCTGCTGTTTTACAGCAGGGTGACCGTGCATTTCATGAAGAATCAGTGTTGGTAAAATCATTCTCAAGTCTAAAGATTTTGTTTTAAACTTATATAATGCTTTACAAAAAAGTTCATTTTTCTAAATATCGTGAATCCCGTTCGTTTGAACATCATTCTAATTAAAAAAGGTTCAAACTAAATTTTCTAATAGTAAAGTTGCGCAAAGAGGATTTGCTAGCACTGATTCCAAACGATGCTCATGTTATTATTTCGGCAACTTGCATTTTTGATCAAACTTGGAAACAAACTCAAAAAAATATATTTTGTAATTTCGCTAGTAAACCATGTTTGCCAAAATACAAAATCTTTGATAGACACAGCTGTCTTTAATGACTTGGAGATAAAACATATTTATTGTTACTTTCATAACAACCTTAATTTGTTTGAAAATTTTCTACTCCTTAGACTTGAATGTTATTTGAATAGATTAAAAAATACTACTTTCTCATTTTGATAAGAAAATTAGATATACATAAATCACATTATTAGCACTCAGAAATAAGTTTCACAAATATACTATTGGTGCGATTACCCTACCTTTATTCAAATTCATGGAAAACAATAATCTTTCACCACATTGCGCAAAACGCAACAACCAACATGTATTTTGTCGTCCTCTACACATCGCCCACACAGTCATTTCAACTATGCACCATTCCATTCCAAGTGCTTGAATGAAAAAAAAAATCGGAAGAAGGATCTTCACCCACGAAAATAACCACGACAGTTTTCAGTGAATAAAATGAACAGGTCTGCATGAGGGCCATCCTCGTCTTGTTGGGCACCAGAAAAGTGCCCAAAAAATTGAAGTAAAAGGAAAAGTCTTCTCGTGGTGCACTGTGCATAAAAATTGAAAATCCGGTGGGAGAAACAGATAGCAAGAAGTACCAACCATACTAGCCCACTGCTCGAAGTGTACAAATTCCTATTGCCCTCAGTGAGGGCCCCTCACCCGCATCCGTGGGTGAGTGAATATCGCAAACACTACTGGACCGGGCGGTATGATGTTCGTTCCACGAAACTAATTCAAGGCAGCAACATACCTATGGACTATATAACAGCGAAATGGAAGGAATATAAAGATAATAACACAAAACAAGAGAAGTGCATTTTTCCCATTTCGGAGGGCAGAGTACAAAACGGCATACATTAGTATCTGCGCATATATTTTTTTCCGAAAGCACAATAGAATTCGAGAACTAGATGAGTTTAGACTTTTCATAAAAATACAGTAAAAACCATCTTCAACTGTAGAGGATATAGATAATATTGCATTCAATATTATTTGCAGTAACTATTATGGAGCATTTGAAATCATTTAAATTACCGATTAAGAACGGTGAAAACCGATCAATATTGTTACCAAAAACAATTACGACAATCAGATTGTTATTGGTAGTATGTAGTTCAATTTTTAAGTCATTGGTTCGGTTCTTGATAATGTTTTCAGTATGTATGGATAAGGTCTTTGAAATGTTCTTTGCATTTATCGTGGTTGTTATAACATCAATAAAAATTAATTGCATATTATTCGGCAACTCGGCCGTACGGAAACCATTTTTTTGTTAAATATCTTGGCTGTGCATATGCACAGCACATGTTTCGAAATGGACAAATTGATATGAAATTTGCGAAAAAGAATCCACGTGTCTTGGAGGGAATTGAACCCGCATGCGGAAAAGGCGTTTAAATTTAATAATTGTTTGTCATTGAACGACTTAATATTATTTCATAAGATGGAATAATACAAAGTCATCTGACGAATTGCATTTTGTATCATTTTCTCCCTATCCACACTGTACTTATATTCGTGAACCACCGGGAATAGTAGCTCAAAGTAAATACGAGAATTATCCTTGTTTTTTCCTGATGAATGAAAATGCTCCAAATACCGACCGTCCCGGTCTTCTGATATACCTGTATTGACTCCCTATACCCGGTATCCACCGGTTCAGAAAGGACAGATGATGGGAGAAAGTTAAAAAGCATAATAAAACCATCATCGTGTACCGGCAACGGCATCAGGGAGATGCAAGCATTGCCAGTTCCCATTTATTCTGTTGTTGGGTCTGGTAAAACCACAAGAACCAATTAATTAAATACGTCACCGTCAGTACCCTTTGCAGCGCGAAGTAACGTGAAAATGAAAGGAATAAGGTAGAGCTTTCTGAGCTTTTGATTAATTTGCGTCTCAGATGTTTTTTTTTGTTTCGCAATGACGCGTGATGAATAAATGAAATCGATTTGTCTATTCTGGACAGGTTTTGTACTGAATTGTATTATATTTTTCATTTACATTAGGTAAGATACCTATGCGGTATTACGATATATACTTAGTGAAATTCATACACACTAAACAAAACATATGTGGGGCAGTTTGGACTATGTCCAAGGACTTGACGATTCCACCTTAGGCCAATTGAGAATTGTGGTGCCTTCCTTGGTATGGGGTTTAACAGTCAACTCTATTGAGCTCCTATAAAAAGTTGTGTGTATCCGCAAGCTGGCTCCGCCGAAGCGACCGTGTGCCGCTCAAAGCGCACAAGCCTAAGTCCTGGTGTTAGGTGGGACACTAAACAGACACGACGGACCTACGACGAGACAGGAAGTTTGCGCAAGCCCAATAAGCTGCCTTTAAAAGCAATCGTTACGAACGACATTGAAGATAATACGACTCGATACAGTCGGCAAGGACCCAGGCGACTGCATGAACATGGACGCTAAGTTTCGCAGGTTGCGACAGATTGATCTACGATGAATTACATCCTCGCAACTTCGACGTCGTAGCGCTGCAGGAGATTTGCTGGACAGGACAGAAAGTGTGGAAAAGCGGACATCGAGCGGCTACCTTCTACCAGAGCTGTGCTGCCGTTCTACGAATGCTTGTATCAAATTCCAAAAAAACTCAAAGTTGCAGCCCAATTGGGTTGTACGCAATGGTGACGTTGAACTACGTAACTGTATGTGCAGGTTTTCCACTTTTCTGTTCGAAGAGACCAAAGCAAGCGTTTTTCAAGCCCGGGGATGAACAGCATTTTAAACGGATCACTATCCAAATTATCAATTGGTAAAAATTCTATAGAGAGTACGAATCGTTCGATGCTACATTTTGACCTTATTTTCCTACATAACACCAAAACACATTGAACTTTACATTTAAATGATAATCGATTCCAAAATTTTAAAAGTTATCACCGATGACAACTCGGCTAATTTTCACACTTGAGAAGTCATCAAATGATAATTCCAATAATTATCGTATGAGAATGACAACCATCACCGACCCATCACCGACGCAAACTGGAACAAAGACTAAGCACCCGCCACGAAGTCTGTCTAAGCCCCCGGTGGCTCAAAAAAGCCCATCGTTAAAGCTGGGCTGTCAACGGCGCTTGGTGGTCAGCTAGTTCCAATCTAGATTCATAAGTATTAATCTTAACAGTGCCTACTAAAGGTCGAAAAGTAGGATCATCCTCTAGGAATACTGCATACAGCAATGAAGGGCCACAGGCCAAATACTTATTATGTCAAAATATGCACAGATCAAAACTTGGAAAATAAACATTAATTAAATTTAAAAAAGCGCTTGGTGCGGTCATCCTATGGAGGAAGTCAGAGTAGCCGCGATGCAACACGATGCGACAAAGACGTCAGACAGTTTATTGATAATAATTTTTATTCCTTCTCGTGAGTTGCGTCGGACTTTGCGTTTACTCCGACAGACATCTTTTTTTTTACCGCTGATAGAGACACTTGTTGCTGCATATTACATGTTACACTTGTTACCCATGGGTAGTTTCATCAAGTTCCAGTAGCTCCCTGTCAGCTTTCATCGTCACCGCCGCCGTAGGCAGAAATGTAAGGGAATATGCGGATAAACTCCAACAAAATTCCACATCCTGTTGGTCATTAGCATGTGCTATCAAATAACGGGTCCCTCCACAAAATAATACATTGCTTTGCATAGTGGTTCGGTTGACGAATTCATGAAACCATCAGCTACCAGCTGGAGCCTGCTTCATGGTGAAGAAACCAAATGCCTTTAGTTGCTTGATGGATTTGTACCTATGTCAACACTTCTTCTGACGATGATTTGTGGGATAAGGATTTCTTCCCCTCTTAGAAAATCAAAACGATTTTGTAAAATGTATTAGTTATGCAATAAACCGGAAATTGGTGGATGAATAATTTTCATGTCTTCATCACACCGCGACCTACTTTTGTATGCAAATTTTTATCCTAACAACCCCTTCCTCATTTCCACAATGCGGCTCTGCCATGATCTAAACAAGGATGGATCCCAGTGGATTATGGTATTGTGAATGGATTTTGGACCATTTAGATACGGGAAACGACTATTTTGTGGATCAAGGCATGTCAAGCTGGTGTTTTAGTCTACACCTCCTGCAATGAAGTCAGCTATCATCCATGGATTTCAGAGGTCAAATCCGCAGAGTAGCGATCAACCCATTTCCTATGATTCCCACTTGTATCGATGCATTGACGAGAGTACTCTGGATGGGTCGGTAAGTTGTAGGAGTTTCTACTTCTATGGCTTGGGATATTGTCTCACAAGGTAGGTGATTTCATCTTCCAATTATATTTATTAAGTATTATTGATGTTGTCATTAGCGCGATACCAACATGTTGATGCTAGGGTATAGCATAATGTGAAAATTAACTCGGGTCTCAGGGGACTGCCAAGTAAACGCATCATACAAGGAGACACGAAAGTGCAACGCAAAGGTATTGATGGCATACATTATTGCTACCGAATTATTGTAAGTTATTGCATGCGGTTTGTATTGTAGCGAGATGCATGTGACACTAGGTTTGTTCATTCCTCATTACACGTCTGGTGAGTTATGACTGTATGACGAATATAAAGTTGGCCATCGTCCGGTTCATCTGTTATTTTATATCCATTTATTTTGTGAAGCAAGTGGTGGTCTTTGGTGATACTTGGGCTTATTCTACGAGTCGAGTGACGTGAGGTGAGTCGATTTTCGCAACTCTCACGTGAGGTGCCATGTTATTCAAATGGGGCTATACGACTCTTCTCACTTAATTCGAGCAATCTCACGTCACTCCACTCGTAGAATAAGCCCAACTGATCCTATTTCAGTATAACTATCTCCATATTCATCTCATCACGGAAGTAAGAAAAACATCACCAATCTCATTGCTTATTTTAGCTAACATTTCTTTTCGTTACTTTGTTTTTATGGAATGAATATTGGAGCTATGAGATGAGGACCAAGAGCAGTAACCTTATTCGTTCTCAGAGCGTTATTGTTTTTAATCAATTTATAGCTACGTCTTACTATTTCGCAGAAATTTCTTTCTCCAACTAGACCTTTTTGAATAAAAGCATTTCTTAAAACTTCTTTGCTCAATTTTCGCATATTTTCGATAAATAGTTTTTACAGTCAATGGGGTGATAATGGGCCTGGGGGAATAGTAGACTATAGCTCTCAAAAACAATATTTAGTTTAGATAACTAAGTCGTTAAAAGGTCTTTAGTTTTCTTGTCCAAAGATATATTATTCCTGCTCTACAGATTAAAATATTTTGGAATATTTTCTGTAAAATTTAATTGATAAATGTCTAATTTTTTGGCTCTCATTCTATAAAAATTGAAGGATTTGAACCATCATTAGTTTTCTATTTACTTTATAAAGACTTCAATAAAAATAATTTAAATGTTCTACCATTATATATATATATATATATTGCCATTGCTTCTTTCCAAAAATGCTTAGATTTAAAGTTTAGATGAAATAAACTATAAATCAGTTCAACTTAATCATAATCATCCGGCGATAATGAAGAAAACCGTAGAACATATTGATTTTTAAACAAAAGCACTCATATTGTAACATTTGATACTGCCGTATTCTTTTCGTCTAATCTTTTCAGGATTCAAGAATTCTAATTTTCAATATTTGAACGCTTCTTATTTTCAAATGTTCGAAGATATTGACTCAATCGTGAAAACGACTAGAATCAATATAATTGCAGCAACAGCCATGACAGTAACAGCAACCGGAACTTCCACGGGTACTAACTTTCACAACCGCCAAATCAGCCACAGTTGGAACAAAGACTAACTGTTGGGCTTTGCGACCACGTTTTAAATGAAAGCAAAGGAGGATCATGAATGCAAAACTCTGGACGAAATAAATTGGTGAGCAGTTACCTACTTTTCCTTCCTGAACACTAAATACGTACAGGGCATCGTTTGCTGCTATTGCCGCGGATATTGTGGGAGTCCCAGGTATCCGGTTTACGCTTTAGTTAGCAACGGTGGCTCTTCTCGACCTTCTATTCCCTGAGTAGTTAGTGCGAATAAGGGCGTCCTTGTGAAGTTTTGCTGTACCTGTTATGAATAACTAGTACATCCCATTCCCTACACTTTCTGAAGAAATCTCTCTTGCTTCAGAAGTGAATCCTTTTTGCAGTACTAGTCTTCGTAACAAAAAGGGCACCATTACGGACCATGAGATTTGATCAAATTATTCGTAGTACTACTTGATCAACACCCCCAGCTGGGTGAGGGATAGAGGATGAAGCACACACACACACACTTCATCACACCGCGACC
Source organism: Armigeres subalbatus (assembly GCF_024139115.2). NCBI lineage: Eukaryota > Metazoa > Arthropoda > Insecta > Diptera > Culicidae > Armigeres > Armigeres subalbatus. Next base: position 106,338,436 of record NC_085141.1, on the reverse strand, counting down.
TACTTCGATCCATCCACTGTTCTCGCGCTAATATCATATGAATAAAATAAACTGAACCTCGGAAAAATTTTCCACCGGATTTGTAAATGGGGCCGGGATTTTTATTTTCCGTGCCCAAATCCCGAAAACATCGCTGAAAAAATCCGCGGACCGAAATCTCGAGATGTGAGGCTACCTTAAAGTAGCCTTTGTCGATGAATATAGAAAACTACATCCTACAGTAGTAATTGAAATCGGTCATCAATCAACCAGTAACAATTCTTCCTACGAAGTTACCACTGAGCAAACTGAGAGCATTTCCAGCAGTCCGTCGATCGATACCATCGTCAATTACGATGTGCAAGTGCACCTTGAGGCCTCTGAGTGTATTGACCAGCAGCAGACCCGAAACATCATATTTGGACGAACATAGATTGTAAATCGTAAGCATTGCCGATAGTAGCATATGATTATGTTGGGTTGATATCGGTTTTGTACCGAGTTGACTTTGTAGACCAATTCATCTGAACTCTTGGGTGATTTGCAATAGTTAGAACAATCGTTCTTGACATATCTACACAACTAATTGCCATCGGTTTTGTACCGAGCACAATTGATATGACAGACCAATTGGTCTGAATTCAAGCGTCATGAGCATTGCTTCAAGGCGGCTATATGAACATCGTAGATTGCTATTGATTATGTCCAGTTGCCTTGATAGACCAGATGGTCTGAACTCCAGAATGATTTGGATAAATTAGAACATTCGATTTGGACAGACATCAATCATAAACCATGCACATTGTCTCGGCACCAATAGCCAGGCACAATGGGTTGCTCCAGGCTTTGTAACTAGACCTGTGCGCCGCCGCCGCCGGTGGTTTTACTCACGTCGCCGCCGCCGACGATTTAGGGTCGGCGCGCCGCTGATCATAATTTTGCCACGCCGATGACTAATCGCAATAAAAAAAATCAATTAATTCATCTTAAGGTGGAACTCGTCAGAATTCAATTTCAAATCTACCTCACTTGATGGTGTCTCTTAGTCAGTGTAGTGACATACATTTTCTTGGTTAATTAATACTTAGGTTGGTTGATTTGTTTAGAGTTTGAACGATGCTTTATCTAGTAAAATAATACATAAATTGTTTAACTGGTTGTTGGGATTCATCTAAACCAGGACCTCATTCAGTCAGGCACCTAAACAATTTTCATAGCATCAGAGCATAGGCAAGGCAGTTCAGGAATATCAAGTTTAGCAGCACAGTAATTATCTTGACAGTATTTACTTTTTTATTTATTGAAATCAATCAGGCCAGATTAATTTGTTTTTAGATTTGTGCTAATATGACAGGTGACCTAATTGGCAAAACTTAGCAAATTAAATCCTTTCTGTGAATGCTTTTCCAGTTTTTTCACGAGTAACTAATTTTTATTTGGAAATCAATTTTTGATTATGATTGACAAAACCACTTGGTATATTGCGAGCATCAGTTGAAAACGCTTCTTCTTTTCTTATTAATTGCTACTGTTACCCAGAGCTGGGATGTTGTCGCCTCGCCGCTTAGTATTTAGTAAATTTATTTAGTTCTGAAAAGTTTCCTTTGAAGAACATTAGAAAATTGCTTCAGGATTTTTTCCGGAAATTTCTTTATGTATTTCTTCGGAAATTTCTAACGAAATTTCTCCGAAGATTCCTTCAGAATTTTCATTACCGATTTCTTTAGAAAATCCTTTACAAATTTTATTCGGAATTCTTTAAGGAATGCATACGAAAATGGTTGCAGGAGTTCCTACGGAAATTTCGTTGGGAATTCCTTCGGAGACTCCATAAAGAATTTCTAATGAAATTCCGTTGGTAGCTTCTCCAAAAATTGTTGAGGAAATTTTTTAAAGCAATACCTTTGGAAATTTATTTGAGATATCCTTCCGAAATTCCACCTTTTGAAATTTCTTTGGCAATTATTATATGAATTCCTTAAATAAATTTTTCAAGATATTGCGTAAGAAATTCCTTCAAAATTTACCCCAAAAAAATTCTACAGAACTTCTCTCACCAATTCTCTTAAAACATTCTCCAGGAATTCTTTCAGAACTTCCTGCAGAAATTAATTCGTAAATGCCTTCATGAGTTCATTCCGAAAATCTTTCAGTAATACATTCTTTTTAAAAGTCTTTTGGTGTTCATTTTAGGAATTCTTTCAAAAATTTAATGAGTAGCGAATGTTATTTTTAAATTATTTAAGGACTAAAGTTCTGGAGAAGTCTTAAATGATTTTTTGGAGAAGTTTTTGAAAAAATATATTTAGAGTTTTGTGCAAGAATTTCCAATTGATTTTTTGAAGACATTAACAAAAGAGAATCTGAAAGGAATTTCAAAAATAATTCCTGAAAAAATGCTTAATAGAGATGAGCCAGATGGGGGCAGAAATTCTCTCTTCTTCTTCTTCAATGGCTCTACATTCCAACTGGAACTTGGCCTGCTTTTCAACTTAGTATTCTACTAGCATTTCCTCAGTTTTTAATTGAAAGCTTTTCTATGCCCGCCATTGCATGAGAATGTATCGTGTGTGGCTAGTACAATGAATACGCTATGCCCTGGGAGTCGAGAATGTTTTTAACCCGAAAACATCCTAGATCGGACCGAGAATTGAACTCGCCATCTCCGGATTGACAATCCTGCGCCTTTGCTACTGGAGACCCCTCTAGATAAAAAAAGAACTGCTTAAAGAGTTTTAAGGTATTTCTAAAAGACTTTCCAAAAGAAATCCCAAAGGAATTTCCAGAGGAATCCATAAAACAATTTCTGAAAGATTTTTTGAAGGAATTTTAGGAGGAATTCTCAAAGGCATTTACGAAGAAATTCGAAATACAATTTCAAAGGAAATGCTTGCTGGTATTTCTGATGTAATTCCTAGATTTCTCCAGGACTTCCTTCGGATTTTTTTCCATTAATCTATCCGAAATTTTCTCCAGAATTTCTTTTGGAGAATTTCTTTTCCCTCGGAAATTGCCTCAAGGAGTTCTACAAAAACTATTCTAGAAATTCTTTCGGGTAGTTTTTGTAATTTCCCTTAGGAATTAGTTCGGAATTTCCTCCACGAATTCCTTCAAAAATTTGTATAGGAAAATATTGGGAAATTCGTTATTCTTGATAAAATACCTCCAAAAAATTTTCTGAGAACTTTTTTGGAATTCCTTGCAAAGTCATAGGACGAAATTCTAGGAAATTCCTTAAGAATTCCTGAACAAGTTCCTAAAGCTTATCCGAATTTTCAAAACAACTCCTGAAGATACTTCCGACAATCTTGGATTTCTCCAAGAATTCTTTTGGACATTCCGACGAGACTTCGTTCAGAAATTCCTTTAGAGATTTCTTCGGAAAATCTGAAATTAAATAAATGTTGAAATTCCTCAAGATATTCCTCCAAAAATTAAATTCAAAGAAGGGTTTCTAAGAACTATTCCAAAACTTCCCTTCAGGAATTCTTTAAGAACCTTCCACAAGAGTTCTTTATGAGTTTCCTTTGGAATTGCTTCAGGAATTCCTTAGCAAATTTCATCAGGAATTGCTTCGTAAAACCTTCCAGAATTTTTTTTTGAAATTCCCTTCAGATATACCTCTAGGGGTTCCTTAGCAAGTTTCTTGACATTTTTCCAAAAATTTCCATAGGAATTCTGTCAGAACTACTTTTAGCATTTCCTTTAGAAATGTTTAGGGGGTCGTTCAACAATGATGTCACGGGTTTTAGGGGGGGAGGGGGTCAAAGATTTTGTGACACTACATACCTATAAGTATACAAAAAAGCGTGACAGAGGGGGAAGGAAGTTCCAGAAATCTCAAAAGGTAGTGGACGTCATATTTGAATTGCCCCTAGGGTAATCCTTAGAAAATTCCTCTAGTATGTTCGGTAACTTTAGGAATTTTTATTTTTTTTTCATTACAACATTCTGCATTTATTTTAATTTTATCCGGGGATCTCTTCAGAAATTCATTCAAAACTCCATTAGATTTATTGGGATGCATTCGGAAATTCTGTTAGGAATTCTTTTGAAAATGTCTGTAGGGATTTCTTCGAAATTTCCTTATAAGGTTTCTTCTGATTTTTCTTCGGAAATTCCTTCGGTTAAGTCCCAGACTCGTCCCTTTCCTACCTTTTATTTCTATCTTAGGTTTTTCTGTGTTTCACATTCTACCAAAACGATTCCTAGTGTTATACCTTTCACACTAACAATTCCAAAACCTCCCGTGGCACCAAAGAGAGTAGAGTTATCTGCATCTTTCTTAAGCAGGTGTCCAACTAATATTCCTTCCTCTTCACCAGCATTCGCAAGAACGTGGTCAGGGCAGATATCGTCTGTTAGAGAGTGCCCTGCTTCCATCTAAGAGATAGTGATTAGTCCCAAATTAAAATTTATAGAACGTCGTCATGATTTGGATATGATTTGAGTTCTTCATGCAATGCCCATCAAATAACAGTTTACGGGTATAGTATAAAACTTATCATGTTCGGGGATGTCGTCAAATCTTTGGTATATCCAAAGAGGAGAGAGGGAAAATTAATAAAACTAATTGAAACATTAGGTATATCCAATTTATAACATTATCTCGTTAATGTTAATTCTCGAAGCTTCATAATGTCAACCTTTTCTATAGACGACTCTAAGCCACTCTGATATTTGAAAGTGGAACATAGTTTTAGTACGTCACTTGGTTTGATGCTGCGAAGCGTTTGACAAATATTTTCCTACGAGGTGAACCGGCCCAGGGCCGAAAATCTCATTAATAAAGATAATAAAAAAAAAGTTGTCCGGAGGTCAATTCCGTTTAGTTTTTTAACAGAGGAGCGTCGAGGTTTACAGATCTATGGTATGGTCAGACATCATAAGATGTAAAGAAACGGGTAATATCCTGAAATGAGAAGTTCAAATATCTCAAGATTCTTAGGAATCAATAGCACCGTTGAATGAAAAAAATGTCAATAGTGATTTTGTCCTTCCTTCGCAGATCCTTTTGGCAAAAAGTGAGCATATACTTAACATATTTTTTGGCGTCTTCCTTTTTTATTGGTTGGGACAACCGAAGATAATGTCTGAAATAAGATAAAAATTAGAAAATGTTTCAATAATTTAAAAGGAAGTTAAATATTCTTGCACAAATCCCTTTGTTCATAAGAAAATAAACAAACCAATGGATGTCGTTGGTAACGGGGATATGAACGTTTGCTATGATGGGAATTCCAGTTCAATGTCGGGAAGCAGTTATTGTCAAAAAATTTATAGCATCCGCCATTATGGTGAGCGTGGAAAGCTGGATATATTTGATGAAGGTAATACTACTCTCTTGCAAAAGGTTATGTTGGTATCACCTACGAATTTGTGTGAATCGCTCAATGCTAATGCTAAATTCTAATAGGATTGAGCTTACCATAGGAGAAGCTTCCCAAAGGATGCCTTTAGGAATTTATAAGAAACCTCGTTTCCTCCAGAAATTCTTTCAGAACAAGAAAGAACATTTTGGACATATTTAATCAAATTTCAGGGAAAATATTCAATTTGGTTGGTCGGTACCAATCCTACTCAAACAGTGCTCATTTGCAGTTATGTTGACCATCTATTGAGATTTGTGAATACAAGAACGTGAGGTGGGAAATAAACTGTCCATCATGTATGTCCTTCATGATGTATGTGTCCTTCAAATTATCTCAATAAACTAGATATGCAGCACCTCAAAAACATCGCTCAATTTTATATGTAACTAGTCAACCCGGCAGACGTTGTCCTGCATAGTAGGTCCATGCGGAATTCCCATACGAATCTTTGTTCTAGTTTCTCACAATTAGGGGTCGTTCAACAATGATGTCACGGATTTTAGGGGTGGAGGGGGTCAAAGATTTTGTGACACTACATATACTAGGTATACAAAAAAGCGTGACAGAGGGGGGAGAAAGTTCCAGAAATCTCAAAACGTAGTGGACGTCATATTTGAATCACCCCTTAACTCAACCTAACTCGTGATTTTATCATAAGGAAATATCATATAAACCCGTCGGAAACGAAAACGAACATATCTGCTGAAGAACTGAAAAAATCCATCCAGCCGTTTTCGAGTTATGCGGATACGAACACAGACCATTTCATTTTTATTATATAGAAGATAGATTTAACAAATAGTAGTTCGAATTTTTCTGAAATTTAAATATATTGAGGAGTAAAACGACTGAAATGTAGGTATCAAAATCCTGAATTGGGAATAACTTTTGAATCTAATTCTCAACACTACTCAGGGATCACGAAAAGTGAAGCAGAATTTATTGAATTTAATTCATAAAAATCAGGGAATAATAAAATAGTTTTACTTTAAATAACATTTTGTAAACAGGTACTAATTAGTGTCCTCAGCACCATTGAATGTGCTGTTTGATGATCGGAAAGCGTATAAAATTGCAATTTTAACTGAAGTCGATTTTGTATACGGGTGATTCGTACCGTGTGAATAAAAAAATCTGCGTTGAAATCGATTTTTTCAGCCATTCATTTTTTCATCCACGCCGGTTCACGCCGCCGCCGCCGCTGACAAAAGCCAACGGCGCGCCGCCGTGACGCCGCCGGGGCAAAAGTGACCACCACGCCGCCGCCGCCGATTATACGACCGGCGCACAGGTCTATTTGTAACAAGCACAGTTGATTTGCAAGATGAATTGTATTTGAACACCAGAATGATTTGGAGAACTCAGAACATCCGGTTTGAACATATTTAAATCGTAAATCATTGACACCTTTTCTTCTTCTTCCTATTCTTCTTCTTCTTCTGGGTCATGGACGTCTAGATCGTAAATCATGCACATGGCCTCTAAGGGCATGTATGAGTTGCTGTTGGCTTTGTATTGATTCCAGTTGACATGATAGATCAATTGGTCTGAACTCTAGAATGATTTGGAAAACTTAGAACATCTGGTTTGGACATATCTAGATCATATGTCTGAAACTCGATTATGCATATGCTCAACATGTGATAGATTTAGTTCGGTAAACGTATTGGAGGTTAACCGCCCCACCGAAGGGGCGGTTACCGTCCAATGAATTTGAAAAATGGATATATGCAGTTTCTCAAACAAATGATTCAAATGTTCACTACACTCATTACATTCTAAAAAATATTTAAAATGCGTAAAGTTCTCAGAACCAATCAATTCTGAAAAAAAGTGGGACAAATTGACGCTAGTTTGATTTTGTTTATCAAAGGTAACATGTGACAGTGATTCGTAGAACGGCTATTCACGCTACTCCATGTAGATAAGAGGCCAACACCGGCTTTGACTTGTTGAACACTATGTGCTGGTTAAATCGTTAATTTCAATGTTCCTCTACTATGTAATCCATTAACAAAGCACTATTGACACAGTTATGAAATTAATGCTAATTTGTGCAACCATCAATCTGCTTAATAACCATCTGCATAGATCCACTGTAGGCGAGTCTATTACAAGTGTGGTTTGGCATACTATCCTCATCCACAAGTTGCATAGCGGTGTAAGTAAAGCACCTCCCGACTGAGCAGGGATCCCGATGCGAACGACGATGGCTTAACCCTTTCACCTCGAACTGACTTGTCAGAGCTGCAAACAGCTAGCTATATTATATCAACTGCTATTCAAAAGCGGACAGCAATGAACTCCACAAAATCCCAACAACCGAATCGCATACGCCAGAGTTTCAGATTATAACGTAATAAAAGCAGTACAAGACTAATGAAATCCAGTGATATTATCCTGGTCGGCATCCTACTGTGAATGTGAAATGCTGCTGGGTGCTTACCTTAAGCTCCCAACACTTCAGTCACAGACAAATGGATACACCATTTAATGGTTTATGGAAATATTGTCGGATTGATCGAAAGATGGAAAAGATAAACTTTTCTACGAAATTTCTCACTTATCTGTAAGTGACATACCACGAAGTTCATTTCATAGCGCATCATTTTGCGAACGATACGAATTACTTCCAAAGTTACATTTAATGCATACAAGGTTTCTCCCAGTAGTTATTCCAATTCCTACCGGACCCACAAACGTGTTTCTTATGATATTTAGTAGTTGTAACGAAGTGTGACATCCATTCATCTGTTTCTGGCCAACCGCTCACTCGTTTTGCTCAAATGAATGAAAACAGCGAAACTGTTGACGGGGGTCGTGTGGCGGTAATGCATGTAAGCGCAGAGAAAGGCCAAAATGCAAAAAGCATCCCGAAAACAAAAACCATAGCGGAAAAAGCCCACGTTGACCCCAACGCCAAACCAGATTTATACGCTGAAGTATGTATGCAGACGATCAGGCAGTAGTATGTAAATGTGTTTGCTGAGTGCTGCAGCTATTATACTGGCAGTCACACTTTGACTGTGTTTCATAATAAAACATAAAGTCAGGCAAAAATAAATGCATGCACAGTTCATGAACAAATGCGTGATAAACTTTAGGGAAGGTACGATACAGTCGCGTCGTACCTCCTCAGTCGGCACCCGAATAATCCCTAGGGATACCATTTTAGGTGGACGAAAACAACCTTGCATGCCAAAAACCGAGAGGCAATGATGCGGCGTCTGCGGAATTCGTATCCGAGCCACGTGGATATTGTACGAATTGTATACCCGGGCATCGAGTGATGAACATGTGAAGCCCTCCAATGTTATTCATCGATACGTGCCAGTGCCACATTTATCAAGCATTTTAAAGTGAAGATTTACTGATGGTGTAACCTATTTTGGAATCATTTATTCTTGTGAATACTTTGATCTTATGATATGCGAAGACAACGTATCGATGTTTCTATATTTAGTAAGGAGGTAGTACGAGATTATGGGGTATTCCTTAGCCGTGCGGCTACAAAGCATGACTATGCTGAAGGTGATTGAATTCAATTCTCGGTCCAGTCTTTCGGGTTGGAATTTTTTTCGACTTCCCTTCCCGGAGAATTTTTACAAAGCACGAATGAAGCACAGAAACGATAATTATCACAAGCGAGCGAAATCGTATAGAAGTTTAAAACTAAAAAATAAGCAGCTAAAAAGAACACGAAATTGAAATCGCTGTTATTTTGTCTAACGTCCACCCAGGAACGGGACTGATAGCGTGGGACTATTTTACAAAGACAGGCAAAATAACAACGACCTACTGTTATGTTATTCGGCGGTCGAAAACGGTTTTCAGTGGGTAGCCTCCTGACGAAACAGCTCAAATAATTCCTTCAACGCAGATCTAGCACCGATGAAATTTGTGCCATTGCTACTGAACATCTGCTTTGGATATCCTCGCCTGGAAACGAAGCGTTGAAGGGCAGCCATGAACGAATCCGTTGACAAATCTTCGACGGCTTCCAAATGAATGGCCTTTGTCACCATGCACAGGAAAACACAGATGTACCCTTTAACTGGAACTGCTCGTGCACAGGAAAACACAGATGTACCCTTTAACTGGAACTGCTCGTCATACCGACTGCTTGATAGAAATTGGACCTGCAAAGTCAAGTCCTACACTCTCAAAGACTGGTGCTGGAGTAATCCGACTTGGCGGTAAATCTCCCATCTGCTGATCGATAGTGATGGGTTTGGTTCTGAAGCATGTTATATACAGCTTCTCAGAACCTTTCGAATCGTTGATCTTGCGTTGATCAACCAAAACTGTTGTCGTAAAAGATAATGCACGCTGATACAACCAGCTTGGTGGTTTTCTCGATGAACTTCAGCAATCAAACTGTGAAAAATGGGACTCTTTTGTTAGGTAGGATTAACTGATGCTTCACTCCAAATGGGAGCTGAAAATGACTCAGCCGACCATTAACTCGCAACAAATCTTCTTCCAAAAACGGCTTCAAATTGTTAAGACGATGATTAGGAATATTTCATCTCACACACTCAATTTCCTTGGAGAACTCCTGGTGCTGGATTGCTCCGACTATTACATTTGAAGCGGTTCGAAGTTCTGGAATGGTAAGGTACCTGGACGCCAAACGATCTTCCTTATTCCTTTAAGCGTTCGACAGGAACCGAAGCATGTAGGCTACGATTCGCTGTGTCTTCCGGAATGAAGCGAACTTATTTAACAGCGGGAACTCGTCGCATTTCATCACCGATAGTGCGGCCATGTCTGCTTTCAGCTCCGGTATTTCACATTCCTGTAGCGATTTTGGCCGTTCTGCTCGATAGTCGATAATACGTAGATAAGGTGGACCATTTCACCATTGGTCGTTAACGATCAAGTCGTTGGCGGACTGCCCTCGAGAGACTGTATCAGCGGGATTAAGATCCGTACGAACATACTTCCAATTGTAGCGATCGTTGGGACGTAATTTCTGCAACTCTATGGCGGACGAAAACTTGAAGATTGCAAAGAGGTTTACGCAACCATGCTAAAACAACTTTTCTATCAGACCATAGGACAATGGAGGGGAAATTCATCTCCAAAGCTTCCTCTACCTTGGTAACCAGTCTTGATAGAAGAAGAGCCTCGAACGGGTGGGCTCTCGGTGTGGACAATTTTGATGGGCGGAGCCTGTTTTGATGCAAGATTGGTCTTCTTTATCTGATGTTGCGGCTAGACATTCAATATAACCAACATGAACGACCACGTCTTGCAGCCGGTCGTCTACCAGGAGCTCAGTTCGGATCACTATCCAGTGGTGGCGGAAGTGGGCTCCTCGGTCAATCGGCGAAACTACCACCGAGTCGACTGGGGCCGGTTCCAAAGGTGCGTGGACAACAACGTCGACTACGAGGCGTGGCCGGAAACGCCTGAAGCAATCGATCGGTAGCTACGTTCCATCGAAGAGACGATCTCGGTGGCCCGGGAACAACATGTTCCGACGGCTAGGCAGGTAAGCAACTCCCTAAACAACGATACACTCACCAAAGATTTAATTCGATTGCGGAATGTCACTCGCAGGCAGTTTCAGCATACTGGACTGCCTGAGCTTAAGGCACGCTGCAATCGAATCACAAAAATTATCAAGGCCAGAATGGTGGACCTCAAAAATAATTATTTCTCGAATAAGATCCGCACTCTCCCAGATTATGCTAAGCCGTTCTGGAAAATGATCAAAATACCCCTTAGACAAAAATGGCTCTAAGGATCGCTTGATAACTCCTGCAGAGAAGGTCGCTGAAATAAGTCGTCACTTCGTCAGTTCACACAATCTTGGGCAGAACATCGTCAGTCCACACGAAGCAGTCGTCAACGAGATGCTAACAACATCCATTTGATTCCCAACGACTTCTCGGAGGAGTTGGAGATCTCAGCTGGCGAATTGACGGCCTATATCAAATCATCGGAGAACATGAAGGCCTCAGGCTTCGACAGCATCCTGAATCTCGAGCTCAAACACATGAGTGCTCCGTTCTTTGAGCACCTCTCGCTGATCTTTAATCAGTGTCTCCGGCTCAGCTGCTTCCCATCGTCCTTGAAGTCAGCGAAAGTCATCCCCATCCGGAAGCCTGGGAAGGATCCTTCCTCCCCAAAAGTTATCGTCCCATCAGCCTTCTCTCAGGATTATCCAAGCTATTCGAAAAAGCTATTAATCACCGGTTACTTGAGTCTGCCAAAAATCTTTTCCGACGTTTCCGACGCGGTCGGTCATGTTCCGTCATGTTCTAAACATGTTCCGTCTGGGGACTGTAAAATCATCCTCAATTCTGTGGAATGGGCCAATGAGGCCGACCACGGAACAATCCGCTCTCTGATCCGTTTTTCGTCCTTAGCATCAACGATCCATTCTCAAGCTCTGCTAGTTTGTCACCAAAATAACCCAAGTTATCGACTCGCACCAAGCCAAACGCAACGTCCAGCTCCGGCTGATTATTCATTCAGTTCTCCACCGGGACGCACACTTAACACCGGCCGTGAGGAAGCCCCTATTCCACTCATCGCAGTCGAGCCATCCCGACCAGTAGATAGTAACAGATTTATATCAGACCTTGTTATTCTGTTACAGCAGTTTTTTTTATAACAGCGGTTATTATAAAACATGTACCGTTAGTAGTTAAAATAACAAAAATTGTAACAAAATCTCTTCTAGTTTTAACAAAATTATTATTAAATATGTTATTAATTGAACAAAAATATAACTCGTTGGTGGTACCTCACTTTTTTCCAATTCCTGTCTACCAAAAATGTAGGCAATTTTTTTTTTCGGTGGAAATAAACATAACATAATGTTATAACTATGTTATGACGATCATAATTTTTTTTTCCTTTATTTTTGGCAGAGAATTTATAACAAAATTATTGCAGGTTTTGTTATTTGTAACACATATTGATATAATTGTGATAAAATTTTGTTATGACTTAGCCGGGATCCCTACCAGCCACCAGCAGCCGTCCCGACCCTGCGTATGAGCTGGGAGACGGGGTCTTCCGGAAACCAATTTTTGGCAAGTATTATCAACCATCAGCTTCGCCTTCGTCTGAAATCCCTCCGATTTGCAGTAAATCTATGCGCACGCAGCACCTGCAAGCACCACTTACCATTCCTCGACATCAACGTCAAGCCTCGGCTGTTTATCCGTCCTGTTCTGCACCGGGACGCACATTCAACACAAGCAGTGAGGAAGCCCCTATCCCACTCATCGCAGTCGAGCCACTCCTGCCAGCGACCGGAATTGCCAATTGCCATTCGGAATTGCCATGGAGGGATCCGTTTTGTCTACCGAGCTATGAGAGCCGATGCCAGTTGATCGATCTGAAACTTCTTCGTGCTAGGAGAGATACCACCCGGGCGATGACGATCGCTGATATACTACAGGGACGAATCGACTGCGAAGGTCTTCTGGAGCAGATAGATTTGAATGTTCGACCAAGGACACTCCGCAATAGCGGAATGCTTAGACACCACTGCAAAGGACGAATTACGGACTACATGGGGCAATCGGTGGCTTGCAACGCGTATTCAACAGAGTTGCAACATCGTTTGACTTCAATTTATCGCGTAATATGTTACGTCGGAGGTTTTTGACTTTTTTTAACACATCTAGATAGCAATTTTACTACTGTGACTTTTTTTAATTGATTGTGATTTCTAAATGTACTTCATATTTTAAGACCATCATTGGGGCCACACAGAGCCTGTTGATGTTGTAAACAAATAAACAAATAGACTACCTCAAACTACCTCAAATAATCAATGCCTCCATAAGGTTATTCTAATACATTAGATACTATAAATTACTTTTGAATTTCAACTATTGCTATACCATCTATGCACTATGGGGAATCAGGTGACCGAAAATAAAAAAATCGACTTTCTCTGATTCGTAATTCAAGTTGACCTACTAAATGCTAATGCTTTGGAGCATTAAACCCCAGCATATCAGCACTCTAAGCCATATGGTTATCAAGATATAGGCATTAGAGCCAGACACTTTTTAGTTCTTGAAAAATCAATGCATTATTCAACTGTCAATATCTTCGGCTACAGTAGCTCTTTTCCAACTCTTTAAAAAGTTTCTGAAAGCTTGTTTCATGGACTTGCGAAGAACGGGTTAGTTATGGGAAAATAGGTAGTGAAACAACCGAAAATGACCCGAAGAAAAAAAAAACATACAAAAAGTTCCATACAAAAAAAGTTTCTCAAAGTTTCGCTTAGCGACTACCACTACGACTTTCTTTGGACCTCCCAGAAGGCATTAAAACAAATTCCAGCTGCTTATGGCTGCAAATCTGCGGTTCCGATCACTTTTTCAAAAAATGTCATTAATTTTGAAACATTAAATGTAATTATTCTCATAATACACGGCAGACTGTGATGGGCTGGATACAAATCCCATGCGTATGACAAAAGAGCATCAAGAACAGTTAAAATAGAGATAGTAGATAACACGAAAAGTGTCGTAGGCTTCGTGGTAGGCCGTGTACACGATAGCTTATGCAGCTATATGATACTCCATTTGGCGTAGGCTCACCAAGAGGAGGCAACTCATTATCTATCAAGTATCAAGCAAATAAATATGAAAAAAACAATATACTCTTGAGGGTTACGAAAATACTCTAGGCTTCATTTGAAATTATTTCATAAAAAGTAAAATTTTGATATTAATTAAAATCCAATATGTGAATACAAGAAGCAAAAATGTCTGTACCTAAGGACATCTTTCGATAATTATTGGTATGTACCTAGGTGAAATAAATAAACAGAACATTTATGAATGTCTATCTGAGTGCATAGTGAGCTGTGATTGCGAAGGTAAATCGTGTGAAGTGTTTGTACTTATTATTTGGTGAATCATGAATTATAGGCAACTCATTGAAGTATTTAGAGCTCACGAGGGACGTCAGGTAGATCGCGTTGAAAAGCTTTGGAATATATCTGCCAAAGCTTCGCTGTGGATAAACAAAAAAGAGTCAGCTCCATACAAAATTGAAATAAGAAAAAAAATGGCAGGCCGCATCCCGGTCCAAAACTTACTTTGACTCATATAATGAGGAATGGCTTGACACAGAATTTGAATTAGAAGAATTTTATCATGCTGAGCCAGAGCCAGTGGCTTCAACATCTCGTGGAAGGCCATTAAAAATTTTTGAGGATTTAAGTGAGCGTACGAAGCGCAGAAGAATTAATGACGAGCTAATGGATCCAAGAGAGGATACCATAGAAAAAGCGCTACTGGGAGCAAGAAGAACTGCCTACAACAGAAGTGATACGAGTATGGTGAAAGTGATAGGCCATATTTTAAAAAACCGAGATCACGCTTCCAGAATGTACACTACTCTAAGTGATTCTCATGGAATGATGTCCGATGAAGAAACTTTTGAATATTTTCTCGATTGTGATATGAGCAAATATGTGTACGAACAAACACATAAAAAAAATCCTGCAAGATTTCCTACTTACAAAGTGATACAAAAAATGAAAGCGATATGTTCTCCTCCGCTGGATTCATTCCAGTTCGAGACAGCAACACGTACGGACGTGTTTTTTGCTCGCGCATTTTTCAAGTGTTTTTCTCGTTCGTTATTTGTTTACGTTTTCGTCGCGTTGGGGTTATTTTCTTCCGGACCCGTCATGGGAGACTCAGTGGCCGAGTCGGTCTCGGGAAAAGTGCCTAAGCGCACTGCTCTTGGAGGTGCGGGTAACCCCTCCAAGCAGCTTTTGCAGAGCAACGTGATCTTGCAGTTGCCGCTTGATGACGCCGGCAATCCGCCGAAAAAAAGAAGCAGCAATCGCAGCTGCCACAGGTGCAACCGGAGCGGAAGGAGAAGTGCCTGCCCGTGTTTGTGAAGGGCGATCCGCCGGATTTACGCCCAAAAATTCGCCAGCTGATCGCTAAGGGGCTGAAATGTACTTTTCGGCTCTGCAGCGAGGGCGTGAAAGTGATGCCGGCCAACAGGGACCATCATCAATCCGTCGTGGAGTTCCTCGAGGTCCACAAGTATGAGTACTACACTCATGACCACCCCGGCACGAAGCCGCTCAAGGCTTTGCTGCGAGGACTTCACGACATGAAGGAGGAAGAGCTCCAAGCAGAGCTTGAAAGTTGCGGACTGAAGCCAGTAGCCGTCCACAAGATCGCTCGTCACGACAAGGCGAGGAAATATCGCGACCAGCTTTACCTGATCCATCTGGAGCACGGCTCCACTACCTGGAAGGACCTGAAGCTGGTTGGCGTTATAAATTACACCGTCGTTGACTGGGAGCGATATCGGCCAGTGCACCGCGATGTCACGCAATGCACCAACTGCTTTAATTTCGGGCACGGCACCAGGAACTGCCGCATGAAGCCGCGCTGCAACAAGTGTGGCGAACCCCATCCGACTGATGAGTGCGACAAAATGGAGGTGGCCGATCCCAAGTGCGCCAACTGTGGCGACAAACATCGGGCCACCACAAAGGGCTGCCCAAAGCGAGCCGAGTTCCTGGAAATCCGGAAGAAGGCTTCCACCAGGACCATTCCGAAGAAGAACCGTGTTCCTGTAATCAACGAGGTGAACTTTCCAGCCATCCCGGCTCCCCGTCGTGTGATTCCAATACTCCCACCGCTACAGCCGCACAAGCGACTGGCAGCGGCAGCTGCATCGGTCCAAGCTCCAGCATCGTCGGCACCATCCACCAGCGAATGGCCCCGCTTCCTCCTCCTGGGTTCCGTCGGCAGTCGGAGAACGAAGCCGTCCCACCGGAAGAATCTGCCCGCTGTACACTCCGGAGCAACTGATGCCGATCTTCGCGCAGCTCGCCACTCGACTGCGCGGCTGCAAACCCGATTCGACCAGGTCTTCACACTTGGCATGTTCATCATTGAAAATGGCTGCTAGGGTGGGCCTGGTCAACTGGAACGCTTGCTCGCTAAAGAGCAAAACAATCGAGCTGAAGGATTTCCTTGAGGAGAAGGAAATAGACGTGGCGTTCATCACCGAAACGCACCTAAAACCGGAGGTGAACATCAACATCCCGGACTTCCGCATCGTGCGACTCGACCGGCCGACCAGGGGAGGTGGTGTGGCCATCGCTCTTCGCTACAACATCAACTGTCGTCTGCTTCCAAGCTTCCAGCTCAGTGTCATCGAGGCCATCGGTGTCGAAATCACCACTTCGGTCGGCACAATCGCGCTCATCGCGGCGTACTGTCCAACGCAAGCCAAAGCCGGCGATGGATCATCGGCTGCCCTTCGGAGGGACATCGTCAAGCTGACGCGGAGGCAAGGCCAGTATATCATTGCCGGCGACTTGAATGCCAAACATCAAGCCTGGGGCAACAGTCGCGGCAATCGAAACGGCACCATCTGGAGCAACGACATGGAGGAAGGCCACTACACGATCCTGAGCCCGGATTCCCCACTCGGCTGAGTCGGTCCGGTGCCCACGCAACGCTCGACCTCTACGTAACAAACCTGAGTGACCACGTCTCGCAGCCGGTTGTATACCAGGAGCTCAGTTCGGATCACTATCCGGTGGTGGCGGAACTGGGCTCCTCGGTCAATCGGCACCAGCAGTTACGGCGGAACTACCACCGAGTGAACTGGCAGCGTTTCCAGCAGTGCGTCGATAACACCGTCGACTACGAGGTGCGTCCGGAGACGCCGGAAAGAATCGACCGCCAGCTGTGCGCTATCGAGGAGGCGATCACGGCGGCCCGAGAGCAACACGTACCGACGGCTCGGCAGGTAAGCAACTCCTTAAACATCGATACACTCACCAAAGATTTGATTCGATTGCGGAATGTCACTCGCAGGCAGTTTCAGCGTACTGGACTGCCTGAGCTTAAGGCACGCTGCAATCGAATCACAAAAATTATCAAGGCCAGAATGGTGGACCTCAAAAATAACGACTTCTCGAATAAGATCCGCACTCTCCCAGATTATGCTAAGCCGTTCTGGAAAATGACCAAAATTCTAAAATCCAAGCCTCGGCCCATTCCACCTTTGATCCCACTAGACAATAATGGCTCTAAGGATCGCTTGATAACTCCTGCAGAGAAGGTCGCTGAAATAGGTCGTCACTTCGTCAGCTCACACAATCTTGGGCAGAACATCGTCAGTCCACACGAAGCAGCCGTCAACGAGCATGCTAACAACATCCATTTGATTCCCAACGACTTCTCGGAGGAGTTGGAGATCTCAGCTGACGAATTGACGGCCTATATCAAATCGTCGAAGAACATGAAGGCCCCAGGCTTCGACAGCATCCTGAATCTCGAGCTCAAACACATGAGTGCTCCATTCTTTGAGCACCTATCGCTGATCTTCAATCAGTGTCTCCGGCTTAGCTACTTCCCATCGTCCTGGAAGTCAGCGAAAGTCATCCCCATCCGGAAGCCTGGAAGGATCCTTCCTCCCCAAAAGTTATCGTCCCATCAGCCTTCTCTCAGGGTTATCCAAGCTTTTCGAAAAAGCTATTCATCATCGGTTACTTGAGTCTGCCAAAATCTCAACATCTTGCTCGAGGAACAGTTTGGTTTCCGACGCGGTCGGTCAACTGTACACCAACTGACTCGAGTTACCAACGTCCTCAGACGGAACAAGTCTGACTCTAAAACATCCGCTTTGGCCTTACTCGATGTCGAGAAGGCATTTGACAATGTATGGCATGATGGCCTGGTGTACAAACTACAACGCTACAATCTTCCCAGCTATCTGGTGAAAATCATCAACAATTACCTGTCGGCAAGGACATTCCGGGTCTCAATCAGCGGAGCGAGCTCCAATGCGCACAACATCGTCGCAGGCGTCCCCCAGGGCAGTATCCTCGGGCCCCTGCTTTTCAATCTGTTCACCTCCAACATGCCAGAACCTCCAGAAGGCGGCATTCTGTCTCTGTTCGCAGATGACACATCCATCGTCTACAACGGTAGAGTGATCAGAGCGCTAGTGGCAAAACTCCAACGAGGCCTGGATGCCCTGACAGAGTACCTCACCAGCTGGAAGATCTGTATCAACGCGGCGAAGACCCAGGTCATCATTTTACCCCACTCCAAATCCCCTAAACTTGTTCCGCCTGGGGACTGTAAAATCATCCTCAATGGCACGACTGTGGAATGGGCCAATGAGGCCGGCTACCTTGGCTTGACCCTCGACAGCAAGCTTATTTTCAGGCAACAGGTTGACAAAACGGTGACAAAGTGTAACGTCTTGTTGAAACTACTGTACCCTTTGATCAACCGCCGGTCGTCATTGTCCCTGAAAAATAAGCTTGCTGTCTACAAGCAAATCATCCTCCCTGTGATCGAATATGGCATGCCGGTCTGGGAGAGCTGCGCTAAAACCCACCACCTCAAACTTCAACGGGTACAAAACAAATTCCTGAGGATGATCCTCAACACCCCTCCCAGGACAAGAACATCTGAGGTCCACCGTCTGGCCGGGATGAAAACCTTACATGAACGCTTTGGTGAGTGTAAAGAAAAGTTTAGGGTCCGTTGCTTGCATTCAGATCAGGCTCCAATTAGGGCGCTAGTTCCAATCTAGGTTATCAAATTTTTTATTGTAAATATTAGTGTACATAGTAGTTAGGTTATCAAATTTTAAAAAAACACACCAGCGCCTCCTAAAGGCCGTCATTATATATCATATTAACACTTAAATAACAATGTAAACATAAAAATTTAAAATTGAAGTTGGAGGGCCGAGCACTGTACATGTAGAAAAATAATAATTGTAGAACAGAAAATGATTAAATAAAGAAGAATTTTACTACTTACTCCGCTGGATTCCATCGAAAAAACGGCAACAAAAATACAGGTAATGAAAGATAGATCATCTCCCTTGAAATGGAATAATATATGTATTCCTATTTTTCTTTTAGGTTAGAATACAATCGCTAATGCAGCATACTGTAGAACGAATAGTGAAATCATTGAAACACGAAATCAATCAATATATGGATGAAAATAACCAGGACTTCGTCGAAATGGCCCTTTTAAGTAGTTGGGGTATGGACGGATCTACGGGATACTCGCAATACCATCAATCATTCCCAGGTATGTATCAACAAGATGATTCAGATGTATTTTCAGTGACAACGACTCCAATACATTTGTATTTACTAAGTAATCGTAAACATATTTTCTGGTACAACTTGACCCCACAAAGTATTCGTTATTGCAGACCAATTATGCTAGAGTTTGTGAAGGAATCGAAGCAAGTTGTGATCGATTGCAAAAACACCATAGAGAGAGAACTAAGTGAATTAGTTCCAGTTAAGATCGATTTGGAGCAGGAGAAATATGTTTTGGTTGACTTCGATTTTGTCATAAGCATGGTGGATGGTAAAGTTCTAAATTACATAACTGGTACGTCATCTATGCAAAATTGCCCAATTTGTAAAGCCACTCCAAATGTAATGACAAGCCTAGAGGTATTATTTTTTTAAAGAAATACTTGTACATTTTTAAAAACTGTTTTGTTTTTCAAATATTCTAGGAGTTTGAAAAAGGATATACACCAGAGATAGGGACACTTATTTATGGAATATCTCCATTACATGCATGGATGCGATTTTTCGAGTGCCTTCTTCACATATCTTACCGAATGGATTTTAAAAAGTGGCAGGTTCTTCTTCTTCTTCTTCGTTGGCATTACATCCCCCACTGGGACATTGCCGCCTCGCAGCTTAGTGTTCATTAAGCACTTCCACAGTTATTAACTGCGAGGTTTCTAAGCCAAGTTACCATTTCTGCATTCGTATATCATGAGGCTAACACGATTATACCTTTATGCCCAGGGAAGTCGAGACAATTTCCAATCCGAAAATTGCCTAGACCGGCACCGGGAATCGAACCCAGCCACCCTCAGCATGGTCTTGCTTTGTAGCCGCGCGTCTTACCGCACGGCTAAGGAGGGCCCCGTGGCAGGTATCAAAGATATTAAAGGAAGCGTACTTGAAGAGAAAACAACTTATACAGAAAAGGCTTTATGATAGCTTTGGTGTGAGAGTCGACCAGCCAAGGCAAGGTGGAGCAGGATCAAGTACAACTGGAAACATTTTTCGACGAGCGTTTTCGAATCCAAATCTGTTAAGTGAAGCATTAAATGTCAACGAAGAGCTAATTCACCGGTTCTGGAACATTCTGATCGCGATAAACTGCCAAGAGCCAATCAATCCTGAAAAGCTAGATAGTTATTGAAAAGCAACCTACCGGTTATATTTGCAGCTGTATGATTGGTATAAAATTCCTGCTACGGTGCATAAAGTCCTTGCCCATGCTGGGGATATAATTATTCATTCACCAGCACCACTTGGAATGTTGGCTGAAGAAGCAGCTGAGTGTCAACACAAGCACTTAAAAAAAAGTCGAACTCATCATGCCAGGAAAGCCTCAAGAGAAGAAAATTTACATGACGTTTTCATTCGTGCTATGAACTCGTCGGATCCTTTGATAAGCTCCCTCAACTTAGGTAAGCGACTTCAAAATAAATCTAATCTGGAATATCCAGAAGATGTTCAAAGTTTTTTAGTGACTGAAACTTCTTGCAATACAACAGATTCGAGTACAGAAAAATATACCATAGCAGATATTTCAATCGATCTTGAAGAAATAAATGATGATTTTGTTGAGGATGTTCATGTACATAATGAATAAATAAATGTTGTTGCAGTATACTTATATATCTTGAAGCTTTTATTGCATGGAGTTCGTTTAGCTTTAATAGAGCTTTATATTGTATTCCCTTTACTTGTTTTACGGGTTAAGAGCCTGAACCAATCTTAAAAATCCTACAAAGACAACCTGTTACGTATGTAGATGCAATGGCCTGTATTTGACGGAGTCCTTGTGCAACTTAGAACATCTGTACAACTCAATTCACATAAAAAAGTATACAATTTTCTAGTTTGAACTCTACAGGTCTGCGCTGCAATAAAATACACATCTATAGACTGCTGTGTACATGAGACATTCGTAGATAAAAGGGATATATTCCATAGAGATCAAAGGTCTGTATTCCAGGGAGTTTGGAGACCTTAGAAGTAATAACGACCTGCAAAACAAGTATTTCACATCTTTTAGACAATAATCTACGATATAAGTGTGAAATATTGCAGAAATGAAATGAAAATATTTTCGGCCACCTACTTGTATGGAGCCGCCCCATAGTGCTATGGTGGGGTGCAGATGGCGGACGGTACGTGGAGGAGGCGAATGAACCACGAGTTGCATCAGCTGTTGGGAGAACCATCCATCGTTCACACCGCGAAAATCGGAAGACTGCGGTGGGCCGGGCACGTAGCCAGAATGTCGGACAGCAATCCGGTAAAAATGGTTCTCGACAACGATCCGACGGGAACAAGAAGGCAAGGTGCACAGCGGGCAAGGTGGATCGATTAGGTGGAGGACGATTTGCGGACTCTCCGTAGACTGCGTGGTTGGCGAAGTGCAGCAATGGACCGAGCTGAATGGAGAAGACTTTTATGTGCAGCACAGGCCACTGCGGCCTTAGTCTGGTAATAAATAAAAGTGTCTTGAAAACGTTCATGAAATTGCTGCACACTGATTCAAAAGCCCCCAAAACTTGCGTTTTTGAGTTTATTTTTCTTTTGCCCCTTAGGATTGCTATGATCGGGGTGAGTTTTTTTTAAAGTTGACAACAGTGATGGTAAAAACTCAAAATCTCAAAACTCATGGACGATTCAAATCAAGCGTGAGTTAAAACGCACCCAACTCAGCACCTAAAAACTCATGGATGAGTTGAATCATCCATTTCAATCATCGTATGTTTTCTTTTGTTCTCCTTTGCTAAAAACAGAGAATTGACGTTTCTCGCATAAAATGTTAGACACTCTTTCATGTATAAGCAATACATTGCCCCCAAATTATTTTCGAATGCGTTTTAAACCAAAATGATGTTTTGGCAAATGAGTGAAATGATGCGTTTTAGCATTGAAAATTCAAGCGTGATGCATTCCTTTAAAATCGCAGACGATTTCGTTCGCACGGGAGGACTCGTTGATTGAGATTTATGAGTGATTTTACCAACACTGGTTGACAAGTGATTATGCCGGAAGAACTAGTCTGCTTTGACAAAAGATATTTTAGTTACTAGATAAAGATTGTCGCTATCGTCGCTGTCCGGAACATCTTTTGCTGGCGAGGATAGGGGAGCTAAATGTCAAAAAAGGAAAATCCATACGATTTGACAGCTTGGTACCCAACATGTTCCGGACAGCAGAACAAAGGGAACCGAAGCGACAATCTTTATCCAGCAACCAAAACATCTTTTGCTTTGACCAAATGAACACTGGATTGTGGGAATCAGCTAGCATAATCCTCTTGAACTTTCAGGAATGTGGTTTGGTCAGTCAAGTCACCCAGTCAACACAAAATCGTATATGATGTCATATAAGATGCTAAAGTGGAGGCGATATACGTACATTTTGTATGGGGAAGTACCTATATGGCCTCCACTTTAGCATCTTATGTGACATCATATACGATCTTGTGTTGACTGGGCAGTCACATAGGACAAAGTTTAGTCAAAATGTAAATTTGAGTATATAAGTATTGTTTGTATGTACTTTAGGCGTTGATTATTTATTGAGTCATTTCTATAATTGTGAGTTGTATATTTAATGTAAAACACAACTTGTCTTCTATATTTTAGGTCCGTTATTGTCACTGTGTTGTTGTCGATTGTCTGTTAAGTTTCAACATAAAGATCTTAGAGTGAAATCAGTAGTGATTCAGTTTCATTCCAAATTTTCGACCACTATTCTAGTTGGCATCTGGAGCAAAATAGAACAAACATGTTGGTTTCTCCAGCCGTGTTCCTCTCATGTTTTTCAAATTTTCAATTAAATGAAATCATTATGTTGCTGCCAAGAAAGGCGCCGTAATTACAAAGTGGATTGATCCGTAGATAAAATGACGCATTCATACACCAAAACAATTGAAAAATATTTGAATCTCGTGATTCATTCGTGGTCCAAATCTGCAGAAAATAGAACGGAGCGTTATACCTACAACCCATGATAAATTTCTTTTAATAAACCCCAATTGCGGGGGCACCGGTTCTGATGATGTATTTCAACATGATTTACAACAAAATATGGTCCCCAACGCAAAATGAGCGATAACAAAGCGTTTTATCAAACCCCATCGGTGGGGGCCGCATATCCGAATCATTTACAATGTTGTGAAAACTCATATGTGAATATGTACGTTATGTCACATAGTTATGTGGAAGATATTGATTAGGAAAATGTATGGGAGGTAACCACTTTCCCTTCGATGGGACTCGAACTCATGACCCTACTGTACGCTAGGCTACTGAACGAGCTCGAGATTCCCAAATTGGACGCATAGTCAAATCACTCGCAATTCATTTCTCAAGCCAACACTTCCACATGTGTATAGTACACGTTCACATTAGAGGAGCGTGAGTAGGGGAAACTGGGGTAATATGCACCCCCGGGGCAAAACGACCCTTTGGCATTTTTAAGTACATTTTCGGCAGTTTTTCGAGAGTATTTACCACAGCGCATGTAGTTCGGATCTCGAACTACCAATCCAGTAGTAAACATTCTTAAAAATATTCCTGGAACACTGCTAAAAATGCCAAAAGGTCGTTTTGCCCCGGGGGTGCATATTACCCCAGTTTACCCTATTTAGAATGTCTGGCGGCTATACACATGTGGAAGTGTTGGCTTGAGCAGAGTGTTAAATTTACGAGCATACCTAATGAAAACTGATTACCGTGCCTATTCATTTCAGCTACCAACACGTTCACTCAAAGAACGAACGAACTGACATTGACATGATAATGAAAAGCTTTGTATATTCACTCCGACTTCTATATTTTCATTCTCATATTCGTTGTGTTTGCATTCATTCATATTCATTTTGAATTTTGTCACTGATCATCTTCGTTTGATCATAATCAGTGTGGAAGTGTCGGAACGTAATCGATGGTAGTGATCGATTTTCCAAAGAAATCCGAAGGAAAAATGGAGGACCTAAACGTCACATCAGAATCTCCGTCGCCCTCTACATCTGGTGAAAATACAAAAAGAAAAACCAAAAATCGAAACGACAACGAGGAAACTCTGGCCAAAATTGCGCTCAGCTATATCCGCCGGGATGGTACTAAAGCTTTATGTTCCATCGATCCCGGCAGTTGCTGTCGGTACACCCAAGAAAAGCTGGACGTAGGAAATTTTGTCCGTCACTTCCGGACACGCCATTATGAACTGGCTGCAGCGAACGGTTTATTTAAAGATAAAGAAGTCCCGGAAAAGAAGCAGAGAGTTATAGAGAAACGTATGGTTGCCACAGACACACCACTCTTGATGGATTCTGTGCTCCTAATGCTAACAGCCCACAATCTTTCCGCAAGATGCCTTCAGTGGAAGGGCTTCAAGCAACTGCTTGAGCCACTATCGAATGCTTGCGGTGTTACCGTCAATGGCGTGAACATGATGAAAAACATCAAAGAGGTGGGCCAAAAAATACGGGAACACATTGCGTCGGAAGTACACGGGCGGATAATCAGCCTTAAAATCGATTCCGCTTCGCGGCATCAGCGGCATATATTGGGAATCAATGCCCAATATACTGTCGACGATGTCGTATGCATTCGAACCCTGGGTAAGTGGCAAAAGATATATTCATCGACCAAAAAACAACTTAACATTTTTTTTCATTCAGATATGCTCGAAGTACGTGAACGACAAACCGCCAAGTTCCTAAAAACGAAGATAATGGAAGTCGTTCTCAGCTACGGAGTTGTTGTGGGGCAAATATTTTCCGTGACATGTGACAACGGAGCAAACATGTTGGCAGCAGTGCGCCTCCTCAAACAGGAATTCGAGCTGCTTGCCTGTGACTCAGAGAACATTGACGAAATGGAGCGGGCTGACCACGAAGCGCACGAATTTGTTGCAGAATCCAGTTGGCAATTCTGGACGTGATTAACAAATCGAATGCGTCAGTCAAGATTGTTACGGAGATCGCCAAAAAGTGCAAACACGTCAAATATACACTTAGCTTCGACACTGCGCAAGTATCGCGTCCTCCAGTATGGGGTCCATGGTGCGGCATTTACGAAATGAACGATAGTTTTCTGCAGAACGAGCATTTCTTTAAGCAATTGGCGCAGCAGTTTCCCGAACTGGGTAATAGACTTTAGTTTTTTTTTAATTTTCATTAGTAATCATCTTTTTGCCTTTCTTTTTTATTTGATTCAGATCTTGGTGAAGCGTGGCAGTTCATTCAAAACTACGTGGAAGCTTACAAACCACTCTATATCTGCACGAAGAACATGCAGGAGCGGCACGTGTCATTGCCAGATTTTTATCTGCAATGGCTACTGGCCATAATGGAAGTATCAAAGCTGAAGGATAATCCATTATCTGCTCCTTTAAAAGATGCGTTGACTAGTCGTTTGGAAAAGCTTCGGCAGTCAAGGGCCTTTAAGGTGAAGGTGGGTTGAGTACCAAAACAAAGCTTTGATAGTATTGGTACAATAAAAACTTTCATATACTGTAGTAGTATTGGTGTCGTATTTATAAAAAAAAACAAAGAATATTAGTAGGGTGGTTCAAAAAACGACCCAGCACCACCACGCTCACTCGATTCCGTCCCATGCTCCGAGTGTCCTCAAAAAACCGATTTGAACAAAAACTGGTTGAGCGCAAGCCGGTTCAAGTTTGTATGAAAACTAGTATGGGAAACTAAACCTTTTATTACACTGGCTACGGAGCCTCCCCTCCAAACGCTGGCGAAAAGACAACTCACATAGCTGAAAGCAACATTCCAGAGACTTCAGTGAACGAAAACCGCACCGCAGGAAAGATCCATTGATTACGTAACGCAAATATAGCATTTTATACTCCACTCACCCTTATGTCACACTTTTTGTATGAAGTATCTGCCCCTGGTACGATAGTGTAGACTAGACTAGACTAGAAGTATCTGCCCCTGGTGCGATAGATATCACAGACAAATTCTGGGTATTTTGTTGAATTGCACGTTTCACTGATGCCTTCTGAGAAGCCTAATTATCATGCGAAAGAATCGCAACCTCGATTAAAATCGACTCCCAACTATTGGAACGACCATTCAATATGGATTGTCTATGGAGTTGAAGCTCTTAAATATTTCATCCAGTCATATGGTCTCCCCCCTCGCCATCGCCCAATGACGGAGAGCCAGAATCAGAATAATGTTAAATTCAACCTCGCCATATCAACTGTCATACAAACCTGAAACGACCAGCGCACGGTAAGCCTCTATTCAAACCAGCCCAAACCATTGGATGACACCCAAATTATAAATCATAATCAGCTGAGCGTGGCGAAGCAAAATTATTTTTTGAACCACCCTACTTATTAGTTTGCTGCTGTCGGTGCCGGTGCACCGCGGTGTTTACATTCGCTCCGCGATCAGTTTTTAGTCGTTTTTTTCGGGCAAAACTAGCAGTTTATACTAAGTTTTCGGTTCAAATAAGTGACTGATTTCAAAAAGTGGTGTTTAATTTGCATTCTATCAACATTTCGGGCTGCTCATGTGCGGGGCAGTGAGTAAAAACTTGAGAAGTGAAGTGCAGTGATGAACCCACCAAATCGCGAACGGCTATTAAATTGGCACGAAACTGCTGATTTATGCTACAATTCGAGCCGGAATACATAGGATTCATTGAAGAAACATGTTCATTATCACGGGAAGTAAGGAAATATGCTGTGAACAGGTTAGTAATTTGAATATTAAACTTTTGTTCGATGCTGTTCGATGCATTCGAATGTTGGTGGGAGAGGAGTGCGGGAGGTGTGGGGTTGGCCCGTGGAAGGTCCGGTGCCATATTGGCTGCCATGAAGGTACTCTTCCAACTATGTCCTTAAGATGGCTTTGTATTTGGACCCACGATTGAATTACATGGGATCAAAACTATTCAACCCCGAAGAAAAAGAACACATTCAGGTAACTATGTTATAAATTTATTGGATTATGTTCTCACCCCTGCCCCATATTTGTGTGTATTTCTAGTTCAAAAACTCAAAGACACACTGATTTTCTCACTACTCAATAAACAACACACAAAAAAGTTCCTATTTGACAGTAAGGGCATTACCCAAGTAACAATTACAAGACTTCATAGATTTATTTAAGTTTTTTAACGGCTTTATCACTGCTTTGTTCAATGCCGCGAGATTAGTTTCATTGGAAGACTTGTAGCTATCTTCAAAATCGTAATAAAACGTTCAATAAAACCACAAATATCAATTCTTTATGAGCTTATTAGAGACCTTATGATTATCTTGAGGACTCTAATAAAACCAATTTTGAAAACTGTCATAAAGCAGAATATATTGGTCTAAGCCTTGTCTTACGCAAAACCTAAATAAAACTTAGTAGTTTTAAATAGGTTTATAATGGTATTGTACAAGAACACAATGTTTATGTTGAACTTCGTGAACTATGGTCAACTGAATGGCTAAAAACAGATCAGTTTATGATCCATGTTCCCCAAACATTTGAACAAATAAAACAATAAACACCTGAAATTTCCGAACTGGGCATTCACATATTTAAAATTTTGTTGTTAATTGGTCAAATTCCACTTCTGAAAATGGAACAGACAATAAAAATCAAGCAAACTATATCCTTTTACTTTCGGTAAATTAAAATGGTATAAATGCGAATACACAACGAATGGTGTAATGACCAAGATTCGATATACAAAAACTTTCAATAGTATGAAATATGCATAACTGTGGATATGCTAACTGACCACAAATTGAAAAAACAGCCAAGTTCCAATTGAATATATAAGCATCGTGAAGAAGAACGGATCGTAAGGAACAGATTGTAGCAACTTCCAGCAAAATACTTAATGTATTTGAAAGTTATGCAAAATGTTATTTTGGCCGTCAAAATTGCCCACAGTGTAGTAGCAGCCATGCTGGTAGAAAAAAATAATTTTGTATCGGCGTAAATCTTTTACAAAATGCATTGTCATTAGTAGTAATCGCTGCATTTCAAGATGATTTTCAAAATTTGAGGCACGAGATATGTTTCCTTGCAAATCGGAATGCCACCAGAACAAATGGCAGCATATCGATTTATTATTTACACTAATTAATTGGCCGTAAATCACAGTATTACGACGGCGCACTTGATTAAACTGATTTTCTTACCTGTTTTCACCAGAAATTCGAATGCGCAGAAAAAATTGCATGCACGCGAACGAATTCTGGGCATCCAATTTCCAATAATTGAACATTATTTTTCATCCATGTCCGTGATGTTGTTTTTTATTTCTTCCATTTCTACGATTATTCTTTTCTTCAAAACAATAACAAAAAGCTCCACGGAAAAGAAATTCCCTTTTTTGACAGTGGTTTTATGGAACTCTTATGAGAAACCTTGAACTTGTTTTGAAGACGATCTCAAGAGTGGTCCACTTAGTCATATCATAATCTTGTAGCGGTCATCAAGAGGTTGTCATGTAGATTTTAGTTTTATTACTAGTTTTGAAAATTTGCTCTCCAAAACTGCTAATAGAGTATGATAAAACTCAAAATGTTACTTGGGTATATGGATTAACTATTGTATTCACTTTTCCAGGGCTACATCGTTGAAACATATAACAGGATTATTTCCTTCCGAGAATCTGCCAAATTACGTTTGGACACTTCATCTTCAACCCAAGAGGACGACTTCGATTCATTCCTCATTGACATGTTCGGGATATGCGATGCCCCTGT
Source organism: Armigeres subalbatus (assembly GCF_024139115.2). NCBI lineage: Eukaryota > Metazoa > Arthropoda > Insecta > Diptera > Culicidae > Armigeres > Armigeres subalbatus. Next base: position 106,309,282 of record NC_085141.1, on the reverse strand, counting down.
TTCTGGTGAAACCAGTGGGTCACGCTTTCTCCAGCAACTCAAAGCGCTTGAAGTAGAACCGAGGCAAAATCACGGCTACGATGTATGGAAGCACTGGGTCAACAGACGGGATACACATCCCGAGTTATACACCGTAGCTTCCGTGGTCCTGGCTGTTCCCTCAAACCAGATTTCGGTAGAAAGGGCCTTCAGCGCGCTGCCAGTAGTGATGACAGATCGTCGTGCAGGCCTCGGAGAAGAAAACCTGAGAAATATTCTTCTTGTCAAGCTCAACGAACCGCTGATCGAAACTGTCATGCCTCAGCTCTATTCGACGCATTAGCAAGTTTTACGCTATGCAAATCCAGCGAGAAAGCATGGCTGACTCAATTTACCATCGTTAATTATTTTTAATTTCCTAACGCATTGAATTCGTTATAGCATAAATCAAAAAATGAGTTCATTTATTTCGCAATCACTGTCATTGTATGCTTAAAATAAACAAACCGATTTTATTAATTCAAAATAAAAAGGTTTTAATACTATAACTATTTCTCTGTTCTTCTGCTCGTTTCACATAATATTGAGTGTCATGGGCACCCGAGAGGAATTCGAGAACTGTGTTTGTAGGAGTCGTATGCATCATGAGTTGAGCCAATAATATTGTGTTTCTCATCCAAAACTTGACCATCACAATACACCGTTAGATGACTTTACCCATTAATGGGTAAAGTCATCTAACCGTGTAGTGTGCATACCACTAAAAAGTGCGATAAATGAATACAATAGTGTCGGATTACCTCGGCGTCTTCAGCGCACTCCTCCATAATGAATCAAGGAATTACTGCATCGAAGACACCGAGGCGATACAACGCGAGTTTGCACTTTTATCACGCTTTTTGCACAATTCGAAGTGATAGCTTTTAAAACACGGTAGACTACGGTGGGCTAGATACGTTTGTCGTTTTCTGGGAATGTGAAAAGTGAAAAGTATCAGTTTTTAATTAAATAGAAAACTTACATATTACTTCCCGTCAGGGTGTCGACTCAAATTTGAGAATGAAATTCCCTGACTTTCCCTGACTTTCCAGACCATTTCTCAAAAAGTTCCAGGTATGAAAAATGTTTTTTTTTCTATTCCTAGAAGCACATGAAAATCTCTGCATGTTTGATTCCTATCCATATGAGTTCCTGAGTTACTTATGACTTCTAGTAGCAGAACATTAAGGATATGTAGAATTTCGTAAGAAATTCTGGTCGTTCACAAAGTAAATGTCCAGAACCCCTGAAAAGTTTTCATAATTCACATCTATCCAAAATTTACTCCAAATTCTCACGGACTTTCTGGAGTCGCTATAGACCTCCAAGACTACTGACACGACGCTTTTGACACGACTTTTGAACAACTTTTTAACTATCGTGGGAGCTTCTAGAAATCCTTCTAATTCCGTTAAAAAAAACTTACGGGTTAGGTATTTCTGTAGACACGAGAAACCTCCATTGGGTCTCAAGAATACTTACGAAGTAAGAATTCTTATTCACTCTCTGTACTTACGAAGTAAGAATTCTTATTCACTCTCTGTGGAGTTAATGGACTTCTAAAAATAATCACGAACGCTGCAATTTTACAGATAATCAAGAATACAATCCCCACCAGATCACATAAATCCATGCAGCACTTACAGCCTAGAAAAACATTCTAGCCATGTAATACTATAAATATGGTGGTCTGAATACACTCAATTCGTTTAATATTTGTCGATTGTGGCCTTTGCCAATGGTTCCATGGAAAAATATAAAAAAGGTCATGTTTGTGAAGAAGTGCCATAACTAGTCTCATATGCTAAGGAGTGCTACACCTACTCAATATATTTTATCGAATTTTAGTTGTTTGCCAAAAGTGAATCGATTGTCTTGACATTCCAGGATTGTTTTATTTATAAAAAGTTCAACTACTATCAACTAGATGTCAGACAAGTACAACAAGCAATGAAACTTTATAAGGAACATCTAATGGAGTTTTTTGAAGAACTCGTGGAAACATGTTTGAAGATTCCTTGGTATATTTTTCATATGAATACCTCCACGAAGACATTTCAATTCAAATTTGAATAACACCATACAATCTAGCAAGTTTATGGAGCGGAGCTTTGAAAAAAAAATATCTATTAAACATCCACCAAGGAGCTCCAGGATTAAACTATTGAGCGAGCTCTTGGAAATCCACTAGGATTTTTCTTTATGTTTCAGTGAGAATTCTGAAGTAATTTAGAAAATTTTCTGGAATAATTATTTTCACAAGATATCCTAAAGCATTTTCACTGGAGTAATTTCTGGACAAAATTCTCAAAGATCTACCAGACTATTTCCTGATAAAATTGTTTTATAAACATCAGAAGGAGCGAATGTAAAACTGAAACATTCTTGCGTCCGACTATGGTTATGGAGTATCGAGAAAACGTTTTATTGAGACCATCGCCACCTACGTACATGAGGTAGTTTATATGATGCTTTAATCCACTGTCATTCTCTCTACATGACTAGTACCTAAGGACGTGAGGATCGACCAATGACCTTAAAAGCCCATCATCAAATGAAAGTTCACAAAATGTTTTTAAAACATTCCCTACAAAATCTTGTTTGGGGATGATGCCGATGCTGTGGAGTGTTGTCAAAGGTACACAAAGATGATATTCGGCGTTTTATTTCAATAAGCCTTTGAATATCTAGTTTTTTATTGTAGGTTAAACATTATTGATGATTATTTGTGGATCGGTTCTGAACTATGGCAAATTTCAGCCATTTGATTCAGTTTAGATTGCTTAGACTAGATAATTTTCAAAAAATTGGGCGCTGAATTTTCATCAAAAGGAAATATGATATATTGTTAGTATACTAATCAGCAATTTAAATTTATCAAGATAAATCCATTTCTTCCAATATCATAAGCACATTAATATAATTTTATTAAGACTCTCGCGATGGATGATTAAGTATTTGAACTTTAGATGAGGAAACTGCAAAAAAAAAAAATCAAAAACGACTCTGACACAAAACCACGCAATCTATTTATATCAGGCCTCAACAGTGATCATTTGAACAACATGGATTTGGAACCTGTGTTATTGCTTAGAGATTAATAAAAACAAACAAGGGTACATGGAATGGGCCGGAGTAAACTTTTAATCTAGAGACTGTCAACGGTCACACAAAAAAAAGAGTTAAAGCTTGATAGTGAAAGTGGTTGTCGACTGCAACTGCCTCGGAGTATTGTTTTGTTTATCGGCTATGCAGTCTGATTACCAGCTAAAACGTTAAATTAATTCTGATCCGAAGTTTCGGTACTTTTATTGATCCTTTTTAAATGAATTAAAATGGTTCAGCGTTTCATTGTCTTAAGTGTGTAGTATACTGCCCGAAATAAAAAAAAATCGCTATAAATTTTTAACATTGGGTTTTGTGGTTTTTTCCCTGACTTCAATCAAAATTCCCTGACTTTCCCTGACATTCCAGGTCCAAATTGGAATTCCCTGACTTTCCCTGACTTTCCAGGTTTTTCCAGGTAGTCGACACCCTGCGTGAAGAATTACATTTCGTACACATTCAGAACTATGAATTAACTGTAATTAATAATTTTCCAGCTTAAAGTTTCCGCTTCGTCAGGTTACCGAGCGACTTGAATTGTTTTGTTTTGCACTTGACAATCAGCTGCTTTGTTTTTTTGCTGCCTGCTTTGAGTGAACGTTCGGCGCGGTGCGCCGGTATGCGATTTCTATGAAAATATAAGGTAACGGTACCAATAGTGGAGGTATTAGTAGATCCACAAAAGAAAATATTTTTCAAAAATTGATAATTATGGGAAATTTACAGATTTAATACCTTAGTCAATAGATAAGCTAATAAATTTGCTAACAAAAATGAGATAGATGTCATTTAACATCAACAATTACCAAATATTGCTTGCACCACTATGGGTACACTGTTCCTTTAGTGGCGGTAAAAAATAATTTTATCCAGTGATTTCTCATGAGACTCGCCACTATTGGTACAGTTGCACCACTATAGGTGCAAGGGAGTCAATTTTGTTAAGGAAAATCATTGTTTTCAATAGTTTTTCAAGCGAAATTGTAGGATAAGTTGTATTTGACAGGATATTTAAAGCACGGCGCATCAACTGAAACTCTCGTAAAGTGTACAATTATGATTAATCTCATAAAAAACCCCACTACCTCCACTATTGGTGCTACCTCCACTAAGGGTACGGTTACCCTACATAGGAGATGATTTTTTTTTGTCGAATGCACCGCAGTTTGTGACATCGTAACGTGATGACGGGTTGACGTGGTAAACGAATAGCGAAGCTTTGCTACCGGCTGAAATAGAGAGTTCATTCGAAAATGACTATATAGAAAGAGAATGACGAATGAAAACCTTTTTGGGTTCAGTGAACAATGATCAGTATTGCGATGAATGAATATTGTTGGAGTGAATTTGAATATGATAATTAATTATTATCGGCTATTTTCATTCAATGAATTTGAATATTATTTGTTCTGGGCTTGAGAAATGGATTGCGAGTGATTTGACTATACGTCCAATTTGGGAATCTCGAGTCGAGCTCGTTCAGTAGCCGCTAGGTTGCGAAGGGCGACGGAGGTCCTTCGTAGCTTAGTTGGTTAAAGCACCAGTCTAGCGTACTGTAGGGTCATGGGTTCGAGTCCCATCAAAGGGAAACTGGTTACCTTCAATACATAATCAATATCTTCCACATAACGTACATATTCACATATGAGTTTTCACAACATTGTAAATTAATGTCCAAGTCCCGGAAATAGGCAATTAACTTTGATTGAACTATCCGAATCAGGTTTTTTCCAACTTGTATACAAGTGCGATAGTTTTGTTTTCATGGCTTGTTATGATTCGAAAAAGGTTTTGCCTCTCTTTTATCGTTGTTCGTTATCTATTGAAAGCGATTTCTGCAAACCCTGATCCTATCTCAATATCTAAATCTAAAATGTTCAATAATATTATTTCATTCATTTTTTCATTTCTATTTTTTTTATTCCTACGGTTTTTTCTTGGTTGATATCTGATTTGCTATGATGTAAATTGACATTACTATTTTGAATTTTCCAACCTGATGCAAATCCTGATAAGTCTAAATAGTTCTCTACTCCCAATTGAAAACATTCTGAAATTTGAATGTCTCTAAAATATACTAAAATATAAGAATGATCTGTTGTTATTCATGACTTCTCAATTTCAATCTATATTACAACCTATCCTACCTGTGGCCACGCGTTGGCTTCGCTACTTACAGTTGACGAGAAATTGGTTAATTTCCCGACCACTTGGAGAGTGCTAATGAGCCCTACCGGATCCTCCATGTAAAGAGCTATACCTGATAAGTATGTCGGGACATACGATCAGGGGCTCAGTCTGCAAAGCACCCGATCCACTGTGAATCGTTAGAGGCGCACTGAAGTGCTCCAAATTAGAGGGTCTTGTTCGGGAAATCCCGGGACAAAAATCCCGGGATATCCCGGGATGTAATGCATCCCGGATCCCGGGATTTTTCATGCAAATCCCGGGATTTCCCGAAAATAAAAAATACATGATAACAAAAATATTTAAGATAAATTAATGAATGTATGTTCTGCATAATTGCACCGATTCTAGTTTGTTAGCCCATCGGCTTTTATTTTCCCGCATGTCTTATGCACACCCATACATACAAACATACACAAACAAGCAATAAAAAAAAAAAAAAACAGATATCTTCTCAATTCGGCGAGAGAGTGATGAGTAACAATATAGGTCTCCTAGCCTTCTGACTATTTTGTTTTTGGAGCGAACATACAGCTGATGAAAATAAGGAATCAGCTTTCCAGATTTCACAATAATCGAAGCGCCATCCGATGTGCGATCAACTGCGGCTACGAAATTGTGTTCAATGTCACAACTCGTTAACAGCTGTTCCACGGATTGCTTTATCTTCTCCGCCGGAAACGATCCGTAAAGCCGAAGTTGTCCCAAGTTGTCGCACCTCGCTATTAATGACGTTCTTCATCGAAGTCCCCAAGTCCAAGACGTTTATGTCGGAATGTTCAGATAATGATGACGACGATTGTTTCAACGACATCAATGGTAGTGAAAAATCAGATGACGAACTCAATTCGTTCTCATTTGGTAATATCTGAACTTATATTATATTGATTTTCTTAACCAATTGTTGAATTTAATTCAGATTATATAAAACCGATTTTGGAGAAACTTTCAAACGAATCCGAAACATTGTTCGAATTCTAGAGGAAGGATGAAAACCGGTTTAGGGAACAACTTCAACTCGTTCAGGATGTTCTGAAAACTAGTGAGCTGTGAAATCGCTCCATAAGAATAAAAGTACGTACATAATCAAAAATTATCTGGATCTGGTTCAATCGATATTCGACGCTCCCCACCCTGTTGGAGTGATATCGGAGGCGCTGAAGGGTCGTGACGTAATGTTCTTGACTAGACTTTTTGCTATCTGAACTGAATAGACAGCAAAACCCTTTCACTTCGAATTTGCACGATGCAATTCTAAAACGAGTAGATGAGCTTCGAGACATCAAGAGATGAGATGGCTTCAAAGTAAAGAAAGGTAATTTTCGAATTCTGCTGGGCTTTCGATCGCTTCTCGTCACCAGCTGATTAAGTTTGTTTAAGTTCCGATCCACACATCATTTTCTGAATCTGACGGAAACAAGGCTTCATCTCCATAGAAGAGTTGTAAGCTATGGACCAAAAACAGAGAAATGCGTCGTAGCTTGAATAATTTCATCAATAAGGAGCATGCTCTGTTTGAAGTAACTGATGAACTATTATCGAGTCTGGAGAAGGTTTTCATGGCATTGAAGTCCATTAAAACCACTTTGATTGATATACCCAACCAGCCACTGTTAGATTTTCATACACTTCTGTATAGAACTTACCAAAACCTGTATAAGAACTGGGCATATGCAACATTGTTAGATTCTTATACAATATAAGATTACAAACAAAAATTGTAAGAAAACCTTGCGAAATTGTAAGGTTCATATAATATTTATAAAAGAATCTAGCGTTTTCGCATATGCCCAGTTCTTATACAGGTTTTGGTAGGATCTTATACAGAATTGTTTGAAAATCTACCAATCACCGGTTGAGCGAGCAGGTGTTCTCTGATTTCAATTCTGAAATAACTAATAAGAATTATTTATTGTCGGATTCAAGCATCAACGCCTTAATATTTATTAAACCGTATTACAAGCAGCCCGGTGGCATCCCGATCTCACACAGTAGGTTTGTTTTACAGCCAACATTGCGCGACCGTATCCCACCGACAGTTTTGTATCCCAAAGAGAATCATATGTGATGTTAGTAAACAAAGCACATACTATCATGAATTTTACATTGAGCTGTTGAAATATGCATAAATATGCAAAAACAAAAAAAAAACATGGCTGCAAAAACATGGCGTCGTGCCACCCACCGGATTGCAAGCGAGTAGACAAGGGGCGAGTCGTTAGTAAATTGACCTGATACATATTTTACCACTCTTAAAAATGTAATCTTCTATATAATAAAAATGAAATGGTCTGTGTTCGTATCAGCATAACTCGAAAACGGCTGGATAGATTTTCTTCATTTCTTCAGCGGTTACGTTTGTTATCGTTTCCGACGGGTTTATATCATATTTGCTCATGCGAAATTCACGAGTTTGGTTGAGTAAATCGTGAAAAACTAAAATTAAGATTCGTATGGAAATTTCGCATGGGCAGTTCACCACGCGTTTTCGCCTACTATGCAGGACAACGTCTGCCGGGTCGACTAGTAAATATATGAAATTGAAATTTGCAAGTATTTTTATTTTTATCCCGGGATCCCGGGATATCCCGGGATAACGAAAAATTTAATCCCGGATCCCGGGATTTTTTATAGTCCGGGAAACAAGACCCTCTACTCCAAATGTGAAATGATACACAGATGAATAATATTGTCTTCATTGCCGTCAACCAACCCCCGTGACCTTGGCTAGGGGCGTGCGTTTTTGAGTTTTTGACCTGAAAACTACATTTTAGAGGCATGGGAGTCTCGTTTCGACCGTCTTCCAGTGCGATTGGTTTCTGCGCTCTACTTTTGTGCGGTGATTCGCACAAAAATAGAACAATAGAATTAGTGCAGTGACCGCGGTCGAAACTAATGTGCAGTGCAATAAAATTATGTTTTAAAGTGCTACAGATGCAGTGCTATATGTTCGAGCACGCGTAGTTGGCCTGGCCGTGTGAAAAGAAAAAGGACGGAATTCAGAAACCGTTATTTTCCAGGATACTTTCAAGTATTGGCTACGCAAGTACGAGATTAAATATTAGATGAAAACTACATTTTAGAGGCATGGTGTCTTCAGAAGAGTTGAATGATATTAATTGGGTTTCATTTTTAAAAGAATACATCAATAATCTATCCACCATAAAGGGCGGCATGGATTAAAAATTTACGCAGATTTACAAAACCAGTGATTGTGCTCTGCAATGTTAGAGAGAATATGAATTGGAACATCTTTATTTCTGAAGACACAATATTCGAATAACGGTTTGGAAACAAGTTAAAGCAGGTTTTGTATGAATGACCCCCAAACATCGTATTTCTAACATAAATTGTTTGAAAATGATTTTCTTATGATCCCTATTGTTGCTACTAGAAACTGAGCATTCCCACAATATGTACCACGTTTTGTTAATTGGGTAGGGTAGATTAAACTGAAGCATAGATCAAGGATCCACCAAGGGAAGTAACATAGTCCATGCCACATATTTCTAAATAGGAACGAGCCTAGTTGCCTCCCTGGTATGGTATCAATGAACTTCTTCTGATATTGAGACACTGCAACAATTGTCCAATAAAATAATTTCCAATGTTAGACAAAAATCGTTGTAATCTTCTATAGTTTAAGTTAAAATCATTGTAATTCCTACATGGTTCATTTCAACCAGAGGAAAAATCTGTGCAGCCACCTGTTTTTTTTAATGGGATTATTTTTAAAATATCGGAAAGTGATATCTGATATTAATATATTTCAAAGTTGAATTTCAAAGCATGGAATTCGCCAGAACTGTTATTTAAAGTCCAATTAATCTTTTTTCTTATCATACTCTACCTTGATGCTACCGTGCTTCAACGAAGTTGTCTTCATACGCTCCAGCACCTCGCTGTATGCTGGGGCCAACGGCTTCTGGACAACGTCTCGATACTCATAATCTTTCTCTGGATCAAGCTTAAAATAAAAAATAAATCAATTATCCCTATCCCTATGGTAAAACCAAAATTGAAACTTACATTCAAGCTATACGACATATCCGAATCATATCCACGCAAATCTCCACACACAATAAAAGGTATAATGGACCGATTCACTTCGGATTCAGTCTCGCTGGCAATCTTCTGAACGTCGTCCAGCATGGGATTAATCATTTGCGGAATATAGCCCTCCGGTGGCTTATAGCTCTGACAAACCACGAAAGCTTCAATGCTTGAATTGCGGGAACTGGCCGGTTTGGCGATCGAAACTTTTTCAAAGAAAATCCGCAGCTGCGAGTAGAGCAATGTGGTGTCTTTTCCGCGGAAAATTTTCGCAATGAATGTACCACCCTCGGCCAGAACGTGCGTTGTGATGTTGAGCGCGGCCAGCAGCAGCTGGGATTGAATGTATTCATCGATGTCGTGGAGACCGGTCACATCGGGAGCCCCGTCGCAAATTACCAGCTGGGCTTTCTGTCCATTTCCAAACTGTTCAATAATTGCATTCGCCGTGCTGAGTTTGGTAATATCGCCCTGCAACTGGGTAACGCCAGCCAACGGTGCCATGGCTTGTAGATCAACGGCAATGATCTTGACGTCTTCGGCTTCCTTGTCGCGGTTTTCATAAAGTTTTTTCGAAAGCACCTGACTCCAGCTGCCCGGAGCAGCACATAGATCCACGGCTCTGGTCACGCCTACAAAGTGGACAAAATATCAAATTGATGAAGGATAAAAATGAGCCAAAAATGAGAATCAAACCTTGAAAAATGTTAAAAACTTCGTCAATGTGGATCAGCTTGAAGGCACTTCTGGCACGCCATCCTTCTTCTTTAGCCAATCGGTAGTAGATATCCCGCTTATCCTTGCTAGTTTTTCCCATTGTAAAACAGGTTGAATTATGTTTGCCACAAAGTATTGATTTTTGCCTACAGCATGCACACTACGGTCCACTTCTCTCAGCTCGATTTTGATTATTTACGATTCAAGAGAACAAAACAAAAGCAATGATACGAAAAAGGAAGTAATTTATTGATTTCATTTCGACTGGTCCCTACTCGATGAGCTATACACTGAAACCCAAAACTACCCAAAAGTGTGTTGTTTTCACTCTAAGTCGTACTTTTGAGACAATAACCCAAATTTGAGTAAAAGTTACTTTTTAAACAATAGGCGCGCATCGAGTTTGACGTTTGCTCACTACCGCCATCTGGTTCGTGATTAGCCCAGCATAGTGAAAACAACAGAAGTCGTTAGTGTTTATAGGACAATGCATTTTATGAGTGAATGTTCAATGTGCTAAGTCTGTTTGTCTGTGCTCATAGTAAGTGTTTTGAACTCCAATTTTGGGTATTTTCTGTCACTACGAGGTCAGGATTTTTGCTGAAAATTCAGTTCTAAGGCTCTGTCTCATTTGGAGAATTAAACTTAAAAGTGACAGTTCAAAAATTAGCAAATAATCCGATCATAAGAATGGCTGGTGCTACCCAGCAATTCCAATAAGACATCGATGCAAAATGATTCGATATCTGTCAAAAGTACTCTTGCTCTGCGAGCAGTATTTGATAATTATTGAGGCTCTGTCTCATTTGGAGAATTAAACTTAAAAGTGACAGTTCGAAAATTAGCAAATAACCCAGTCATAAGAATGGCTGGTGCTACCCAGCAATTCCAATAAGACATCGATGCAAAAATGATTCGATATCTGTCAAAAGTAATCTTGCTCTGCGAGCAGGGTTATTTGATAATTATTGAAATGTCACTTTTAAGTTTAATTTCAGTTTAATTCTCCAAATGAGACAGACCCTGAAATGCCACTTTTAAGTTTAATTTCAGTTTAATTCTTCAAATGAGACAGACCCTAAAGCCCCAAACGCAATACAACGGAGAGGCGACGGAAACGGCAAATTTGACAGAAAATATATGGGCTAACTGTCAAATGTTCCGTTTCCATCGCCGTTCCGTTGTATTGCGTTTGGGACTTAAATGTTTTACTGAATGCCTTGCTGTATTTAGCGAAATTTCGCTGGTTTCCCGTAAAATAAAATGAGTGTTCAAACATGTGGATATTTCTGGGTTTTGATAAAAACATACGAAACAAATTACTGTAAACTTTTCGCTTGAATTTGGCTACGATGGAAAACGCGTTTTTTAGTACTTTTCATTTAATGTCTTTAACAAAAAGTACAAAACAGTCAACAAAAGTTTTTTCAAAGTAACTCAAAATTGAGTACTTGCTGAAAACTCAATTTTGAGAATAGCTAGTGTAATACCAATTAAAATAAGCGAAGATAAATCCTCTGTCTCCTAACGAGCTCTCAAACGTGTCTACAAATGAGCATGACGTCAAGAGTTCAATAATAATGTTTAAGGGTGTGATGTCATGCCCCAAGTACACGGTCGAAAAAACGAACCCAACCAGGCTTTCGCTCATCTGTATAGATTCTACTATAGACACTATAGATTCCATAGACGAGCTGAGGCGAAGGCGAGTGTAGCCAAACGAACTGTCAGTTAGTGTAGCCAAACGAGCATGACGTCACAATCGCAATCCAAGCAATGGAGCGTGTGACGTTACATTGGTGTGGTACACTGTAAAAAAACGGAACGTGTCTCCGCTCATCTATGGAACCTATAGCATCTATAGATTCTACTACACCCAAAAAAATCTGCACGTTGTTTCCACCTGAAAAAGTACGTAGATTTTTTGATAGAATTCTCATTCTACGTGAAAATCAGGTAAGTTCTACCTGAGTTTTGGATAGAATTCACCGGACACGTAAGTTTCACCTGAATTTTCTGAAGAATTTGCAGCTACGTGTGCACGTAAAATGTACCTGAAAATTCAGGTGGAAACAACGTTTAGATTATTTGGAGTGTATAGATAGTGGAATATATAGATGAGCGAAGATAAATCCTCTGTCTCCAAACGAACTGTCAAACGTGTCTCCAAACGAGCATGACGTCACGATTTCAATGGGCTGTTAAGGGCTGTGACGTCGACCGCGTGTTGCGCGGTCAAAAAACCTACACGGAGAAACACGTTTACTCATTAATGGGTACTTTTTCTTTGCTATCTCTTTCCCTCTGCTGAAAAATTTACCCATTTTGAGAGAATAAGTGGATCTACTCATTTAAATGAGTAAATCAAGACAAAATTTTCAAAACGACTTATCTGCTTTCTTAAACAAAGATTCGAACGACGATTTGACGAATCTGATAGCTCTCCCACGCAAACCAACACCATCAAAAGGTAGCAGAGTCCTTCACCTACCTATTCATGGTGTTGGTTTGCGTGGGAGAGCTATCAGATTCGTCAAATCGTCGTTTGAATCTTTGTTTACAAAAGCAGATAAGTCGTTTTGAAAATTTTGTCTTGAAATCCACTTATTCTCCCGAAATGGGTAAATTTTTCAGCAGAGAGAAAGAGATAGCAGACAAAAAGTACCCATTAATGAGTAAACGATTTTTACCGGGTACTCAGCCATGTTTTCGCTCCTTTCGCTCATCTTACACGGTTAGATCAGACAGCCCAAAATGAAGTTCAAAAAACTCAAAATTAAGTTCATTTAACTAAATTTGGACCGTTGGTGGGGGAAGCCAATTTTGAGTTGGATGGCTGAACTCGAATTTGAGTAGTTTCCGTTTGATTCCGTGTGAAAAAGTACCTAAATATTAAGTTGTTTCCACCTAATGTTAAGTTCAAATAGGTTTAAACAACCTAAATTTGAGTTCAACCCCTTTAACCTAGCGTTGGCTTCCCCCATCGAACTGCTATCGTTGGGTGGTTTTCTTTCTCTGTTTTTGACATCAAAGGATGGAATGAAAGAGATGCCAGATCGAAAACAACTCAAAATTTGGGTTGTTTGATCTACCCGTGTACTTTGCTGTCAAGTTGAACGAAAAAGATTCAATTTTGAGTTGTTTTGCATCTTCATTTTGGGTAGTTTTGTTCAATAAATTGGGCAATAAAGGTACACATTTCGAATCGTTTCATTTAGACTGGGACCGGCGGAACGTTCGTTTGCGCCACTGGCTCTCGGTTTATTGACAAAAAAGGCGTATAAAACAAAAACTATAAACACAGTTACTCACCAATCATCAACGACTCAGCTGATCTTTTGTTTTCAATCGAAGTCAAGAATAACGGTAATTGTAGTATACACTATTGTTTTTGTTCCTATGGCGCATCAGGAGACAATGACCTCCAAAAAGGTGTCATTCACAAAGGAAATGCGCTTGGCCACGCGTGACATTCACAACGTAAGCGATGCATTGGTTAATGCGAAGCTGGCTTTTGGTAAGTGGGTAATTCCAGAGGATGGGACGTAATAATTATTAAATTTTGATGATTTGATTGAACCCATATTATCCCAGTGTCCTATGAATGGACAGCTCTTGGTGCTTGGAGCGGTCACTCTCCGGCCGTAATGAGAAGAAGATTCCTCATTCTTGAACAACAACTTCTATTGCCTTTCCCGGCTTTCATTACTGCGGAATTTTATACATTTTTCATATTTTTGAAAATCATAAATTTTAATTTTGCTCTAAAAACCAAATTATTCGATTGAAATGCGGTAGAATGATAATCTTTGAGGACGAGAAAAAGGTGGTGCCACGTGGTGCTGAAATAGATCCTCATTATCCTCTCCCAGTACAGATTATTTGTATTTGGAATTATTGTGAATGAAAACTGTATGCACAGTTATTGTTAGACTAGACCAGGTTTTGGGATGTTATTTGTGCTGTTCTGATTAGGATGTGTCCATATACCAATACCACGTGAACAGGGTTTGTTCAGTTTTCGATACCAGCCTCCCCCAGAGTGGACAATTGCTCATAGAAATTTTCAAAAAAATGTATGAACCGCGGACATTCGCCATACAACCCCACACCCTTTCCCTAAATTGTCGCTTTATTCTCATTATTTTTACTTCTGAACATAAGTTTTGTCTATAAGAATTTCAAGTTTTAACTACTGTGAAGGATATTAAAAATGATTATAAATTTTAAATTTACTTATTGGGTTTTTACCCTATCGATTATTTAGTTTAGTGGTCTGATTGATTATTCAGGAACTAATGGCTACAGCGGTACAATTTCCTAATATGAACAATATTCAGAACAAAAATCAGTCGCAATAAGTTTTATTCATTCAATAAGTTGCATTAAATAGTTTTACAACTAAAATAAATTGAATTTACCAACGATCTTTTACAATAGCCAAAAATCATCAATCCATTTATTCATTTATTTTTCTAAAACTCTCCATAGCTCTTTATGACAGTGCCGTATGGGCGGAGGGTCTGCTGATCTTCTACGAAATATTCAAATACCTGGAGGAAAATGTGTCGCATGATTTCCTCCCAGAGGAATACCACAGAACGCAACAGTTTGAAGAGGATCTTAACTTCTATCTGGGCGACAACTGGAAGGTCAAGTATCAGCCCCGGAAGGAGGTATGCGATTATCTGAAGCATCTCGAAGAGATCAAACGAGAAAATCCGAACCTATTGGTGGCGTATGTCTACCATCTATACATGGGACTATTGTCCGGAGGGCAGATTCTGCAGAAAAGAAGAAACATTAGCAAGAGATTTAACCCGTTTGCTGGTAATGGAAGTGGAAAAGGCGCATCTTTGACGACGTTTGAAGGAAATAGTATCTACGACTTGAAGCAAAAGATGAAGAAAACTATCGACCAGTTTGGGGATAGTTTGGACGAAGGCACCAGAAAGCAGATGATAGAAGAAAGTAGGAAAGTATTCGAAATGAACAATGAAGTCATTAAAACTGTAAAGGGGGTGAATCGAGCAAATGTAAAATCTTTATTTTATATTTTGATTTTGATTGGTTTTTACATAATTCTGAAACAAATAATTTTTAAATAATGTTTTAAAAATGTAGAGAACTGCATTGTATACATATGTGATAATGTTCAATTTATTAAGTTCTGTTTGCAATACGTTAGAAGTAGTACATGTATAAAAACTGTGTGCATAAGCCATAAGACAACTTTATAATACTTTGAGTATTTAAATCATGATGCATAATTTAACTGGAACTAAAAGAAACCCAAAAAACAAGAACTGTGCCAGAACTCAGTTAGTTGCAGAAGTGATAACATGGCGTTTAGAATGAACATTTTTGCCTTTCTCGTACAACAAAGTTGTACCGAAAGGCTATCATTTCACTCTAAAATCGAACTTCTTATAGTAGTCTCGGAGACTCATGATGTTATATACCAATTGTTGTTTTTGCCTTATCTCGAACACTAAGTGTACGTAAAATCTATATGTTCGCCCCAAAATTAAAGTGACCAGACGTCTTGCGTTTCGCAGGACAGTCCCGCATTTTCACCATTTGTCCCGCGCTGAAAAGTGTCCCGCGAAATAAATAAATATTGTAAAAATAGCAGTCATTTAGTAAACGTTTTCCAAGAACTGATTGGATTTTGATAATTTATTAAGCATATTGGTTAATGACATGCGTTTTGAAGGAATATATTTTGGATTCGAAGCAGAGACGTTGAAATTAGATGATACGTCTGTGTCTCATAACTTAGGTTTGCTATTAACTTTTCGCCGAGTGCAAAATGAGCGATTTTGAGAAGCAGATATTAGCATCAAAACTCACAACTATGAACATCATAAAACCCGAGTTTGTACGTCGCAAAACAAGAGCAAATTTGTCGTTCTTCTTTTTATTGTATTATTGTATATATATATTTTGGATTCGAAGCAGAGACGTTGAAATTAGATGATACGTCTGTGTCTCATAACTTAGGTTTGCTATTAACTTTTCGCCGAGTGCAAAATGAGCGATTTTGAGAAGCAGATATTAGCATCAAAACTCACAACTATGAACATCATAAAACCCGAGTTTGTACGTCGCAAAACAAGAGCAAATTTGTCGTTCTTCTTTTTATTGTATTATTGTATATATATATTTTGGATTCGAAGCAGAGACGTTGAAATTAGATGATACGTCTGTGTCTCATAACTTAGGTTTGCTATTAACTTTTCGCCGAGTGCAAAATGAGCGATTTTGAGAAGCAGATATTAGCATCAAAACTCACAACTATGAACATCATAAAACCCGAGTTTGTACGTCGCAAAACAAGAGCAAATTTGTCGTTCTTCTTTTTATTGTGGTCAAAACCGAATCAAAATAGCCTCCACGATTTTTGTCACATACAAAGCATCCTGGAGGCTTAATGATGATCTGTGGCTTAATGACAATGAATATTTTTTCTGATATTATGCTAGAATCATGCAGAACGGTTGTCAGAAAAGAATTATTTCAACTGTCAGAAGTAATAAGTGCTGCTAGCTTTACAGCGCTGGTTTTTCGGATTGTGCTGAATGCATAATAAATTTTATTAAAGGTGCTAGAAAAATAATTATTGGACGAAGGAAAGTGGTTTCTAACAACCATCGACGGTGTGTCATTTGTCTCTTTCCGTCTCTCGCAAAATTTTAACTGCAACACCGAGCGGCAGCACACGTGTTTGATGGTTTCCAATTTAATTTCCTCCCTAAAGGCTCCCCCAGACCTAAGCGATTTCATCGCAGCGACGGCGACAACTAGTCGTCGCGATTCTATCGTTGGGTCGCTGCAGGCAATGCTCTATTTACGCTTCCATATCAACGGCGACAGAATCGCTGTCGCCAAGCTATAGAATCGCGTCGCGTGTGTTTGGGGGAACCTTAACTCAAGCGAGTTTGATGAATTTTGACAAGCCTGCGCTTAAGCAATATGAACGCTTTGATATATTCTAGTCCAGGGACGGGAATTATTGACATTTCTTTTTACCATTCATTCTTCCATGCAACAAAATAAAAACAAAACCACAGCAGCAGCCACGCCAAGCAGACGACAGTCAGCACATGCTTTTACCATTTTCTCTCCCCACAATTACCCGCTCGGAAAGATCTCCTAGATGTCTCCCGCATGGAAGGATATCTAACAGCGAACATGAATCTACCTCATCAGGACGCACACCCTTTGAATGTGTCATGGGTTTCATCTAGTTCGAATCTCAACTATGCATTTCAACTGTGATTTTGAAAATATTTCGCTCAGTGAACACTTTGACATTAAATAGATTTCACCCAAAGGGGAGAATTTCGCTAGTGCATTTCGCAACAGTTTTCGACGCCATCTTTTTCTTTTGTAGTCTGCTTTCACTCGTGCACAAACGTGGTTCGGTCGGCTCGGTTACATACATTTATAATAAAGTTTCGGCTAGAACAATAAACAAGGGATTGTCTGACCATGTCCATGTCGAGAGTAATTGATTTATAAAACACACCAGTACCGCAATGACCGCGAGTGATACGGCGCTGTCGGAATTTAGACTTGATTTTGTCGATTATAGAGCCGATGGATGGATTAAGATATCCGGTGAGCACCGTCACGAAACGGCGGTACAGGAGCAAGGGACCGGCAGCCAAAAGTTCCGGCCTACGAACAAACAAAAAGGTAATTAATTTTGTAGTTTCTCTGGCGAATATCAATATTTCATTTCTTCCTATTTTTTTTTCAATTTGTTTCAGTTTTCCGTATTGTGCCCAATTATTCCGTCTTATTGCTCTACATAACATGGATGGAGGCAGAAGACTGTCGTCGCAATGCGAATTAATCCGCTGTCCACATCCAAGACGCAAAACCCCGACAGTCACTCACCTGCAGACTGACAAGAACGCCGAAATGGAACGGGTAAAATGCGGACCATGGGAATTACTTAAATCGGTAGACTGTCTGTAAAAGGAATGGCCAGGGTTATTGGCGCTGCGTTCAATTCAAGAATCGATCCTGTCGGGCAGCACTCTTCTGCTGCCAGAAATGAAAAGGACTGCATACTACGATGATCCGCCAGACGCACCTGCATGCCGCATTACAAGGAGAAGTCGGGCATCCTGCTGGGCCTATATATCCACCCGTTGTTACAAGCGGCCGGTATAATGCCCAACGTTCCGGTCGGAAGATATCAGACCCGGTGTCACCGAACTAAAAAAGATACACACGTCGTGCAGCATCAGGCGCACGTCGCAGCGCATGTTTGGGGCTCTGGGATATGGTCCATACCAATATATTATTATTAATAAACATAAAAATGTAAAATAAAAAAAAGTGTTCTGAACTTTCCAGGTTTTAAATTTTAGATATGTCAACAAACCGAAAATTCCAAGAAAAAAATAATGTTAGGAAGAAGAAGTATCTATTCAGGTACCCATGTCTCCATTATATCTAGCAAAAATCTACTAGAATGGTGGTATCTATGTCTAAGAGATGTCTAAGAAGTATCGAAAAGATTATATCTGTCAAATCCCTATCGGTTCAAACGGTTTATTCGCCGTAAACTTGAGGTAGAAACGGTTGTTGCATTTGAGGCGGATTTGAGGTCTGACAGGTTCTAGACATCGAAGAAAAATATCTAGGAGACTATTTTTTTTGTCTCAGAGATATCACGGGAGCCCGCTCGGAAAGATCTCCTAGATGTCTCCCGTGATATCTCTGAGACAAAAAAAATAGTCTCCTAGATATTTTTCTTCGATGTCTAGAACCTGTCAGACCAAATCCGTCTTCGTCAAATGCAAATAAACCTGTTTCTACCTCAAGTTTACGGCGCGTATGAATAAAACCGTTTGAACCGATAGGGATTTGACAGATATAATCTTTTTCGATACTTCTTAGACATCTCTTAGACATAGATACCACCATTTCTAGTAGATTTTGCTAGATATAATGGAGACATGGGTACCTGAATAGATTACTTCTTCTTCCTAACATTATTTTTTCTTGGAATTTTCGGTTTGTTGTGGATATATCTAAAATTTAAAACCTGAAAGTTCAGAACACTTTTTTTTATTTTACATTTTTATGTTTATTAATACAATAATATATTGGTATGGACCATATCCCAGAGCCCCAAATACAGCTGCGACGTGCGCCTGATGCTGCACGACGTGTGTACCTTCTTTAGTTCGGTGACACCTGGTCTGATATCTTCCCGACCGGAACGTTGGGCATTATACCATGGCCGCTTGTAACAACGGTGGATATATAGGCCCAGCAGGATGCCCTGACTTCTCCTTGTAATGCGGCATGCAGGTGCGTCTGGCGGATCATCGTAGTATGCAGTCCTTTTTTCATTTCTGGCAGCAGAAGAGAAGCTGCCTGACAGGATCGATTCTTGAATTGAACGGCGCCAATAACCCCTGGCCATTCCTTTCTACAGACAGTCGTACCGATTTAAGTAATTCAGCTATGGTCCGCATTTTACCAATTCGTTCCATTTCGGCGTTCTTGTCAGTCTGCAGGTGAGGACTGTCGGGGTTTTGCGCCTGATGTGGACAGCGGATTAATTCGCATTGGTGACGACAGTCTTCTGCCTCCCATCCATGTGCTATGTAGAGCAATAAGACGGAATAATTGGGCACAATACGGAAAACTGAAAACAAATTGAAAAAATAGAAGAAATGAAATATTGATATCGCCAGAGAAAACTACAAAATTAATTACCTTTTGTTTGTTCGTAGTGCCGGAAACTTTGTCTTGCCGGTCCCTTGTTCCTGTACCGCCGTTTCGTGACGGTGCTCACTGATATTCTTAATCCATCCATCAAATGGCTCTATAATCGACAAAATCAAGCTCCAAATTCCTGACAGCGCCGTATCACTCGCGGTCATTGCGGTACTGGTGTGTTTTATAAATCAATTACTCGACATGGACATGGTCAGACAATCCCTTTGTTTATTGTTCTAGCCGAAACTTTCTTATTATAAATGTATGGCAATCGAGCCGACTGAACCACGTTTGTGCACGAGTGAAAGCAGACTACAAAGAAAAAGATGGCGTCGAAAACTGTTGCGAAATGCACTAAGAAATTCTCCTTTGGGTGAAATCTATTTAATGCTTCAAAAGTGTTCACTTTGAGCGAAATATTTTCAAAATCACAGTTGAAATGCATAGTTGAGATTCGAACTAGATGAAACCCATGACACATTCAAAGGGTGTGCGTCCTGATGAGGTAGATTCATGTTCGCTGTTAGATATCCTTCCATGCGGGATAATGTTTTCGTACAATAATTTCACAACGTAGGGACACGGCAGGTATTTCCGTTCATCGTCGTAGGGGCTAAAACCAACGAAAGCAACGTCCATTTGCTAGAACTCCACTATAAGGCTATCTGACGTTTATCATCTTTCTCTTGCACGCGCACAGACGAGATAGAGTTTGTTTTCACACGGAAACGCTTCCCGTCTCTCGAGTACTCCGAGTGCTTGCAAGCCCTCCTCGAGCATTGTCCATGTTTCATGTCCGTTAGGGTGGCTCAAAAAACGCTTTTTCAAAAATTTTGATGGGCCGCCCTCTTATTTGGTTCTATTTGGTGCCCTGATGCTCTGGATAAAATTTCAGCCATATCGGTCAACGTTAGGGCGGTGCTAAACTCGTTGGAAGTTTATATGCAAAAATGTATGCAGAAACATCCTAAAACAGTGATTTGCAGTTGGGCGGCACAATTTATGACCAAGAACCATGACACTCATTCAGTTCTTGTAGAATTGAATACAGAATGTTATGCTGAAAACCGCAAGAAGATTAGAGTTTTTTAGGCGAAGATATTAGCATTTTACAGGAGTGTTGTAGGGATGAATTTATTTCTTTTCAAAGGTAAAAGAAACGAAATTAGCTCAAACCCCACTTCAGAGAAATGCCAATAGCTTAGCCGGGCAAACTCTAATCTTCTCGCGGTTTTCTGCATAACATTTCGAATTAAATTCTTCAAGATCTGATTGAGTATCATAGTTCTTTATCGTAAGTTGTGCCGTCTAACTGCAATTCACTGTTTTTGGATTTTTCTGCATACATGTTTGCATATAAACTTCCAACGAGTCTAGCACCACCCAAACGTTGACCGATTTGGCTGAAATTTTGTCCAGAGCATCACGGCATCAAATAGAACCGAATGAGAGGCACAGATTCCACAGATGATGCGCCTTCGTATTTCACGACTAACGTTGTTGTCAGCCACCTTCTAGCGCAATGTTGAACAACAGGCACGAAAGTCCATCACCTTGTCTTAGTCCCCGGCGCGATTCGAACGAACTGGAGTGTTCGCCCGAAATCTTCACACAGTTTTGCACACCATCCACCGTTGCTTTGATAAGTCTGGTAAGCTTCCCAGGGAAGCTATTCTCGTCCATAATTTTCCATAGCTCTACGCGGTCTATACTGTCGTATGCCGCCTTGAAATCAACGAACAGATGATGCGTTGGGACCTGGTATTCACGGCATTTTTGAAGGATTTGCCGTACAGTAAAGATCTGGTCCGTTGTCGAGCGCAGAGCATAAAATAATCAGCTTCATGAAGTAACTTCAGTCCGAATTTTGACAAACATCGCATGAATATTCAAAACATAGAATGACATAGTCAGATGACTACTCCACAAACTCATTCATTCGACTGTCACTGAGTGTGCTTGCTATGTGCAGAAAAAACATAATTAGCATTGTTTATGTTGATGTTTACCGTTAAAAGTGCCTCGCGGATGAAAATCAGATTCAGTTCTATGTGATACATTACTTTACACGTTTGAAACGTGTTCAGATTTCAGATAATTAATCAATTTGTAAAATGTGCATAAATATTCAATGACTAATATTCAACTGAATATTGACAGTTCTGAGCCGACTATGAATGTGTCTGAAAGTGAGCTGACAAGTGAAGAAAGGTGGTGTTCACCAAAAAATTTCGATTATTTTACACTCTGGTCGAGCGGCCGTCAACGAAGCCGGCTTGATAACTTCCCACGAACTCGTTCACTAATGGTGACATACGACGGAAGATGATCTGGGATATCACTTTGTAGGCGGCATTAAGGATGGTGATCGCTCGAAAGTTCTCACACTCCAGTTTGTCGCCTTTCTTGTAGATGGGGCATATAACCCCTTCCTTCCACTCCTCCGGTAGCTGTTCGGTTTCCCAGATTCTGACTATCAGTTTGTGCAGGCAAGTGGCCAGCTTTTCCGGGGCCATCTTGATGAGCTCAGCTCCGATACCATCCTTACTTATTGGTCTTTAGCTGTTGAAAGGCATCCTTAACTTCCCTCAAGGTGGGGGCTGGTTGGCTTCCATCGTCCGCTGAACTGACGTAGTCATCTCCTCCGCTGCCTTGACTTTCACTGCCTGTACTCTCAGCGCCATTCAGATGTTCCTCGTAGTGCTGCTTCCACCTTTCGATCACCACACGTTCGTCCGTCAAGATGCTCCCATCCTTATCCCGGCACATTTCGGCTCGCGGCACGAAGCCTTTGCGGGATGCGTTGAGCTTCTGATAGAACTTGCGTGTATCTTGCGAACGGCACAGCTGTTCTATCTCCTCGCACTCCGCTTCTTCCAGGCGGCGTTTCTGCTCCTGAAAAAGACGGGTCTGCTGTCTCCGCTTCCGTCTATAACGTTCCACGTTCTGCCGGGTACCTTGCTGCAGCGCGACCGCCCGCGCTGCGTCCTTCTCCTCCAGAATCTGTCTGCACTCTTCGTCGGACCAATCGTTCCGTCGACTTCGACCCATACACCCGACGTTGTTCTCCGCTGCGTCGTTAATGACTGCTTTGACTGTACTCCAGCAGTCCTCAAGAGGGGTCCCATCGAGCTCACCCTCTTCCGGCAACCCTGCCTCCAGATGCTGCGCGTATGCAGTGGCGACATCTGGTTGCTTTAGTCGCTCTAGGTCGTACCGCGGCGGTCGTCGGTACCGAACATTGTTGATGACGGATAGTTTTGGGCGCAGTTTAACCATCACCAGATAGTGGTCAGAGACGATGTTAGCGCCACGATATGTCCTGACGTCGATAATGTCGGAGAAGTGCCGTCCATCAATCAGAACGTGGTCGATTTGTGATTCTGTCTGCAGTGGTGATCTCCAGGTGTACCGATACGGGAGGCTGGGTTGGAAGTAGGTGCTGCGAATGGCCATATTCTTGGAGGCGGCGAAATCAATTAGTCGTAGGTCGTTTTCGTTCGTCAGCCGGTGAGCGCTGAACTTTCCAATAGTCGGTCTAAACTCCTCCTCTTGGCCAACCTGAGCGTTCAAATCTCCTATGATGATTTTGACGTCATGGCTTGGGCAGCTGTCACGTTCCAGCTGCGCGTAGAATGCTTCCTTGTCATCATCAGTGCTTCCGGAGTGTGCCCAGTCAACACAAGATCGTATATGATGTTATATAAGATGCTAAAGTGGAGGCGATATAGGTACTTCCTCATACAACATGTACGTATATCGCCTCCACTTTAGCATCTTATGTTGCATCATATACGATTTTGTGTTGACTGGGTGGGCTATGCAGTGTTGTCCTACACTCAAGGCAAAAAATTCTGCTCTTTGATTTTACTCCATCTAAACGATTTTTTAGTCTTAACTAAGTAAGTTCATCTAATAGAGGGATATTTGAATTTTCTAAATGTCATGGCAAACTGTCAAAAAAATGCACGCCAGAGCCACAGGAGCGCGCGCACTGAAAATACACTGGAGTGTTTTCACTGGAGTGTATTTTCAGCGCGCGCGCTCCTGTGGCTCTGGTGTGCATTTTTTTGACAGTTTGGTATGACATTTAGAAAATTCAAATTTCCCGCTATTAGATGAACTTACTTAGTTAAAACTAAACATTCGTTTAGATGGAGTAAAAACAAAGAGCAGAATTTTTTGCCTTGAGTGTAGGACAACACTGGGGCTATGGACGTTGATTATGCTGAAGTTGAAGAACCGGCCTTTGATCCTCAACCTGCACATTCTTTCATTGATCTGCCACCACCCGATCACGCGCCTTTGCATATCGCCCATCACTATGAAAGCTGTTCCCAGCTCGTGTGTGTTGCCGCAGCTCTGGTAGATGGTATGATTACCTCTAAACGTTCGCACCATTGATCCGTTCCAACAAACCTCCTGCAGCGCTACGATGCCGAATCCACGGTCCTTGATCACATCGGCGAGTATGCGTGTGCTCCCGATGATGTTAAGAAATTTGCAGTTCCACGAACCGAGTTTCCAATCGCTAGTCCCTTTTCATCGCAGTGGTCTTCGCCGATGGTTCCGGTCCGTACTCTCTTGTTGATTGTTCATTGCTTATGATTTTTTAAAGGCTGGCTTGCAGGGCCTGACACCAAATCCCCTAAATTTCCGGAGGACCATGGTGCACAGTTTCACTTAGAGTCCCTCGCTGGCACTCGGACGACGATCAGCCGCCCCTAACATGGAGAACAGACGCTGTTTTGAGCCGATCCTGACATGGAGAACAGACGCTCAATAAGATTTGCATCTCCGGAGAGGAGCAACCCCCCCCCCCCCTTCCCTGTCAGCATACGACCATAGTTCCACCGGGGTTGGTTACCCGATCTTCACTAAGGTTGCTCGTATCCCGGCCAGCACCGCGGGGAGGTAGGGATAGGAGTTGCTGTGGAAAGAGGCTAAGGACCGCGAGAAGGGGTCTATTTTATTCCTTCAGGTACGCGAAGTACCAATGGTACGCTTTACCCAGCATTTGCCGTGCCCGGCTCAACATCTGGGAGGCAAATACAAAAGTAACAATGAAAAATAATGCATAAAGAAATTATGTTTTGCCGTAGCTATAAATATAATTAATAGCAATCGATTATAAGATCGTTAAACTATATTTGAAATGTTACTCACCTCATAAATCACTGCAATTAAATCTGTAACAAGTGATTGCAACTCCAAACAATCACAGAACAAATCGTATAACTTCTTTTTGTTTCGTGGTAATCTGTCACGGAGCATTTTTTTAAACAT
This sequence comes from Armigeres subalbatus, assembly GCF_024139115.2. Lineage (NCBI taxonomy): Eukaryota > Metazoa > Arthropoda > Insecta > Diptera > Culicidae > Armigeres > Armigeres subalbatus. Next base: position 106,284,169 of record NC_085141.1, on the reverse strand, counting down.
TGTGTGTTTTGAAAATAAAAGTTTAAAAACTTTTGTTTTCATGAGTTTGAAAATTGTCTCGACTTCCCTGGGCATAAAAGTATCATCGTGTTAGCCTCATGATATATAAATGCAAAAATGGTAACTTGGCTTAGAAACCTCGCAGTTAATAACTGTGGAAGTGCTTAATGAACACTAAGCTGCGAGGCGGTAATGTCCCAGTGGGGGATGTAATGCCAATGAAGAAGAAGACCTTGGCTGCTAGGTCCAAGCAAATTAGATGTCACAAACTAGAACAAACTAGATATTGATCACGCGAACAGGTATAAGGACGTTATGCATAAAGGATGTTAAGCATAAAATGCCCCAAAAACAGCCCACGACATAAAGAAGATATTATGCCTAACGTCATGGACTCAACAATTTCATATTTTTGCATCAACACATTTCCTGAAGGAGTTTTCGTAAGATGTTCAAAAGGATTTCCTGAAAAAATCCCAAACATATTTCCGGAATATTTCCTTAAGAAGTTTTCTAGTTTCTTTAAAAAACCAACTGGAATAAAATTCAAAGAGATTTCCGAAAGAATCTTTAACCAACCCAAGTAACCATGGAGCTATATATGTTTGCAAATAATACAGCCATTAAAGTTGACTTAAAGTGGAAAAACGCCCTTTTGCGAACGAAAAAAAGCTTCATTACTTTGACATGTTGAAATAAAACATAAGTAATGGATCACGCTGCATTCGTAATGCTGAATTAGTGCAGCTTTGCTTGACAGTTGATGAATAAATGCAACTGTACATCGTTGAAACTGCTCTAATGCAATAAGCATTTAATATGCTGATCTGCGATTAATTTCATGCAATAATTAATGCTTGGTGGTTACTTGGGAAGTTTCTAAAGAAATTCTTAAAAAAAATCAGAAGAATATCTGAAGAAATCTGCAAAGTATTTTATAAAGGTATTTCCGAGGGATTTTCACAAGACATTTACGAACAAACACCTAAAGGAATTTAAAAAAATCGTAAAGGAATCGCCAAATGCATCTCTAAAGGAATTTCCGAAACAATTCCTTGAGATGTTTTCTAAAGTTTCAGCAAAGAAATTTTCAAATTAAATCCTGGAGGCACTTCTGAAGCAATTCTTAAAATCCGGAAGATTTTCCGATGGAATCTCTGGAGGAATTTTCAAAGGAATACCTGGAGGAATTTCCTACGTAATTCCTGACGGAATTTTGATTGAATGATTGAAGCAATTTCTGTGTGAACTTGCGAAGGAATTCCTGGAAGAATTTCTTAAGTTATTTACAGCATTGTTTTGTGAAGCCACCTAAATATTCTATAAAATAATAGTTTTCGCAATATTTGCTTCTTTGAATTGATTATTTGCTGCTAAAATCTATATATGACACGTTTGTTTTTGCCTGGAAATTAATGTAAAAAACCTGGAAAAATCAGGGAATTTTGTTTTCACAGATGAGTAGACACCCACGGGAAGCCAATTTTGAGTTTTATTACCTGAGGTCGAAATTGAGTGAATTAAACTTACATTTGGGTAAATAAATTTTCCGTTGGGTACTTTTTTAACATGGGAGTAAAGGCAAACTACCTCGACCCTACTTACTCAATTTTGGCTTCCCGTACGGATGTTCGAGAACTAGGAAGATTAAATTTTGGCTGTTTCTGACCTTTTCAAATGTTGGTCTAGATTTATCCTTTCCTTTGCACCTCTTTTATTTTTTTTTTAATTTTGATTTATTTGAAAGGCTCAACCGCTAATAAGCATCACAGAGCCGGATAGCTTTTAATTTGTATAACATATTTCTTCTTATGATTAAATTAACTCGATGGAGCCAATTAATTTTTGCCTGTTATAGTTGGGAAACACTGTTCAGGATAAATTTTCTTTTTCTCATTCGCAATGCGCGCTGACCGCCGCCCGTCGCTTCGTTGATCCAGTGATGTCGCTTAAGTTTATTGATTCGGAACTAGAAGAAATTGAAATATCGCCGCCGTCATCCACATTGCCATAGTCGTCATCCACAGTATCACCACCGGGAGAGATGTAGTTGTTGTTCACCAATTTAGCAAGAGTACGTTGTTCTGTTACTTCTGTTTCCTCAGGCCCGTCACGACACCTCAAGGATTAAGCGTTGCTTAGTGGAGGGAATTCTTCTTGCTTCTTTGTGGTTTCCACCGCAGTACCTTGTGTTTGGCTGGAATCTGTTGGCGTGCACTTTTTTTCGGATGCACTGCTTGGTCACATAGACGACACGACAGTTTTTACCCATTGTATGTGCACAAGTTTTGCAATCCGTTTATTGTGATATAGGACGGTATTGGTTGCTTGAGCCTAATGTGCACCACTCGCACACCGTTAAAGATGCCGGGGAAATTATACTTCCATCGTTTTTTTTGTAATGGACGTTACCGTCCCGAATTGCCGCATGAAGCCGTCAACGGTGGCATTAGTCACCGTAGGTGGTAGATCATGAATGTGGTATTCTTGAATAACAGTGTAGCAGGCAGTGTGTAGAGAGATGGAGTGAGATGTGCAAGTGGATGGTAGTTGTGTCGAATAAAGAGTGTTGGCTCAGTGAATATGGAGTGTTAATATATTGTATGGATGGATATCACATTGGCGATCCTAGCCACGACAAAAGTGCGCTGGAAAGGAATGCGATAAATACTTCGATATGTACAAAAAAAAAACTTGTTTGTGATCGAGCGGTAAGTTGTTTATCTTTTCTTTTTGCTTCCACGGCTTCCATAATGGGTCGTATGAATAAAAAGTAGTAAGTTCAACTTTACTACATTTTCAGTAGTAAACGTCACTTGTGGAACATGTTCGTATGAATAAAAGAGACTTTACTACACTACATATTTCGAACATACTACAAACAACTGATTCGGTATGAATAAAACAAGAGTTTACTACTGATTTCTTGTAGTCTGCTCAAGACGTTGCTACTAGCAACCCTATAACCAGAGACCGGCGGAGTGAAAAACTGTCGAAATGGCAACGTATGAAAATGCATGAAATCGAGAAAATGATACTGGCAGCACTTGAACTTTTTGCTTGCTTCTTATGGTTGCAAAAAGTAAACAAGTCGAAATGGAACCGCTTTTGACGGTTCGATTGGAAACAAGATGGCGTCTTCGCCGATCTCTTATTGTAGTATTTCTAGTTGCTACTCATGTTCCAAATGCAGATTATTCATCAGAATCGAAGCGAATCGGCTTTGTTCTTGAAAATAGAAGTCCAATTTAGGGAAAACAAACAAAACAGACATGTCTTTTGTTGATTAGCCGCAAAAAAATATGAAATCATCATCGTCATCATGGGGTCTATTTTGTTTTGACGTTTCTCCGTGTAGTAAATGGTAGTAAACTGTAGTAAAGGCTAAGTTCGAATGTAGCATATGCCGTAAGTTCGAAAATGTTTTTATTCATATCAAACATGTAGTTTTCTCTGTGGACTTTATTTTTGAGTAGATACTACAAGCGCTGAGTTTTACTACTTTTTATTCATACGCGTATACGCGACCCAATGAGTGACAGCCGACTCCGCCAACACTGAAAAAAAAAAGGAAATGAATTCGACGGTGTGCACGGAAAAAGATGAAGGGTCTAAAATGAGTAGAAACTACACAGGGCTAGTTTTTTTTGGGTATTCAGATTGTTGCGCATCCTGGATGTAATATGAAAACTGTGACTAAATTATAAGTTTCGATAATTTTGGTGCACGAAACGATTTGAAATAAGTTTGAAAAACTTAGTAATTTGATCTATGGAACATGCCTATTTTGATTTTACTATGAGCCGAGCTGTCAAGCTAAGCTTACTGTCAATGTATCGAACTTTATAAATACTTTCAAAATTAATTTTATATATGAGTGAAAAAAAAGAAAGGAAAAAAAAAATAACGTCAACAACTTGATTTTCCAGTTCAAGATTGAGTGCTTTTCCCAATAATATATTGTATTAAGAACAAGGTGAACTGCATCGATCCTACAAGTGATGCTCAGTGGCCAAATTGATTTATTTACCATAGTTTCGGTTAAGTAAAACGATCCAAAATAAAGAATTAGTTTAAAAGTAATTAGAATCAAAAGTAAATACAGGATTAACCATGATTCGGTTTAATATTATTTAACTTATTGTTTAATTGATTTTATTCTTTGAATGAAGTATTCATGAAGGGTTTTTGTATCCGTAATATCGTAGAAATGAAATTTTTTTAGGACAGTACCAATTATTCATGCAGTATATCAATCTCGTATCTAAAGTTTCATTGAAAGAGTGACACTATGTGCTTAGTTTGGTATGCGAATGTGTAAGGGCGCGGTCAGAGTAAATGCGAAGTGCGATGGGAAGCGAAGCGTCCATACGATTTGACAGCTCATTAATATTGATTGATATTCTTTTGCATACAGTCACAGAGAACAGACATGGATGCTCGAACAAAATTTCGTTAAAAACGTGTGTAAAGATTTAAATCGCACCTCAGCGCCACCAACGCAGGCTGCCCGACATAAAAACTCAATTCCACTAAGTGATGGCGTTGGCATACACTTCATTAACAATGTAGTGCTGCCACCTAGGAGTGAGCCTGGGAGCAATTCGGAATGAACACTAGCGCTAAAAAGAAAAACACGGCAAATTTCAACCATATTTATCAGAGTGTATGTAATTAAGAGTGGCGACATGTGCCGCATTTGACAGGTCTCCTGCTCGTTTGGAACACGATTTTGTATGGGAATGACAGATGAATTCTGTTCCAATTCTGACAGTGTCGCCACTCTTATTTACATTCACTCTGATATTTATCAGCACACTAGCACCGCGCAACGGGGGCATAACGACATACTTTAAAATGACCAGTACAAACTTTTACACAAGCACGCGTATGAAGATGAACGTCTGTTCTCTGTGATACAGTTTTCGAGTTCAACACGTCGCGTCTACTCTGGGACCTTCTAAGAATTAATGAAGCCTGTTATGATTTGTACACTTGATCGCACTGTTATCAGGTGTTCGATTATTATCGGAATGAGATGAGTCGGGTTAAGCCCAATGCCATATTTGTTTCGTAGTGAAAAGAGATGAGTCGGGTTGAGCCCAAGACCATCTCATGTTTGTTTCGTAGTGAAAGGAGATGAGTCGGGTTGAGCCCAAGGCCATCTGGTGTTTGTTCCATAGCGGTGAAAGATGAGTCGGGTGAAGCCCAAGGCCATCACGTATTTGTTTCGTAGTGAAAAGAGATGAGTCGGGTTGAGCCCAAGGCCATCTGGTGTTTGTTTCGTAATGAAAGGAGATGAGTCGGGTTGAGCCCAAGGCCATCTGGTGTTTGTTCCATAGCGGTGAAAGATGAGTCGGGTGAAGCCCAAGGCCATCACGTATTTGTTTCGTAGTGAAAAGAGATGAGTCGGGTTGAGCCCAAGGCCATCTGGTGTTTGTTTCGTAATGAAAGGAGATGAGTCGGGTTGAGCCCAAGGCCATCTGGTGTTTGTTCCATAGCGGTGAAAGATGAGTCGGGTGAAGCCCAAGGCCATCAGGTATTTGTTTCGTAGTGAAAAGAGATGAGTCGGGTTGAGCCTAAGACCATCTGATGTTTGTTTCGTAGTGAAAAGAGATGAGTCGGGTTGAGCCCAAGGCCATCTGGTGTTTGTTCCATAGCGGTGAAAGATTAGTCGAGTGAAGCCCAAGGCCATCAGGTATTTGTTTCATATAGGTGATAGATGAGTCGGGTTAAGCCCAAGGTCATCAGGTGTTTGTTCCATAGCGGTGAAAGATGAGTCGGGTTTAACCCAAGGCCATCCAAATGTTTGTTTTATAATTGAGAGAGATAAGCCGGATTAAGACCAAGGCCGTGTTCGTTTCATAGCGGTGAGAGATGAGTGTGGTTGAGCTCAAGGCCATCTGATTCTATTGGAGAATTGAGATAGATTAGTCGGGTAATGCCCAAAGTCACCTGATATCTGATTTGAGATGAGTTTGTATAAAAAAAGACGGGTAAATACCAATGGCAATTTGAGATGTAAAGACGGTAAAGACCAATGAACATTTAAGGCGTATGTAAGGATGTACCATAAAGTTAAACATTAAAAATAAATAAACTAAACGAATGCTTAAAAGGTAAAATGATATAAAATTTGCATGTTGAAGAAGAATATCAACAAATTTGAATATCCTTGAAGCCAAACCATTTTAAAAAATGGTTTACTTTCCACGTGGCACCATAATCAAAAAATGGTTACTGAACCATAATCGTACTGTAGTCCGTTAATATTTTGACCATAGTGAGTACAGTTTTTGAAGACCGGGCTGTATGAGTAACGTGGTTCGTAGACTGTAAACAATGAAGGTTAATGTGCAGTCAAGTAGAACTACCGTTTAAAATCAATCGGTGAACCAAATTTTGCTATGCTATCCCGCATAATTACGAATTGTGCACTCTGTAAAAAGTCTATGTTAAACGCGTTTTTTTTCCTTCGATTATTTGCAGTTTATACTTGTTTATAATCCGTATCCCCCCTCAGTGCAACGTTTTAATTCAAAATAGATTAGTTTTCAAAGCTATCTTAGCATAAACTTTGTGAATGTTTGTTTGTATGTTATTATAGGTTTGGTAACGTTCATTAGACAAATAACAATATGTTGAAATTCGGTGATTGTTTTCGCTTGCAAAATTTATAGAATGATAGAATGTGTACATATAATGCAGGAAATAGAAATCATTTTAAGTAGTATTTATGATTGAATTGATCGAAGTTTTTTTTTCTAGAATGGGGAGGGATCTTGAACCATCTTAAGAACCTTCTCCGGCCCGAAAAACATCTGTGTACAAAAATCCACGTCGATCGGTTCAGTAGTTTCCGAGTCTATAAGGGTCAGACAGGCAGAAATTCATATATAAATTAATATAAATGTATATAAATTAAGTTAATTGCATGCTAACAATAGTATGAAAGAATAGTGACAATATACCTTATTGTTGGTCAAAAGTGAGGTTAGCATTCGCAAAATTTTCACAGTACAAATAGATTTAAAAAAAAGGTAAAATAATAGATGTGTTAAATAGTGTACACGTGAATAAAAACCTTATAAGTTATTGCGAAAATCGATTTTAAAATACTTAACACTTCTTTATGTTACCTGATGATAGATCCTATACCAAAAAGCTAATAATATTTATAAGTTAATTAAAAGTATAAGTTTTGGAATGTATATGGCTGATGCCTTGGTTAATGCAATGTGCTTTGGCAAGCGGCACCAATTTTCATTTCTTGAATGAGTTATCTACGCATTTTAGCTGTAAGTTAGATTGTAAATATCGCATATGTAATTTTGATTGCATGGTATATCGTTTTTTCATTATGCCCGCAATATCCCGGGTTAACTTCCTATTCAGAACAATCTGCCAATTTAAAAACAGAATAGTAGCCTCACACAAACAGCAAATCTCCAGTATTTCTTCAAATGTTTTTAAGTACGCACAAATTCGAGTGAAAAGAGTAGCAGTCAGATAGTCGCATGTTAGAGAAAACGTTATTGCAGTGGTACAGGGAGCAAGAGATAATTTCATCACTTTAGTTGATTACTTACTACTACTGTTCTCTTAAACACCTTCATATCCCATTCCCATGTTTTCCTTTACATTATTTGTCGATTTCCTGCTTATATTCTTCCATGAGCTTATGGAGGATTTGGAAGCGAATAGTAACAGGGAGAACACAACAGATTTAAACGCCAAACAGCGATGGGTTCTATAAGCTTGGTACACGAAACATTGTTTGCAATTTTTACGGCTGCTGGCAGCTAGAAGTGATTTTCAGCGAAGTAACATGTCGAAATATTATTGGGACCATCCTCATTGATAGATCGAAGGACGCTGGACGTAAACATGTCTTTCCATGATGATATTCAATCAGCGATTGCGAGGGTATTTTGAAAAGCCTACTGCATCTTCTACAAGTCTACAGGTCATATTCTGAAATTTGCTTTTACTGAACTTGCTTCCGATATGCGTACTACAGGGGGGCTAATGTATCAGTATGGTTCCGATAAATCAAATGAGATTAAAACCAAACAGCGAAAACGTAAGTGACTTAAAAGATAGGGTTAGAATATTGTTTTAATTGTAACGAATCATAACTTTTATTTATTTCTTTTACTTATAATTTTTATTTTGTATTATTTTTGTTCAAGAATTTTTTTTTAGTATCGCCGGAGGAAGATGGGTTTCAACATAAAAGCCAGTAAGATTATCAACGCTATTCATCGGATAATCGTACCCCATGGGCAGACCGGTCACGACACCTTAAATGAACCAACAATACGGACTAAAGAACAAAAACCCAGTTTGACAATGGAATTCAGCATTTATATTAAATATTTATTTTGTATACCCATAATTCTGTCAGGGGAGGATGTGGTATTCTTGAATAACAGTGTAGCAGGCAGTGTGTAGAGAGATGGAGTGAGATGTGCAAGTGGATGGTAGTTGTGTCGAATAAAGAGTGTTGGCTCAGTGAATATGGAGTGTTAATATATTGTATGGATGGATATCACAATGAACACGAACTGCAGTCAATTCACTATCCACATAAACGTGGATAATTTTTTTTTTCATCACATTGGAAAAAGTGTTTTAAATTATGCACCGTTTCGTATCTACAAGCAACTTCAAAACTGCACATTTCGATGTAAACGCACTTGCGGATATTATGAAACTGTATCTGTTTCACTTCCGATAATTGCATTTTAATTTTTTCACTTTCCAGAAACTTGTGTACTTCCGCTGCATCAGGTCGCACGGGAAGTACACTGAAATCGACCACAACGGTATTTGGACGCTCCCGATTCATTGCAACCACTGAGTATTCGTGACAAAATAAGTAACAAAGTGAAAAACACGTCCGACAGGTAGTAGTTCTGGCTGTAAACTGCTCTTTGCACCTTGGTGTACGAGAAAGACATAAAAGAAAACTATGAGGTTGTGTGGTAAAAATTGAGACTTTATTATGTTACAATAATTGGAACGTGATTTGCGGTGCTGATTTACAAAATAAGCACAATGATCTACTATGGAAAAGAAACAAGATGCGAAAAAAAATCTGCTTATACCTACAAAGGGTGTCGACATGTATTCCCGACAGGGGCCCTATTTCCGTCACTGGCTCAAAACTCAATTAAAATCCTACAATTTACTAACATTTCATTGAAAGCCTGTATGTCATTCGTGAATTTGGATTGTCCTAATCATAACTTTATTTGTCACTAAATTGACTATTTCTGTAAGTGTGGGGGTAGGGATATGGGAGCCGAACCTGCATAGCCTCGTGTCGAAATAAGCCTTCTCCCTATAATATCATATTCAACTGAATCCCGTTTGTAGCGTCAACACTATTCACAGTGCTAAACCCTCGTAGAAAGCGTTTTCGTGGGAATTATTGCTTTACGCACTCCCTCAATAGCAGAGTCGAAAACGAACTGAATCGCTCCTATCACAACATCCCAGTAGCAATAGGCTAGCCAAAAGATTAGCGCATAAACCATGGCTTGCACAAGCTTATCCATAATGTACAACCTAAAAAAACAACGATTAGGTTATGTTTCAATAGTTTCACAAGGAATAAATACTCACTTTTTCAACAGTTTTCGAGCCCTGGGTAACGTCTCCGGCGATTCGTTCAAGACGAACAGCCGAACGCCCAAAATGTAATTCACAAAGTAGGTCGGCCAATGTACATGCGACATGTCAAAGTAAAACTTGTCACGGTCTTCTTCGGAGAGACGACTGTACATGGCCCGCATGTTGTCGTTTTTGAACACCCAAACCTTGGTTGTGTAATACTGCAGCACCTCCAGTCCCTGCGATATTCGCTTCTGTATTTTTATCATGCTGTAAAAGTAAACTCATTTCATGTTAAAACTGATTGATGCAGGATATGACTGAACAGAATATTACAATGGCTTCCGCCGCAGCACGATCAGTGCAAAGTCGATCAAATAAGCGGGTAGATAATGAAACAAAATCACGCACAACATGTGATAGTAGTAGCTGGACTTGATCGATCCATCAGGATACCACAATGCGAAGCTCAGCGGGTTTTCGTAGAATTTCTTCTTGCCGGTTTCGAGTGCCTCACCCCACGTCAGTGGGTTCACGTTCGCACCCGAAACGTTGCAGTACATGACCTCCCGATCATTCTGGTTGATCATCCTTTCCGCAGCGAAGACAATGATTGCATTCATGGTGATATCCACAGGCATGAGATCGGTTTCGTAAGCCGGATTGCAGTGCATACTGCGGATAACGCCACGACCGCCACCGATCATCAGGCCCGTGGGGCCGTTCGTTCCTTCTATCCAACCGGGCAGGGGTTCCTTCCAAGCGGCAATTACGATCGTAGGGCGAGCTATTGCGATCGGGAAACGATCTCGATAACTGTAGACCAAACCTTCGGTCAGAGCTTTCGTATAGGCGTAGGTGTTGGGCAAGGTGTTGAGTAGGCTGTAACGGGTGCGTTGAATTAGTTTTGAGGTGTTTGAATAGATAACATTATAAAATTATGATAATTATTGAATAATCTTGATAAGTTATAAAAAAGTTAGAAGGGTTGTGTACAGGACACGCTCGACGAAAACTACGTGAAACCTCCTAGTACAAGGTGAATGGTAATATCATGTAAATATTACTTTGTCTACATGACACAATCGCAAATTTTAACCAAAAAAATATGTGATGGATAAAATATCAACGTTACAAACAGATCAATAGAATTTATTTAAAAATCTTATTAAATAAAGTATCAGGTTTGTAGGTAGCAAGTAAAAAATAAGAGAAAAAAAAATGCACTTGCACAATTCTGCTACCACCGTCGACAATGTTTTACCGCTTGTTTGCTGCAAACGCCATCTTTGTGGATAATGTTCTTCACCAACTACCCGTAGACGGCCGCCACTGGCAAAAATCCTCTCGATGCCCCTCTCCAGTCCCTAAAACCAGCAAAACGAAAGTAAGAATTTTGCGAAAAAATTTCACTTATGCGACAATTTCCAATACGGAAACAAAACCTTCTTCAGAGAATGTTCAGAACCGATTAAGTGTACCTCTGCAATCGACGAGACTTCTGCAGCAACCACCGCCGACGGCCAAAATTGTTGGATGAGTTTCGAAATCTCTATGATGTTACTGACGACGGCCCACAGAAGAGTAACTAGAACAAATTCGTGGCCAAAACCCAAAATATTTTTTTCCAACATTTTTACAATGTTATGTTTTTTTAAGATACTCAAGAACACTCTGCATACTGTGGCTATTTTATAAATGTCCCAAATTATTGTAAAAAAATACAATTTGAGCTTAAAATGAGGTTTTGAATTGAACTTTTCGTGCTTTATTTGTGAAGTATCAAGCAAATTTGATTTTTACATGTCAAAAATGTTATTATCAAGCTATTATTTGCACACAATGAGTATGCCTCTATTCTGCTTATCACTATAATCAAATTATAAATTTTATGTTCCAGGTGAAGGCCACTTAAGAACTGTTATTTTTGTCTATTTTTCTAGTTTTTCTTTGGAAGAAAAGGTAATCTATACGGCAAAATCCAGCGAAGAGGATCATGTAGGATGTAACCTCCAGCTATGAACTAAGCATAGCACATAAAAACAGCGTCTGCCTGGTACCCAACGGCTGATTAACGAAATGCTGTATCGCGTCAGCTATACCTAAGGTGGCAGCCCTATCATCGCGATATAGGTAACGCGACCCCGGTAAGGTAGCTTACTGAAACCTCTCAAATACCACGAAAAATGGAGATAGAAGAAAAAGAGAACGTTATGTTTGGCAACCGACCTGGCAACGAAATAAGGACTATGATTGGAAACTCGGTACCTGGAATGTCAGGACCGGTATTACCGACCAATTTTGAGTACCGAAAATACCGGTTTTAGAGACGAAAAATACCGGTATTTTCGGTATTTCAAATTTTGCTGTTGGTATAAAAATCTTGAATAGTTTTCAGTTAAGCTAAAGATTCACCGTGCAACAAACACTTACAACAATTGAATGCGCGCATGAATGAACATTTGCACAAGTAAGCATCATTGACGACGTTCACGCTACCGCAAAAATCGATCATCATCGTCATTAATCATACGTGTTGCTCTATTTTGGGCAGGACAATTTCGAACTACTTCGAGCTACTCAGTGGACAGCACTATTGCCAATGACTTTTTTCTTCAATTAAATTGTGAAAACGATAAGTGCCGTAGTAGTTCTTTTCCGGAGATCACATGTGAAAAATGATTTGCTGCAAAAATATGTTCCTTCTGAATTCGGAAAAGAACTTACATTGGTGGCTGATACAAGCCACGCCAGAATAGCATGTTATTCCATGCTCGAACGGTTCTACGAGTTTCAGTGGGCCGTTCAAAAAACTTTGATCGATTTGAAGCTGCAATCCAAACTTATCTTCTGTGGTTATGATTTTCGTTTTCGGTAGGTTAAATTATTGAAGCACTCGAACCTATTCAAGCTGCTGTGGAATTACTCTGCCGACGTGGCAATTATCAAGTAAAGCCACAGAAATTGCCGCCGCACATAGGGGTATTTTGCTAATCTAGTTGGAATAAAGTTGATTTTTAAAAAATGACTTTTTCGTAGAGTAAAAATTTGTAAAAAAAAATAGCTGAATAGTGTGGAACCTACTCTCGGTACATTTTTTTCATTTGCAATCATATTTTGACTGCTACGCTTTTTGAAACTTTGCTGTTTTTAACTAACATTTTTATTTTTGCGGCTTGCTTTTTCATAGCACGAAATGATTTATTTCGGTGTTCATTCTGTATCACCTTAATTCACATTATTACCACTGATGATGATTATGGTGGTAATATAGTAGTCCATACATATTTAATTCAAAGAAAAAAACGATTGTTTTGTGATATTTGGAGGAATTAATAGTTGTTACTTTTGAATAAAAAAAAATGAAAAACTCACAATTTCATTGGTCTGGCATTTCGTTATTCGGCGATATTCGGTAATATTTCAGTACATAGCCGCTAGATATACATTCATATCTTGTTACCCCGAAATAAAATCTTGCGCAAATTTGCGCCATTTTAAAATTGGGGTCTCAAAAGTTGTGATACAAATTGAGATTTTTCTGTGAAATGCAAGTTAATTCCAGTGCGATGAATTTACAATCTCACTTTCTTAGCGTATGAATGTCGAATAATAAAATGATAATACATAACAAGAGATTATTCATATTTACGAGATTCTAATCAGCCGTATTACGCTTGGGGAACATGGGGTAAAACGATTCATAATTTATAACGACTGGAAGGAATGCATCTGTGACTGTCGATTATTCATAGCTTTAATGCGTATAAAATGCGTAAGCCAGTTTAAACAAAATGATTTCGTTGGAGCAAGATGTCACCACGAAGAACACCAAAACTCTTCCTAGAAAAAATAAATGATGGTCAGCTGGTAGAATTACGAATTACGAAGAATGATGATGCCTTGGCACAAAAGGTGAAATCAATGTGATGTTTAAATGGATTGAAGACTAACTAACTAAATTTATTATTTTTTTCAATCTTAAACATTCACTCATTCACACTATCACACATTCACATATTCGCTCAATCTTTCTCATCTACTCACAAGCTGATTATCTTATATGTACATTCATTTCTACAACCTCAAACTTCTTCACTTTTTCACTCAACCATATTCTCACTCAGTCACTATCTTACACACATATTGGCTCGTTATCTCATTAGCTAAACTTCCTTACCCACCATTTGCTTACTCACCAACTGAATCAAGTTTTCACCTACCCACCCACTATTTCGCATACTCGCATTTCACTAACTCACTCACTTTCTCATCTATTGATTAATTCGTCCGTTTTTTATTCTTACTGAAATATGCATTAATTTGTTCTCTCGCTTACTCACTTCCCACTCATTCACTCACTTACCCACTTGTTCATTTGCTCACTCACCCAATCAGTTACTCATGGCTTCACACGCCCACTTCCTTACTAATTGATTAACTATCCTTTTACTAACTCGTTCCCTCGTTCATTAAATTTTTCTCACTCTCAAGCTTTCCTCATCATCTGATTAACTCTTCACTCACTTATTCACTGACTTAATTACTAACTTACTTACTCATTCACTCACTTACTCTCTTACTAACTTACTTTCTTATTCACTCACTAATTAATTTGCTCGAAGACTTACTGACTCACTCATTTACTCACTCTCTCATTTACTCATTCGCTCACTCATTTACTCACTCGCTTACTCATTTACTAACTCGCTTCCTCACTCAGTCTCTCACTTAAGCAGTCACTCATTCTCTCATACAATTATATCTTCATTTATTTGTTTATCGCGTTCGTTTACTCATTTATTCATACCTGATAATCTTCCATTCATTTGTTGGCTCACTCACTTACTCACTTACTTGCTAATTCACTTATTCACTCACTTGCTCAATCACTTACTTACTCACCCAATTACTCACTTACTCAATAACCCACGCAAGTGAGAAATCTGCACCCTCGTCAACTAGCATTTTCATCGGGTTCTACATACAGTCATATATCTACTATACGGTGCACTGGTGTCACTTTTTACGAAATTTGTTTTTGGCACTTGGAACTTTTATCGCTCGAAAAAATCTACAATAAATGAAGGAAAAATAAGATGAAATTGAAAATGTCGTGGAATTTGAGGTGACCAAAAAATTGATGAAAATCAACCGCGTAAAAAGCGAGCTCGGTGTAAATGGAGGTCATATGTTATCCTTAAAACTGTTTTTATTTCACAATAACCAAAAAACAATGCAATTTGAATGGTTTCAACAAATAAAATAGTTTATTCCGGCTAGATTGTCAAAATACCCCTATGTGCGCCGTTTCGATGCTCTCAAAGAACGAATCCAAGAGACGATCAGAATATGCTGATTTATTTTGAATTTCTGAATTATCCTTCCGAAAAATAATTGATCAGACATGATTTTGGCAATTTCTTCAAGACATCCATCTTTGATTAAGCAAGTGAACGAGATCTTGAAGCGTCTATCCATTCGTGCATCAGGGCAGAATGCATAGGCAACGACTACACCTGACGACCGGTGCATAGAAGATACCTCTATAAACGATTTTTCTGGTTTATCGGTAAAAGAGCAACTCGTAATGAGACTGCAGTAGAGCAAAATAAGGTACCCCGGGGCAAGTGGGACCTAAAAAAACGCTAGTTCAGCAAAATTGTTAACGCATACTTAGAAAACAGGTTATTTCAGAATATTTACCACTGATACACCATTATATGCTTCCATTGTTGAAGTGTAGAGGTGTTGGAGGCCATTTATTCAATTACAAAAATATTGGTAGTGCACGAAATAAATTTACCTTCAGAACCCACTTACCCCTTCAAACGGGGCAAGTGGGACCTATTCTGTTTTCTACTGTCCAACGAAACTAATTTGAGGAATGTAGATATTCTGATCATATTATTTCTGAGTATTAGTATTTTCAGATCATGGATGGAGATTGGTTGCATGACGGACTTTATTTTTGCAACAAGAAAAGGATTATAATCTTAGCAGAAATGAAAACAAGACAACAGCCGATTTGCTGTTTATTTGGCTGTTGTTTTGTTCTTCATTAGCTTACTTTTGTACCAAATGTTTCAGGTGGCAAGGATAAGCAAATCTTTATTCACTTTTCGTATGAATAAATATTTCTCTTTTCAAAACACAAATTATTACATAAATCAATACTTCAGAAGAAACGTTTTTATTCAGCGATGCGCAGTATTTTTAATTTGTAACAGAACAAAATAGCCAATTTATGTGTTAAGCAATTTATATATCTGAAAATCTGATGCGAAGTTTGAAAATAACAAAACACAAGACAAATCCTTTTGACCTTTTGTAGAATTATTTGCGCTGTAAACGGAAGACTATCGCATAGTTTTAGCCATTGCTCTTCTTCACGCGGGAGATAATTTTCAGAATGTAAAATACATATTTGGTAATTAACTGTACAATACTTTTTAACAACGAAATCAAACTGCATCTGATTCAGATCCATATGATATATGAATGACGAAGTTATTTTCGCTAGACAACCATCTAAAAACAATTAAAATAGCTTTATCGAAAATGTTATTCAAATATGTCCCACTTGCCCCATGTATGTTAAAATTCAAGGGCAAATGAAAATGGCAGATTTTGGCTTTAATTAAAAAATTTAAGTCGTTTTCGATGTCACACAATTATTTAGTTGCTCAAAATATTTACTTTCTACATCAATCATAAATGTAGAAACGACTATTTAGTTAGAAATCCATTGAATTAAAATAAAAGTAGTAGATTTTCCCGGTAGTCTAAAGTCATGATCAAGCAATAGCATAGTATGGTGCTTCAAATGGTTTTGAATCCGAATATTTTTGTGTCGGGTGAATTCGTTTATAGTTCTACTTCATCTTTCTAGAACATTATTGCCATTAAAAACGTTCATTGATTAATCTGGAGTCATAGTACCCACTTACCCCGTATTTTCACTTGCCCCGGGGTACCTTACTTGGTTTGCTGGTGGCAATTACGTTGACGCCAGGATCCTTGCCAGCAATTCGTAAAAAAAAATCTCCTACTATGAATCTGAAGAGATTAAGGGCAAGTTCTTGAGACAGACTTTCGACGCTCTTAAAACAGTCAAACTTCGATTGAACCAGAGAGGGTAATCTCAGCAGCTGGAAACATTGTGAACAAAAGCCGATGCGGATTGGGAGATGGATTGCTCAGTATGTTTTTACACTTGAACTTTGTCAATAAATATTGTTTTTCGGACAAAAGTTCAATCCAAAGTTTTTTTTTATTTATGAAATTTTCACAAATACCGGTTTTTACCGGTATTACCGGTATTCACTTCATCAAATACCGAAAACCGACATTTGTCAAAAGTGTCCAATACCGACCACCCTAGTCAGGACCCTAAATGAACCTGGACGAGTGAGCCTTCTGGCTCGCGAACTGCAGGTTGGAGTGAACGTGGAAGCTATTCAAGAAGTTTGATGGACCAGATCCGGAGAACGTGAATTCCGAGCAGTGGACCCCACGACCAACACTGCATTCAAGTATAACATCTATCACAGCGGCGGCGAAAAAGCAGAGCATGGAGTTGGTTTTGTAGTGATGGGCAAGCAGATGAAGCGAATGATGCGGTGGAAACCCATAAGCGAACGAATCTGTGTGATGAGGATACGGGGCAAATTCCTCAATTACAGCCTAATCAACGTTTACGCACCGACAAACGATAAATCCGACGATGTGAAGGACACGTTTTATGAATGTCTTGATAAAGCCTATGGAGAGTGCCCAAAGCATGACGTGAAAATTGTTATCGGAGACGCTAACGCTCAGGTCGGTAGAGAGGACTTTTTCCGTCACATAATCGGTAGGGAGAGCCTTCACTCCGCTACCAATGACAACGGCCTACGACTAGTAAATTTTGCTGCTGCCAGAGGGATGGCCCTCAGTAGCACCTACTTTGCACGAAAGAACATCCGAAAGCACACCTGGAGACACCCAAATGGTGAAACTTGCAACCAGATAGACCATGTTCTGGTGGATGGGCGCCATTTCTCGGATGTTATCGATGTGCGGACATTCAGAGGTCCGAACATTGACTCTGATCACTACCTCCCCAACAAACATTCACTAGTTGAACTAACATCAGTGTGACGATTTAATTCAGCGCTGTGTTGAATTATGTCTGTACTATTTCTTATCACAACTTCTGTTTAAGCTTTGTTCACACAATTTTGGCGAAGTTATACAACTACAACATCTCATTTTGAAAAACAACTTTATTAACTGATTCGTTAAACCTTTAATAAGCGTTTTACTAAGCCTCAATTCAGCTACATGAGAATTCTTCGAAAATAATAACACATAGAAGGTAACATCATTAAGATCTCCAATGAACGTATGTTAAAGCAATTGCTATTTTCATATAACCATTTTAAAATTTTCCCAAATCGGGTCTCGAACTGCTGTCATTTGATCATCTGCCGGAAACGTTGTCATCCGCGCCATCCTTGGTTTGTTAGATATGGCTCACTCAATGCAAAACATGAATAAACTTATTGCTGAATATGAATCATAATTGGACTCTTATTCAATAAGTCGATCTGTCAAACTACAGTTTGTTAATAACTGTACAAGATTTTTATTTCAACCATTCTTCAGCCAGTCATTACCATCGCACACTAGGAAAAATACGTAAAAGTAATGTTGATAAACGATAAAATAAAATCCGTCCCCAATGCTATTCATGAATTTATGAAAATAAAATCAATGTATATTCGGCCTTCCTCGTAATCTCTTGATAAACGGTTGCGATATGATTGTCAAATGCTAAGATTATTCCAATTTCATCAACATCCATGCGATAATATTGGGTTTCCACAGGCGTTATGTCCGGCTTTTAGTAAATTTAGTTGCGCATGAATGCATGATTTTTTCATTGCTCCAGCAGTTTTGTTCGTTATAATCTCCGACAGCTTAATAAATCACGAATATAAAAAGCATGTCTTGAAAAAATAATTCATTATTTTCCTATAAATCAAATTTTCCAGATCTAGAATCCAGATTTTCTTTCAAACTGAAACGCATAATGTTTTTTTCCACTGTGCGATAGATCAGATAAATGTGAAATCCAATGGTTAAGAAGGACAACGGTTAAGAAGGATGTCTAATGCTTGCTTATTAACTTACTATTCAAACTCAATTCGACCACCCTTTCAGAGCATCACATCATAGTCGAACAGAGAACTTTAAAAATCATTAGTTCAGCATATTGTTAAACTTCCCCAATGTGCTGAAATGTGATAAAACGAAAACGTTAGTTCGACTTCAAATAAAGGTAGTAGACAAATAAATAGGCCATGTCGAATATTAGTTAGATTAAATGCTGAAATGAAATCTGTCTAGCGAATTATTCAGCATCCATTTTATTCAGCTACGAAGATCACAAATAAACAATAATTCAACCTAGATGCTTATTTGTAGCTTGTCGTTGTTTGTTGGGTCGTTGTCAATAAAATTCGATCACGGTTGTCAACTGTATCGAACGAAAGATCACAGCGAACGATGCGTTTCAATATCCAGCGATTGTCGGCGGAAGGAGTATCGGCTGAGTACCGCCAGAAGCTCGACGAACGGATAAGTGCAATCAACGTTAGCGACAACATCAACGATCTATGGGAGTCGATCCATGGAGCGGTGAGCACAACAGTACGAGAAGTGGTAGGCACTGCACAGAGGCGACCCAGAACGGGTTGGTTCGATGTGGAGTGTCAGAGAGTGACAGACGAGAAGAACGTTGCCAGAAGCCGGATGTTGGTGTCGGGTACCCGATCGAATAGAGATCGGTACAGGGAAGCAAGAGCAGTCGAAAAACGAACCCACCGCAGGAAGAAAAAAGAGTACGAAGAACAAGTTATTAGTGAGGCGCATGAAAAAACCCGAGCAGCACAAGTCACACAAAATCGGTTGCAGCAACTTGTTTGTGACTAAATCTGGTCACATACGAGTTGTAGTTACCTAAGTGGGATATGTGTGCTGCTAGGGAATGGAGCAGAACGATATGCGGAAGTTTTATGAGTCTGTCAATAGCGGGCGGAGAAAGACAGCGTCATCTCCCGTCATGTACAACGACCAACAAAGGAATTTGCTGACAGATAAAACTGAAGTGGCTGTCAGGTGGAAGCAACACTTCGAGACTTTGTTGAATGGAGAAAGTGACGATGCATCGGTGAACAGAATAAATATTAGCGACGATGGACAAGCTGTGGAGTCACCTACACTAGATGAGGTTAAACAAGCTGTTAAAGAGCTGAAAAACAATAAGGCTGCGGGCAAGGACCAGCTTCCAGCTGAACTTCTCAAATACGGCAGAGAGCAGCTTTGTGAAGTTCTGCACCATATTATGTCGAAAATATGGAAGAACGAGGAAATGCCTGCTAGCTGGTTGGACGGCCTCATTTGCCCTCTATTTAAGAAAGGGCACAGACTGGAGTGCGCCAATTATCGAGGAATAACCCTCCTTAATTCGGCGTACAAAATTATGTCCCGTATTCTGTTCAACAGATTGAGACCGCTTGAAGAGTCCTTCGTCGGTGAATACCAAGCAGGTTTTCGTGAGGGCCGATCAACGACGGATCAAATGTTTACCCTGAGACAGATCCTTGATAAATTCCGGGAGTACAACTTGCAGACACATCATCTGTTTATTGATTTCAAGGCGGCGTACGATTCAGTGAAACGGAATGAATTATGGCAAATTATGCTTGAACATGGTTTTCCGGCGAAATTGATACGGCTGATTCGTATAACGTTGGACGGATCGAAATCAAGTGTAAGAGTTGCGGATGAAATATCGACGTCATTTGTAACCTTAGATGGATTATAACCTTAGCAGGGTGATGCACTCTCGAACCTACTGTTCAATATAGCGCTCGAGGGAGCGATTAGGAAAGCTGGTGTGCAAAGGAGCGGTACCATTATCACAAAATCGCATATGCTCCTGGGATTTGCGGACGATATCGATATTATCGGAATTGATCGCCGTGCCGTGGAAGAGGCTTTTGTGCCTTTTAAGAGGGAGACAGCGAGGATTGGACTCACGATCAATACCAGCAAAACGAAGTATATGGTCGCTGGCAATCAACGTGGGTTTATTAGTGGTAGTGGTAGCAAAATGGTGTTGGATGGTGAAACATTTGAAGTGGTAGAAGAATTTGTGCATCTTGGAACATTAGTGACGTGCGATAACGATGTTACCCGCGAGGTGAAAAGCTGCAAATAGGGCTTATTACGGACTTCGTAACCAGCTTAAGTTCCGTAGTCTGCAAACGAAGATAAAATTCGCGCTGTATACTACTCTGATTCTTTCGGTGGCTATATACGGCCATGAAACATGGACGTTAAAGGAGACTGATCGGAGAGCTTTCGGAGTGTTTGAGCGTAAGGTGCTGCGGACAATACTCGGCTTTAAACTGGAGAACGGTATCTGGCGGTGGCGCATGATTCACGAGTTGTACCAGGTGTATAAAGGGCTGGATACCCGATCAATAATGCATAACATAATGCATAAAAAAAATAACAAGGGGAGTTAGTTATTTCAGAAAAATATTGAAACAAAATGTGTTTTAAATTTGGCTGGTTAGTTGTT
The DNA here is from genome assembly GCF_024139115.2 of Armigeres subalbatus. Lineage (NCBI taxonomy): Eukaryota > Metazoa > Arthropoda > Insecta > Diptera > Culicidae > Armigeres > Armigeres subalbatus. The sequence continues at coordinate 106,262,916 of NC_085141.1, read as the reverse complement.
AAAATAACAAAAATTATATCAAAAATCCTTCTAGTCGTAACACAAATAAATCAGAAGTTGATACTTTTATATCAACTTCATAACAAACGTTGATATAATTATCCTGTGAAAAAATCTACTTTCAAGGTAATAGCCTACATCACGTATAAAAATCTGGTGCGCTAAAACGACGGATTTCCATCCATAATGTAGGCAATTAACTTTGTACTAGCTATTAATCTCGAACGTAGATTCAAGTTAGAGTTTCTATTTATGTTTTCGGGATTTATGAAAATTCGGGATTTCCCGATTCCCGGGATATTATTTTTGAAATCCCGAAAATCCCGGGACGAACATTCTTTTTTTAGTTCAGGTTTACTAATAGTGTGTATGCTCACAATTTCTATTTGCATAGAACGCCCAACGCCAAGGGGAACTCCCAAACAAAGAAAACACAAGACTAGAGTTTTCTTTACCCTATGGCGGTCTATTAACTGATATTTCTGCCAGCAACTGCAGATCTCTTATAATTAAACAATAAGTATATCGCTAGCTAACAATATTCCTTGATATTACAAAAGAACAGATACATCTAATTGGTGTAAAGTTTTTGCTTATCTTCCGTCTACAACGACGAGTCTCACACTATCCAATACATATTTCAGCATTTATCTATACAGCCAGAAATATTTTGTAAATTTACGTTCATTTTGATGCACATATTTGGCATAAAAAAGATCGCAAAAATAAAAGTTTTAATTTTAAATCTAAATTGATTTAATTGATTGATTGACGTGAAAATAATTTTAATAAATCAAATAAAATTTATATTTGCTTTTCTATTTTATTTTATTTTGCGATTCTACTCTACGCGTAATTCAATTATCATTTGTGCACGCCTAGTTAATCTTCTCGGCCCTCCTAACACCGAGCTAGTAAATCCTGAGCTTTTCGTCCCCTAAGTTTATGTATTGGTTCGAGTTCTTTCAGGACTTCTGCTGATCAGCTTCTGAATGATTTGGATTAAAGCTCTTCTTAGACTTTTGCTGACCTGTCCCGAGAAATTCGGTACGATGCTACCCATGATGAAGAATGTGTATAGCCGCCAGACATTCTAAATACTCGCGCTCCTCTAATGTGGGCGTGTACTATACACATGTGGAAGTATTGGCTTGAGAAATGGATTGCGAGTGATTTGACTTAGGGACGTTCCGATACTTCCGATATATCGGAATATCGATATTTTTGTTTCGATATCCGATATTTTTGTATCGATATTTTGCTTTCAATATATCGGTCATATCGATATTTTTGATTTCGATATCGATATATTATAAATTCAGTAGAAAATCGAATTATAGCCGCTATTGAAATTGGATTTTTCTCACAATCCATACGTTAAACCTAATTTCGGAAGTAGTGCGCTGTATAGCACATCACCAAATGAAAACAGCGCACTACTTCCGAAGTTAGGTTTAACGTACGAATTGTGAGAAAAATCCAACTTTGTTAGCGGCTATAATTCCGATTTGCACTGAATTGATAATATTGAATCAGAACAAAGTAACACAAAAATAACAATTTCGTTGTATTTTGTGTAAGAAAATACTTGCAAATGAATCCGAAATGCAGCATTTTTAATGGTTTAGAAGATTTTTCTCGGTAGCGCGGATGGTGTGAGGTGAGCGCTGCTGTCACACATAGTTTTGGAAACTCGACACTCGGCGTGTTGTGCAACATCTGTCATGCCGCTGGTCCTTGAATCCTAATGCGAATAATTCAATTATATATTTGACCTGTTCCTACACACATAAAATAAATCGCAGAATTCTGTGAAATATCACCGAAATCTCAACAGCAGAATAGTTGTTTTTTATGTCTTTATTAGCGAGACTTTCAGCCCAGTCTTGCAAAATGTCGTGATCATCACCAGATGATCAGATATGAAAACAAAAACCACCACGCTTTTAAACGATGTTCTTTACTGACAATCACTGCAAGCGCATCGTGACATGTAGAAGCTGACACGTGAGTACCTTCGGTAAGCGTGACACCCAGATTGACAACCACAAGCTGAGAGCCATAAAGAGCATCAGGTCGGTCAGCTGTCAAAAATGCAGGTGAGCACCGTTATTGATTGATTTTGTTGTCGTTTGATTGGACTGACGTCGTTTTTAATTGATAAATTGGATAAATCAATAGTTAAATTAAGGGTTCATTCACAAATTACATAACGCTAAAATGGACCTGGGGGCTGAAAGCCCCCACCCACCCTCTCGTAACGTATTTTGAATGGGAGGGTTCTGAAATTTGTATGGGCTGTATTTGTGAATGGCTCTAACTAAGTTTTCACCAATTTAATCCAGACTATCTTTTGAAAAAGGCCAAATTTTTTTTATTGATTTCTTCAAATGGATACAATAAAAAAACGACGCATCCTACAAACAAATGTTATATGGGTTACTATCGCAAAATCAGTCAAAGTTTCTAATAAAGATATCGGAAACAATTCAATTTGAGCCCTACACTGAAAAAAATCAGTTTCAAAAATTAAAACTCGATTTGCGAAAAAACGCTTTTTTTGATTTGTATGAAATTGTGTCTCAAGATAGGTGATTCTGTTCCCTACCAACCGTCCATACATCGCAAGCTGGGCACTTTGAAGGAAAAAAAGTTTTTAACAAAAACTTTTTCTTGTCGAAATTATTTTCAGTGTATTTTTATCCGTTGCGATTAGTTACGACCTAAATATTGTACTCTGCTTGACTGTACAGGAATATTTAAATATATGTATGTATATGTTAAATCCACTGGCACTCCTTGACACTGAGAAAAAAAATCAATTCCGACAAGAAACATTTTTGTTAGAAAACTTTTTCCCTTAAAAGTGTCAAGCTTGCGATGTATGGACGGTTGGTAGGGAACATAATCACCTATCTTGAGACACAATATCATACAAATAAAAAAGCGTTTTTTCGCAAATCGAGTTTTAATTTTTGAAACTGTTGAAACTGATTTTTTTTCAGTGTAGGGCTCAATTTGAATTGTTTCCGATATCTTTATTAGAAACTTTGACTGATTTTGCGATAGGCACCCATACAACATTTTTTTGTAGGATGCGTCGTTTTTTAATTGTATCCATTTGAAAAAATCAATAAAAATTTTTTTGCCTTTTTCAAAAGATAGTCTGGATCAAATTTGGAAAAACTATGTATGTACTTTTCTTTTAATAGCACCTCTTAAAATATTGCACAAAAAGTCAATATAAACAATAAGAACACTTAAATGTTCCCAAAAATTCTATTTTGGCTTCATGCATTTTTATCACAGCAAAAATCCATTAATTCCGCTAAGTGGATTATTCCATTGCTGTCGAGCGTTCATTTCGAACCAAACACCGCATAGGTCAAGTGATCATCACGATAGTCAAGATGACATGGATATGACAACCACAACATCAGGAAAGTTTTCCTATCATTCATGCTGGTGATCACAGGCAGAAGAAGTGAAGACATGGTGAGTGACCAAGCGCTAGTTGCTAAAATGTCACTTTCATGGTGATCGTTACACCAAGCATGTGAGATCCACAATGAGCATCACAATTGAGTACTTGACACATGACCTGGATTTTGTTATTGTCACGCTTTGCGTGACTTGTACGGTGACACTTTGCAGCACTGCTTTCAGCCCTGGGCTGGCTCGTCTCGTAGCAGAACTGTTCGGTGAATAATTTACAGATTTTCGGTTGTTTAGTCAGTTGAACAAAGGAAAAAATCGCAGAAAATTTGATGAAATAATTACCGAATAGTTCTGCGAATTGAAGTAAATTTCACCGAAATCTATTAAATGATTTGAGTGTGTATGATAAATTAGATAAATTAACTTAAGGCATTAGGAAGGTATTTGTGGAAATACAAATTTAGAAGAATTGGAAAACATACGAAAATTTCCTTCAAAATAATGCCCCGTAGGAGTTAAAGAGAATTTCCTTAAAATACTTCTGATGAAAGTTTTGAACTTTTTTTCTGATGGAACTTTTTGCGCTAATTTTAAAGAATGCCTGTAAAAATCGAAGACAATTTCCTGCCGCAATTCAAGGGAGTTTCGTGTGAAACAAAACGATAATTTCTCGTGAAAGTTTAAGAGAATTTCGTTATTAGTTAAGCATTTTAATGGATTTTCTGGAATTCTAAATTTCTTTTGAAAAATTAAATCAACCTTAAAAAAACTTCCGTGAAAATTCGCAAAAGAGAATGTTCGGTTGTCATGAATCAGAATAGCCCGAGGAGAAATACAGAAAAAATGTCAGTGGAATTTCAGCAAATTTCTCGATTGATCAGTTGTTTTTTCGAGTAAACGGAAACTAGTGAGGTCAGCATCATTCCAAAAACGACGCCGCTACCGATTAAAACTACGCCGCTGCCGATGCCGATGGACAAACACACTCTAGAAGAGATTGGATTAAGTAATAGGAAAAAGGTCATTTCTAATAATTATTGTTAAGAGGTACTACGGTAATACGATAGTAAATGAATAACCAAATATATTCTAAAAAATTTCATATTCGAAATATCATATGATTTTCCGATATATCGATATTTTCATTCCAATATATCGGTGATATCGATACTTTGATTCGATAATCGTATCGAATCAAATATCGATATTTTGAAGTATCGGAACGTCCCTAATTTGACTATGCGTCCAATTTGGGAATCTCGAGCTCGTTCAGTAGCCTCTAGGTTGCGAAGGCCGACGGAGGTCCTTCGTAGCTTAGTTGGTTAAAGCACCAGTGTAGCGTACTGTAGGGTCATGGGTTCGAGTCCCATCGAAGGGAAAGTGGTTACCTCCAATACATTTTCCAAATCAATATCTTCCACATAACGTCTACTATTGTGTTTTCGTTGTGACTCGTGAGCTTATATGGTCCCAGTACGATTCCACTGCACATCTTCCGTCTACAGCGAGGTGTCTGACACTACCTAGTATTGCCACAGAAAATACGCTGCTTGAATGAAAATTTAGAAATGGTCTAAATCCAATATATAATACAAACAATCAAGCCTACTTCGACGGACAGCGAATGCGCCTTTTCTAACTCGGCGAACATTTGTTCCAGAAACCCTACTTTCCGATACAACCGCAAATACTATTTGCCTTTTGAAGTCAAACCAAGGTTCGGTTTAAATTGATATTGAATTTAGTTTTAATTTGAATTCTGTACCCTCTGTCCTTTCTAAAATATGAACTTTACCCCTAAACTTCGGAGAAAACTTTTTTCAAACCAAGAAATAATGTTTTTAAAAACATCGAGTATTCCCGGGATCCCGGGATTTCCCGGGATATACAAGAATTTTCATTCCGAATCCCGGGACAGCAAAAATGGCCGGGAAATGGAAACTCTAATTCAAGTTATACTGGAGGTGATTACGTCCGCGTTTTTTTCCAATATCTACAAAAAATGTAGGCAATTATTTTGTGTAAATATACATAGCTAAAGTTGTTATAATTTTGATTTGAAATAAAACTGGCCGAAGACACATTTTTATCGAATTATCTAATCATAACACACGTTGTTTTAAATAACAACTATTGATAGAATTGAGTTATAATTTTGTTATGCATTGCTGATCGGGTATTATTAAGCTTATACAACACGGCAGACTAGGGTGGGCTGGACACGTTGTTCGTATGCCGAAAGAACGTCAAGCGAAGATAATATTTACACGATGGCTTTTTGCAGTTGAAGAGGACCTGAGGGCGCTCAATGTTCAGGGCGACTGGAAGCGATTGGATACTCCATTCGGCGTAGCTTCATCGAAGAGCTGTAGCCCATCAATTATCAGTTAAGTAGTATAGGCATTCCCACTTGTAATTACTCCCTTAATTGCAAAAGTCCGCAAATTTCTTCACGATATGCTAAAAGTCGCCCATTTCATCTTTCTACTGATATTGAAAACTTTTATCGACAAGAGTATTCTTGGTTTCTGTGCTAAAAACTTGCAAACCTATAAAAAATCATAATATACGAATAACTTTAGTTTTATAAGAGAATTTTTATTAAATGTGTTGTACCATATGAAACATTGTTTCCAAATTTAATTGGATTTGTATTCGTTGTTCTCTTTGTCATCGCTTTCACTCTTTCACTCAAATAGTTTTAGTATCTTCTGTAAGCAACTTCGAGGATGGAGAGATGCGGCCTCGAACCGTGCATTGTGGCGTCAAATTGTTGATTCAGTGTTATCTGTTTAGATGTTAACTAAATAAATAATAATAAATGTAAGCAACTTCGACTTCTTAGCCAACCTCGGACTTTTGATACAACGGGATCCAACGAGCTTAGTGATCAATGTGTCAGTTCCTCGTTTGTCCTAAAAATTACCTGCAGCAGATGTTTCTACTGTTTTAATCAAATTGAAATTGATTTTTCTTGGCAGAAAAAGGGGGGCTCGAAGTATCAGCTGCCACAAATGCATTTACTGTATTCCAAGACTTGCTATAGAACCGAAAAACACTGGAGAATATTGTTTTCATCAGTCAAAGCACATCAATTCACGTCAATTAAGATTTGTTGACAGACCGGGACCACTTTTCTCAACTCGGTGTCTATTTCTGGAAACTCGATTAATGCTGCACTGCGATTAGCAAAATTGAGCCAACCAAGAAGTGATTTTTATCAGTAATGCAAAGAAATCATAAAATTGACAGTGAAATAACTATTTTGTTTGAATAATCTATTGCATTTGTTTGAAAACTTGAAATCTAGATTGTCTTCTTTATTTTTTATTTAAAAATTTAGTTTACATGTCATAAGACGAGTTTGTACAATTCCATTTAATTCCACCACTTGATTGTACCTATGACAGATACGTATTTCGACCAAAACAGTAAGACCGTCTTCAGTGTCTCGTACTTGACTCGACTAAAAGCTCAAAAAATGCCGCAAAATTTTAGGTTTCCGGAATTAGCTGACCACGAAATTTTGAATAAAACTTTGTTGTACGAGAAAGGCAAAAATGCAGCGAATTTCAACCACTCCTAGTGATTACCGATAATGACTTTTTATCGTCTAACTAGCTGCTCAAGTCGATATTCACCCAAATAAATTGTAAATAACAAATCCCAAAGGTCATATCCAACGTTGTAATTGAAATAATAATTTGAGCCTTTACATTCGCAAGGCTACCATTTATAATGAAAACATAAAATAACCGGTAGTAGATCTTTCCAATCAAGGGAATTGTTCAATTCAGATCCACTTAAACAATGATGGGTGTAATTTAACACTAAAAGTTGTATATAAAAAATTAAACACTGTAATTAGAGTTCAATTTACAGAATCGTGTCATACCACACAATTACTCATCCCATAACTCACCTAGGCGTGACCATATCCAGTACTTCGCTATCCACAATGTCGGCTAGTTTGGAAATTCCAAGCGGATTGTGCGGAGGAGGGTAGGCCCGCTCCTCCACCACATCCTCGTTGCACTGACAGTACGCAGTGGACACGTGAACGAATGCCATCAGTCTTCTCATCTGCTCCGCCAGCTTCAGCACCCGTAACGTCCCATTTGTGTTGATGTTGACCGCCAGTTTTAGCTCCTGATCGAACCTCACGTTGGCAGCACAGTGAAAAATGATTTCCACATTTTCCACTAGTTCCGCCCGATCTGGCTGACTCATGCCCAACTCATCGGCCAAAATGTCACCCCGGACCAGCTTGACCTTGTCCAGTTGAGAGCGGTTTGTTTCTCGAATCCGGTTGAACACCAGATGCTTCAGGTAGTCATCTCTTCGCTGAGCAGCATCAACGCCCTTCTTGGTGCGAATCAGCAAGTAGATGCACTTGATGTCCACACAATCGCGAAGCAATTTTTCCACAAGGACTTTGCCCATGAAACCCGTCGCACCGGTTATGAACAATGTCCGACCGGCATACGAGTCGGGGACACTGCGATAATGGTGCTGGTGGCGATGTGGGGACATGGTTTGCTCCATCCTTCCTTACACCGCCAGCCGACGGACGACGGCGTCCTGCAGCGAATGAGGGTCAACTCGCCGGGATGAAAAATGCTAGGAATGGGAAGAAAAGGAGTAAGATTTAGCATTGGATTGGTGATGAGTCAGAGGCAATTATTGTGGAGTAGAGTAACATAATAATGATTTACTGGACAGTATATAGGGAAACACGCGGTCTCGGATATTTGTATTTAATCATTAGAAGATTTGTAGATTTTGGTAGATTTTTTTGCAGATTAGACATTTTGGAAGTCACAAGATGCCTAATGGCTCCAAAAATGTTCCAGCTAAACAGATTGTTATTCGATTATCTTAATGAGCTTCCTTTTGTAGGCAATTTAAAAAAAAAAACCCTAATTAATCCAACTAGCTGTAATGATGCCTTTCTCGTTTGCTCAAAAGGATTGAGAGGCATATACAATTAGACTGGCCCAGGAAACAAAAAGTTGTCAAATTCTACGAGGCACCCCTAGGATTGTGCCTTTGGGTACGAAAATCAATCTCTAAAAAAAATTAAGCTCAATCGCTTGTTGCATAAGCTGGCGTATTTGATTCGAAGTTTGTATGGTGGTTTCTGCCAAAATGCATAGGAAAATACACCTCCGTCACTCTTCCGTTCAGGAAATTGGGTCGGTATGCCCAATTGAGCTCAAAATTACAACAATTAGAAATCAGTTTTTGAGCATAACTTTTTTTCTAAGTTTCAGGCATTTTTACCACTTTCTACAAAGTTGTTTGACTAACAAAAATACACGTTTTTGTGGAACATTGCGAAGCTCTATCTCTTAAAATTGAAAAGTTATTTGAGAAAATGTGTTTTTTCTAGGGGTGTTTTAGAATTGTGTAACTTGTTCCGGCGCAAAATGGCGCACACAACTTTTTAGTACACTGAAACTGCTGTATGTCTACTCTTATCTCACGGTTGAAGCTTGTGTTTACACGAAATTACACGTGAGTTTTATAGATTTCAAATGTCTCACTTTTTGCTCTACTTGTACACTAAGTTTATGTAAATGCTATAAAAATTAATCATTGATAGGTGGCCAATAGGCCAATAGTATATTGCAACACGATGAACTGAGCTGAGCGAAATTTTATACACCCATCTTTGGAATTTAGCAATTAACAATTTTTCACAGAAAACTGCATGGGGAGAATGATTCCATTATTTATTCTTTAAAAACGGTGGGATGCGTTCTAGAAGAAAGCATTGTTTTCCATATTAATCGCGATACTCGAAATATTTACTTCGTTTGTCAATATAAAACCACTTGATATGTCAATTAAAAACTTATTTTCACAAAATACTGCACGAAGGTGATGTTTGGAGTCATGAAAAGTTTAAAAAAAAAAGCAGAATACTACACACATCGGTGAAAATTCCTTTCTCGTTTATTATAGTCCACCACCGTTCATTATTTACAAATTTTCAATAATAAATAATGGACCCAAATTTCTTATGCATGCATTCTGTGAGAAATCGTTATTTGCTAATTTCCAAACAGTGTGTCTATAAAATGTAGATACATACACATACACATACACACATACAGACATCAGCTCAGTTCATCGTGTTGCAATATACTATGGGCCTATTGGCCACCTATCAAAAGTTAATTTTTATTGTGATCCTATAGCATTTACATAAACTTAGTGTACAAGGCAAAAAGTGAGACATTTGAAATCTATATAACTCACGTGTAATTTCGTGTAAACACAAGCTTCAACCGCGAGATAAGAGTAGACATACAGCAGTTTCAGTGTACTAAAAAGTTGTGTGCGCCATTTTGCGCCGGAACAAGTTACACAATTCTAAAACACCCCTAGAAAAAACACATTTTCTCAAATAACTTTTCAATTTTAAGA